>NC_090735.1:84964434-85004434 GCF_036898095.1 Palaemon carinicauda | reverse complement strand
CAGTAGTGCTCTGGCAGTCATTGGAAGAGGTTGTCTCTCAGGTGGCGCAGGAGGTTGGTGTCCCTCAACTATCGTGTTACACATCTTTTGGGTAGCTAAATATTAGTATTACATTTTCCAATGGACATTTTATTGCCTTGCATATGATTTAGTTATATTTTCAGATTCTCCAATGGCTTCAAGCGCATCAAAACATCGAGGATGCCTCAACAAGACCAATTCTTTCTGCTACGTGTGTGGGGACCTCACAACAGTTGCACAGCGTCGAACCATCACTTCCCTCCTCAGAACCGCCTACTTTCACTATTTTGACTGTAAAATTGGTGATCAGGACAAGTCTTGGGCTCCACACATCTGTTGTAAACCCTGCTACAATGGACTAACTGCATGGTTTAATGGCAAGAAAGTGGCTTTCAACTTTGCAGTCGCGATGGTTTGGAGAGAGCCACGAAGCCACGCAGATGATTGTTATTTTTGTTTAACTAATATAACTGGTTTCAATGCATCTTCTAGGAAAAAGATCAAATATCCCAACCCTTCATCTGCTATGAGACCCGTTCCCCATTCAGATGATCTTCCTGTACCCACACCTCCAGTAAATAAGGATCTTCTTTCCTCATCAGATGAAGAAATGCCTTCAAAGGAGGATTCTGCCAAGTCAATATCTTTGGAAGATATTGAGTCTACATATTCAGGAACAAGTGGCAACGAGCCACACTGGATCACGCAAGAAGACCTGAATGATCTTGCTCGTGATTTGTATCTGTCAAAACAACAGTCAGAGCTCTTGGCTTCTCGGCTTAAACAGTGGAACCAAGTCCAGGAAGATGTAAAGATCACCAGTTTCAGGAATCGGAACAATGACCTTGCTTCCTTTTTCGACATGAAAAACAAGTTGTGTTACTGCACAATTATACCTGGCTTCTTCACGTCCCTTGGTTTGCCACATACTCCTTCAGACTGGCGTCTTTTCATAGACTCTTTCAAGCAAAGTCTCAAGGCTGTGCTTCTGCACAACGGGAATAAATATCCCAGCATTCCCATTGCACACTCTGTCCATCTAAAGGAGTCCTATGACAATATGGAGCTTCTTTTAGAAGCTATTAAGTACAGCGTGTACCAATGGAGTCTGTGTGGGGACCTCAAGGTCATTGGTCTTATGGGTATGCAAGCGGGCTTCATAAAGTACTGTTGTTTTCTCTGTCTCTGGGATAGTCAAGCTGTATCCCAGCATTACAAGCAGAAAGACTGGAGGTCTAAAAGCACTTTTGTTCCTGGCGAACACAGCGTCAAGGGGAATCCTCTGGTGGGCATGAATAAGGTGCTTCTTCCTCCTCTTCACATCAAGCTTGGTTTGATGAAGAATTTCATGAGGGCGTTGGACAAAAATTGTACTGCCTTTCAACACTTGTCTACTGTGTTCCCAGGTGTTAGTGCTGATAAGCTCAAAGAGGGCATCTTTGTCGGACCTCAGATCCTAGAAGTGCTGAAGGATACTGATTTTGAGGAGCTTCTTAACTTAAAGGAACTGAGAGCATGGGAAGCATTCAAGTCAGTCTGTAGTGGCTTCCTTGGTAACGCACGCGTACCAGATTACCAAGCCTGTATTGAAAAGCTGCTAAAGTCTTACAAGGATATGGGGTGCCGAATGTCACTCAAGATTCATTTTCTCCATTCCCACCTCAACTTCTTCCCGCCAAACCTTGGAGCAGTGAGTGATGAGCATGGAGAAAGATTCCCCCTAGACATTACGAACATGGAGAGCAACTATCAAGGCAAATGGAACCCCAGCATGATGGGAGACTTCTGCTGGATGCTCTTTGCGTGACATCCCGAAGGCAAAATACACCAGATCTTCTAAGAAAACACACTTTTGACTGTCTGGGGTACTATGAATTGTGTAATTGTGTCATCCAAGTATATTGATTCAATCAGTGTTCTTTATCTAAAAACTGTTTTATCTGTTATAAGATGCTGCAACTCTTGAAATGTGCACATATATTCTCTGTTTATACTAAAATGAGACTATTTAAAAGCTAGAAAACTAGAGGTGATAGAGCAAAACTATTTATAAATTTGAATTCAACATACCCAAATCAGCAAAAAACACCTATCCCCATTCTTGCCTCAGATCAAAATTTTTTTTTTTTTTTTTTTTTTTTTTTGTAAACCAGTGTTATTTTGACATGTGGAACCAGTTTAATTACCAGAATATATTACTGGAAGTTCAAATTTACAGCAAATGTTTTTATGTTGAACAGGTGAGATAAGTCTCTCCTCTTAGTTTATATTTGAAAGATTTGTACTGCACGCATTTCATACACACGGTCGTACACTGTAACGGTTTTGGTTTTTTATCTTATCACCTGCTCTTTTGCACTGTTACAGACCAACTTGTGTTATCATACTAGGTCATGCTTTAACACGTTTGTATTTTTGTGAGGTTTTTGCTTGCACATCGGAGTGTCCGCTGGTCACCAATGTGCGGAAGCACAAGCTAGGTGATAACTGAGAGGCGAGGTAATTGCAACTAAACTTTATTAAAAAATCATCGAGTTTATATACAGCGACTTGCGAGCAAGAGCGTCACAAAAGTTCAAACATAAAAAAGCATGAACTACCATGATAACACAAGTTGGTCTATTAATAGTGGAGGAAAGGCAAGTGATAAGATAAAACATCAAAACCATTACAGTGTACGAGCCTGTAATAGGTGCGGTGCAGATCAATTTTAGATTTGTTACTGATCTTAAAGTATTTTATATTAATCATTCATTACTTTTGTAATTTATGCATTTCCTTATTCTCTTTCCTCGCTGGTTATATTTTGCTGTTGGTACCGTTGTGCTTATACCATCCTGCTTTTCCAACTTGGGTTGTATCTTAGCTAATAATAATAATAATAATAATAATAATAATAATAATAATAATAATAATAATAATAATAATAATAATAATAATAATAATAATAATAATGAGGTTTCTGATACCCCACAATTATGACAACAACAAGAATTTCATTCAACTAATAAGTTTACAAGATGTGTATCCAGAAGCATGGCACCCATCACACGTGAATCCTTCTTATTACGAACCTTCCAAGCAGGAAACATACACTGCACCATTCTTTACTATCTCTATCATTTCCTTCCTCCATGCTCTCTACATGATGAAACCACCTTAAAGCCCTATTCAGTCCCTTGATTTGTATATTGTTATTACATACAATCAACCAAAGGATATATATATATATATATATATATATATATATATATATATATATATATATATATATATATATATATATATATATATATATATATATATATATATATATCAGTACATTCGCGGTATTTACATGAATCTATGTGAAAGTGAAACCAATGGTTATTATAAAAAGAAACTTGTTTATTAGCAATAGTTGTAAAGCAAACAATCATCATTCTTATTCATTATTTTTTTCCCATCCATGAAAAAGCCAGGTCTTCGACACACAGGTACAATGGGAATGTCTTGGTGCCTGCGTTAATTTTTTTGCCTTGTCTTCGCTCCATTGAATATTCTTAAAACAACAAGGAGAGACTGTCTCAGTGCATGAGGATGACGTCAGAATCCAAATCCTTGACAAAAGAACGTGAGGTGGCTCGCCATGCATACTAATCGGTCCTTTATGGGCCTCTAACTCCGCCTCCCTCTCTCTCCACATGGCCAACCTTTCTCTCACTCTCTCTTCATTGTTATGAGTTTCCAAGCACGCATCATCGGAATTCCGCACTCACATTACGAGTAGGAAACCTTTCTCTTGGATGTTATTTATCATAATTCGCTCAGCGGTCTCACAGCAGCGATAATTATCCTCGGGCGGCATCTGACTTGGCACTCCGCAAAGATAATCTGCTACCTGTTCAGAAATATGTGATTACTTCCTATTCACTGTTAGATCTCTAAAGTTTATAACGGAAAAATGAGACTAAAAACTAAATGAATACTTCAAGAGAACACACGAGATGAATAAAATCAAAATTATTCTCACTCCATTTCACTGCACAATCCACTGGTCTTAGTCACTACATGCAGATTCCATGTCAAAGAAGAGAGATAATATCACGTCTGTTGTAACAAAAAAATGATAGATGATTCGCCTTAGTCTTCTCAAAAGAGACGGCGGCGGCAGCACTGTGGATGGTTTTCTGGAGAGAATGTAACCCGTCGAGTCATTCCAAACTTTTCTCCTTGTACCAAAGTAAATCTAATTCCAATTGAAAACTGAAATGATCATACATTGAATTACGGATATTCCTTGTAACTCCTTAAATAATTCTATCGGTAACCTGCTTATAACATTATGGATATAAAATATCGGGTGTAAACGAATTGCAAATATCAGGAGGTCTTATGGAAATGATAGTGTCTCCCAATGAATAAGCATTATAAAAAACAAGGCTTTCCTAGCGATTTAGCCAAAATGCATTTTTATTTCAGCAGAGCACTGTGTAGTCTCCCTTTCATTTTCCCTTGGACTCTTGCAAATCATGCATGATCAAAAGCGATGACGAAGGAGCCCTTTGAAATAACTGCATAATGGAGCCGATACTCATTAAAAAAAAAAAAAAAAAAAAAAAAAAAAATATGCAACTCATCACTTGGCTTTTTCGGTTTTGTCTCACCAAATTTCACGCGAATTCAACCAGGCTGTGAAAAAATGCAGATAGAGGACCAAGATCTGCTATCGTGTATTGAATGTGCTAAAATTTATATTAATGTGATGAATGACTTGATGTATTATTTCGTAACTTTATTTTTCAAGATGTGAATGTTTTGTGTGGCCAGTGTTTTCATGAGGCAATCTTACGAGTGATGGTTGCAAGAATTGCAAGAACCATCAGAGAAATCATTCTATTATATATATATATATATATATATATATATATATATATATATATATATATATATATATATATATATATATATGCATATATATATATATATATATATATATATATATATATATATATATATATATATATATATATATATATATATATATATATACATATATCTATACATATATGAATATATATCACAAGCACACATGATTTCAATCAATATAAATATCACCCACGAATGGCATTTGATACCGAATTCTATCTTGGGAATATACATCCACTTGGAATACATTTTATGGTAACAGCTTCTGGCCGGGTGGAGATTCGAACCCCCACCTGTTCGGCTGGAAACCATGCCTGCAGGGACCATACCGACTGAGCTATCAAGAGAGATAAAAGTTTATGACAAGTCCTCGTACATATTCCTGTCGAATTCAGGAATCTGTTCATACACTTGAAATAAACCCATCTCCTCCATGATAGCTCAATCGTAAGTTTGCAACACGTGGTTATTATAAATGAATATATATCACAAGCACACGTGATTTCAATCAATGTAAATATCACCCACGAATGGCATTTAATACCGAATTCTATATTGGGAATTTACATCCACTTGGAATTCATTTTATGGTAACAGCTTCTGGCCGGGTGGAGATTCGAACCCCCACCTGTTCGGCTGGAAACCATGCCTGCAGGGACCATACCGACTGAGCTATCAAGAGAGATAAAAGTTTATGACAAGTCCTCGTACATATTCCTGTCGAATTCAGGAATCTGTTCATACACTTGAAATAAACCCATCTCCTCCATGATAGCTCAATCGTAAGTTTGCAACACGTAGTTATTATAAATGAATATATATCACAAGCACACTTGATTTTAATCAATGTAAATATCACCCACGAATGGCATTTAATACCGAATTCAATCTTGGGAATATATATCCACTTGGAATTCATTTTATGGTAACAGCCTCTGGCCGGGTGGAGATTTGAACCCCCACCTGTTCGGCTGGAAACCATGCCTGCAGGGACCATACCGACTGAGCTATCAAGAGAGATAAAAGTTAATGACAAGTCCTCGTACATATTCCTGTCGAATTCAGGAATCTGTTCATACACTTGAAATAAACCCATCTCCTCCATGATAGCTGAATCGTAAGTTTGCAACACGTGGTTATTATAAATGAATATATATCACAAGCACACGTGATTTCAATCAATGTAAATATCACCCATGAATGGCATTTAATACCGAATTCTATCTTGGGAATATACATCCACTTTGAATTCATTTTATGGTAACAGCTTCTGACCGGGTGGAGATTCGAACACCTACCTGTTCGGCTGGAAACCATGCCTGCAGGGACCATACCGACTGAGCTATCAAGAGAGATAAAAGTTCATGACAAGTCCTCGTTCATATTCCTGTCGAATTCGGGAATCTGTTCATACACTTGAAATAAACCCATCTCCTCCATGATAGCTGAATCGTAAGTTTGCAACACGTGGTTATTATAAATGAATATATATTACAAGCACACTTGATTTTAATCAATGTAAATATCACCCACGAATGGCATTTAATACCAAATTCTATCTTGGGAATATACATCCACTTGGAATTCATTTTATGGTAACAGCTTCTGGCCGGGTGGAGATTCGAACCCCCACCTGTTCGGCTGGAAACCATGCCTGCAAGGACCATACCGACTGAGCTATCAAGAGAGATAAAAGTTTATGACAAGTCCTCGTACATATTCCTGTCGAATTCAGGAATCTGTTACCATAAAATGAATTCCAAGTGGATGTATATTCCCAAGATAGAATTCGGTATTAAATGCCATTCGTGGGTGATATTTACATCTATCTATATATATATATATATATATATATATATATATATATATATATATATATATATATATATATATATATATATATATATATATATATATATATATATATATATATATCTATATTATATATATACATATATATATATATATATATATATATATATATATATATATATATATATATATATATATATATATATATATATATATATATGTATACATATAATATAGATATATATATATATATATATATATATATATATATATATATATATATATATATATATATATATACAGTATATATGTATGTATATATATATATATATATATATATATATATATATATATATATATATATATATATATATATATATATACATATATATATGTATATATATATATATATATATATATATATATATATATATATATATATATATATATATATATATATATATATATTTATATATATATTATAAACATACACACATAGAGTATATATGTATTTATATTTGTGTGTATGTACATTATGTATATATATATATATATATATATATATATATATATATATATATATATATATATATATATATATATATATATATATATATATATATATATATATGTATATGTATATATATATATATATATATATATATATATATATATATATATATATGTATTTATATATGTATATATATATTTATATATAAATATATATATATATATATATATATATATATATATATATATATATATATATATATATATATATATATATATATATATATATATGCGCTTGTTCATTGTAATGGATAACGTTTGATGTTAATGTCAAAGTCACAGGAATGAAATAGAAAATGAAATTACACTTAGTAGCTTCACTGTTAACAAATTTCCTGGTTGTTTTTGCTGTAGATTATTATTATTATTATTATTATTATTATTATTATTATTATTATTATTATTATTATTATTATTATTATTATTATTATTATTATTATTATTCTTGGAAAAGCAGTATGTTATAAGCCCATAACTCCAACAGCGGAAAAAACTCAGTGAAGAAATGAAATAAGGAAATAGATAAAATTGTTTACTTGAGTGTACTCTCAAGCAAGATAATTTTAACCAAAAGCATTGGAAGAGATGCTATGGCACTACCCAAGATTAGTGAAAAATGGTTTGATTTTGGAGTATACTTCTCCTAGAAGTGCTTCTTTTAACAGCTGAAGAGTCTCTTCTACCCTTACCAAGAGGAAAGTAGCCACTGAAAAATCCCAGTGTTGTAATTTAGTGTTGTTAGGTGTATGAGGAAAGAGAAAAATGTTTAAACATTAGGATACACAAAACACACATATATGTATACACATAAAAACACACACACACATATATCTATCTATCTATCTATCTATCTATATATATAGTCTTATTTTTTTTTTCCAAGAACAGTAGGTAGGCGGAACTAGCTGAGAGAGAGCCATCTCTCTGGCGCATGATATGTGTACAAGAGAGGAATAGTTAGTAACTCTGGTGTCGCTAAGCCAGTCCCCAAGCATCCAGATCTCTGACTTAGAACAATCTAGAATAACTAAGTCACTATATATGTGCCCCTAGGAATGCATAGGGGAGAAGAGACACAGCCTTTCCTGTGAATGAGCCAAAGTTCATCCTCCTCTCTCAAGTGCCTTTTGTGTGTCCTCTCTAAAGTGATTAAATTTGTGCCCAAATTATATAGTGTGCAGTGTGTTAAAACATTACTACAACTTCGCACAAAATTTTAAATTTATTGTGTTGAGGTGAGTGCTGGTATTGTGTAAATCATTGTAACTGGCCCAGTGAGATTTATGTAAAAAACGTTAAGTATATTCATTTTGGCTTAACTTTGATTACTTCATGCGAGATAGAAACTTGTAAATCTATTAGTTATTTTATGCAATTTCTATAAGTTTAATCATTAGAATGTTATATGTTAACTATTTTCAAGATTAATTATTAGTGTAAGATTTAATTTCCAGTGAAACAAGGGATTATATAATTTTCATGAGTATTAATTTCTTTTGTTGTAGTCTAATTTTGTTCATTCTTTATATTTTGAATGATTTATTTTTTTATGTAAATTCTTTCAGTGTTGTAATTTTTATAGAATATATTTATTTTTATAAAGTGTATTATTTTAATCGCCAGTGTTCATTTCAGAACTCTCTCATATCCCTATTAAAGAATCAAAGTAAGAGATTGTTTGACCAGTTTTTAATAATAATTACCGTCTTGTTTTGAGTGTATTTAGGACACCTTTGGATAATCAGTGTCTTTATATATTGCCGTCTGGGAGTTGTATAATCTTCTCAGAGTTTGGGTGTGACCTCAAATATAACAGATTAATGTAGAAACAAACATGTGGGTTTGGAACTTGAGAGGTTGTGTAGCTTGCCAGCTGTAATATATATATATATATATATATATATATATATATATATATATATATATATATATATATATATATATATATATATATATATATATATATATATATATATGTGTGTAAATATATATATATATATATATATATATATATATATATATATATATATATATATATATATATATATGTATATTATACTATGTCCCGCGGTCTGGGAACCAAAATATAATATTACATATATTACGATTAGCAAGCTACACAACCCTCTCGAGTTCAAAACTCACCAGTTTGTTTTTACATTAAAGATATTACGCTTGAAAATATTAATACCCAAACTCTGAGATAATTATATAACTCCCAGACAGCGATATAAAAACACTGAATATCCAAAGGTTTCTTAAGTACACTACAAAAATGGGTAATTATTATTACAATCTTTTCAAACAACTTCCTACTTCGATTCATTAACAGGATTCTAGCGAGCATGAAATATATACTGGTGATTGACATAATACACTGTTTACAAAAATAAATATATTATATATAACTTGCAACACTTTGGAAGAATTTACATATAAAGAATAAGTCACTCGAAATATTAAGCCTGAACAAAACTTGATGAAAACAAACATTTTACGCTCTGAAAATTATATAATCACTTGACTTGAAATATTAAATATGTACACAACTCTCCCTGGGCCAGTTACAAAGATTTACATAATACCAACTCTCACCACAAAACAATAAATTTAAAATCACCTGGATAATTTGCATCAACATTTTATCACATGCTACACACTGGGGCACAAAATCACTTAGCAGAGGACACACTATAGGTACTAGAGAGGGAGGGATTAACTTTGGCTCTTTTACAGGACGGTTGTTTCTCTTCTGCTGCTATGCAGTCCTGGGGGGGGGGGGTGCATACATATGAATTTAGTAACTTCTTGAATATTCTAATAGATTATTCTCGAGGTTTGGGGGCCGGCCTCTAGCGCCGCCAGAGTTATCAACTAAGTAACCATTCAGGGGGCGAACCTTGGTTTTAGGCAACTCTCTCTCTCTCAGCTGCTCGGCCCACCCACCGTTTTTGGAAATAAAAAAAGGATAAAATCTAAAACTAGGGTTTTTGAGAACTTTCCAAAACACCTGCTAAATATAGGAATTGCGTACTTTCTCACAAATATGACGTAATACCTCATAAAGATATAAAAAAGATTTACATAAGCCCTTGTTCATATCTCGTACGGAACATGTTGTAGTCTTAAATAGATTACGTAAGACTCCGTGACAAAATACATGAAATAAAAAGTTGATTTTTAAAAATATTGTAAATTTTCATATACTGACTTGAATGAAAAATACAAGTAAATTAACGACGAAAGTCTTACGTAAATTACATAACAAACTTATACATACATGAGAGGAACTCACCTTACGGGTTATTTACCTCTTCAATGCACAATAGAAAACATAAATAAGATACCTGATTAACTTATTTACCCTACACTAGACCAGCGTTATAAGATAACTCCTCCCCAAAAAGATTATTTATTCCGGGCCTGAATCCATAGATTCAGCCTGAGATGAAAAATCTGCAACCACGTTTTTTTAGCCTAATATATGCTTTGCATTAATACACTACAATTGCAAACATAATTACCACTTAGTTAACCATTGATTATTACTTTTCATGTTATTAACAAAAGTTAAGGGATTATGATCCGAATACAATGTAATCTCATTCTGTGGTAGATTTATGTAAATTCCAACCTTCCTGTGACTAACGCTAGCAGTTCCTTTTCAAGTGTCGAGTAGGCTTTTTGCTGCTTCTTCAGCTTCGACGACATAAAACATACAGGGTAAAGAATTCCTTCCTCGTCTTCTTGCAATAAGCAACTCCAATCCCGTTATCTGACGCATCCACTTGGATAAGGAGTTTTTCTCAGTGAAATCCGGTGCTTGAAGTATCTGTTTTGAAGTTAATATGGTCTTCCTTATATTTTTCCTTTTTCCTTGTATCTCGATAACGTAGGTCCAGTCACTGCTCTTCTCCAAAATCAGGATTGGTTCTTGGAACTCATTGGCGAGAGGGAATCTCCTTATTGGTGCGTAGACCAACACCTGTCCTCCTACCGTAAACAGTCTTTTCGTACTCTTCATACCAAGCCTTTTCTTCATCCGTCTTTGAGTCACTTGCATACCTTCTAAGGAAAATTTCCTTAACTTGCCGATTCTTTCCCTCAAACCCTTGACATTTTCTATAACCGTTTGCTCTTGATCCTTCCCTTTTTCTGTCAACATTTTATTCGGTCCTCGTATTTCTCGTCCAAATACTATTTCATTCGGGCTACGTCCAATGCTTTCTTGATAAGCATTACGCACCTCAAATAACATCAACGGTAGTCCAGTGTCCCATTCATTCCCTGTTTCATTGCAGAACTTCGTTAACATACTTTTCAAAGTTTGATGAAACCTTTCTGATGCACCTTGGGTCTCCAGATGATAAGCAGTTTATAGTTGTTGTTTCACATCCAACAGTTTCCTTACATCCTTAAACAGTTTTGACGGGAAATTCGTTCCTTGGTCACTTTGAACGATTTTCGGAATACTAAATTTAGTAAAAAAGTCTAGTAACTTCTCGGTGATTATTTTGGCACTGATGTTCCTGACGGGTATGGTTTCTGGGTATCTCGTCATTGGACACATCAAGGTTAACATATATTCGTGACCCTTTTTCGTCCTTGGTGAACGTCCCACAATGTCGATCATTACCTTGCTGAAGGGTTTTCCTCGCACTTCTATCGGGTGTAAGGGAGCTTTCTTGATATACTTGTTTGGCTTTCCAGCCATCTGACAAACGTGACATGCACGGCAAAACTGGCTCACGTCCTTATGCATGCCAGACCAGAAAAAGTGTTTCATAATCTTCTCCGTTGTCTTCCTTATCCTCATATGTCTCATCTCGTGTGCTACGGCAATCACCTATCTTTTCAACTGTGCGGGAATAAATCTTCGGCATTCCCAGGGATATCGGCGTGTCTCTGCTTCCTCATAAGCAACCCATCCTTGAGACAATAACAGGTTAGAGACTGCTGTGCCTCCGTCTCTCCCACCACATGGTACAATATCTCCGTTAGTGTTGCATCCTTCCGTTGCAATTCTATCAGCCGTTTCCTACTCACTTGTCCTACTTCTAGCGCTGAGTTTACTATTTCTTCCATGTTTATTTCTTCTTTGTCCTCTTGTCCACTCATATGTTGTTCTTCTTTGTTCTGGCTTACTTGGGAGTTCCCCTTTTGCGTGCCATCAAGAGAATCCTCTTCTTCGGAAAACAAGTCCTCCTGGTTCATCGCTCCTTCGATTTCTTTTTCTTATTCAGCAGCTACTTTCTTCGTCATACTTCTAGTCGTCCCACTAGGAAACAGATACTGGTAGTCCTTCTCGAGTTCAATTGTAGGACTATACTTCAATGGTTTCTCCATTACAATGGGAAAAGGCACAAACGGCGCTCCACCAACCTCATTACCCAACAGGATATCTACCCCTTCGACAGCCAATGAATCCTTTACAGCAAAATCAAAATTACCTGTCACCAACTCGCTTGACAGTTTCGAATGGCAAGTAGGGGTAACCTCTTCCCCTCCTATTCCCTTCAAAATAACCGAGTCTCCTGTAAGAGACTGTTCCACCAATGGGTGTACTCCTTGTATCACCACACTATGCTTGCAACTTGTGTTGCGCAATATCTTGACCCGGGTTCGCTCACTCGCATCTATTACTGCTAACATACCTTCATAAATATACGGTTTAAAGGTATCCATGCTGTTTGGGTTTTCCTGTTTGTCGTGTAAACGTTGGCTGGTTTATTTTCCTCTTTGACCTTTCCTTATCGTTTCTTCATATTCGCATTCTGTGAAGTCGAATTACCCTTAATCACTTGGGCGACTGCATTCGGTTGGTTCAACCAACATTCCTTACTGATATGGCCTCTCTTGCCACACTTAAAACAGACAATATTAACCTGCACGTGTTTCATGATACTTGGAGGATGATTCGACGATTGTTGCTGTGGTACTATCACATTCTGCCTAGGAACAGTACCAATGCTACTTCCGCTGTAACTGTTGAATTTCTTTATGTAGATATTAATGAACTGGTTTCCATGGTTCGGCAAATAGTTGACACTTGGCCGGAATGACTGTTGAAACTTCTTATCTGAGTAGGGTTTACGACTGATAATATTATAATCTTCACTCAGCGAAGCGGCTTTATTAAGTTTCTTCACCTCTCTCTCAAGTACGCTCGAATATGTTCAGGAATTCCTCGTAGATACTGTTCTAGTACCATCAATCTTCTAATTCAGCCATCTCCCTCACATTAGTAGCCTCTGTCCATCTCTCAAAACATCATCATACCTTATATGTGTAATCCAGGAAAGTAATTTACTCATCCTTCCTCAAACTTCAGATCCTTTCATTATAATATTCTGGGATCATCTGATACACTTGCAGCACGCTCCTCTTCACTTCTTGATACTCCTTCCTCTGGCCCTGAGATAAGGACAGGTAGGCACAGCGGCCTTTCCCAATCAATACCCTCTGCAACAACACTGACCATTTATCTTCTGACCATTCTATCATCGATGCTACCATTTCAAAATGATTGAAGAACTCATCTGGAGCCTCTTCTGTGAACCTTGGAGTTAACCTCTGGGCATCCGACTCATTAAACACGGAATCGTGCATAGCAGGGGTCGCCTCTGTGTGCATCGCCGACTTTGCAAGGGCATTCAACAGCTCTCTGGTAACGGCTTATTTTATCTTTGACTACACATACATAGAATAGTCCGGCCAATTCTTTCCTCATACACTTGACAACACTGAAATTTTCAAACAATTTTTTTTCTCTCAAGAGGTTAACTACGGCAAATGTTCAGTGGCTACTTCCCTCTTGGTAAAGGTAGAAGAAACTCTTTAGCTATGGTAAGCAGCTCTTCTGGGAGAAGGACACTCCAACATAAAACCATTGTTCGCTAGTCTTGGGTAGTGCCATTGCCTCTGTACCATGCACTTCCATTGTCTTGGGTTAGAGTTCTCTTGCTTGAGGGTACACTTGGGCAACACTATTCTATCTTGTTTCTATTCCTCTTGTTATTTTCAAGTTTTTATAGTTTATATATGAAATATTTATTTTAATGCTGTTATTGTCCTTAAACTTCTTGTAGTTTTTCCTTATTTCCTTTCCTCACAGGCTATTCTCCCTGTTGGAGCCCTTAGGCTTATAGCATCCTACTTTTCCAACTATGATTGTAGCTTGGCAAGTTATAATAATAATATAATAATAATAATAATAATAATAATAATAATAATTACACTCTAATGCTTAAACTCTTGAAGAACTTACATAAAGTAACTGATAAACTTACTAACTTCACATATGTACATAACTCTCCCTGGGCCAGTTACAAAGATTTATGTATGTGTCTGTATATGTATACCAGTATGTGTACACGTATGTATATGTCTATGTATATATTATGCATGTTTGTGTATGAATGCCTGTCTGTGTATACCTATGTATATGTCTTTTTTATATATTTATATATAGATGTGTCTTACATATACATATAGTTTTGCTTATATATTTACATAGATAAGGCTACCGTTATTCATATAAATAAACTGTACTGAAGTCAAAAACAAGAATTTACCTGTCACCAGAAAATGACCCTTTTTGGCAGGTGTCTAATGAGGTTGGATCTCCACCCAGTAAACACCTGACCTCAGCCCAGGTAGCTGGTAAGGGAGTGTCATTGTTCTCTAAGCCTCTATATGTATGTTCGTACGTTTACTTTCCCTATAAAATGTAAAGAAACCTCTCTCAATAAATCAGTCCTCTGAAGAAGTATCACGAAACTAGTCAGGACTTAATCGTATATTTCGTATTTTCATTTTCCCCGTGGTTCTGCATCTGAGCATCACGTTTCCCGGTGATTTTTACGCATATATATATATATATATATATATATATATATATATATATTTATATATATACAGTATATATATATATATATATATATATATATGTATTATATATATATATATATATATATATATATTATATATATATATATATGTGTGTGTGTGTGTGTGTGCGTATGTGTGTGTGTGGTTTGTGTACATATATGTGTTTTATAGGCGCAAATTTATTTTTGATATTATTTATAGTTTGACGAGTAGCCTACTGACACAAGCGTTTTCCGCTAAGAGGTGTAAGGCTATTGTTAAATTATATATGCAAATTCAATAACAGCCATTGAATCACCAATTTCTACTATAATTTCATAGATTCCTAGACTTACTTTGACGTGATCCATTTATCAATTATAATGCGAAAGATCATCATTAAAAAAGAGCGAGTTTTGCCAGCCTTATTTGGCTAGGTTTTCTATTATCATTATGAATAATGAAAAAATATGCTAGTATTACAACTTTCTATCACAAAATATCTATTGTACAGTACGTGCTTAAATATTTAGCGAATTATTTTATGGACTTAAAATAATAATTTATTTTTCTCACACCTACCCATGACCGGTCCGTTTCTACAAATAATTTATTGGATCTCAGACACCACCCACAAGCACAGTTTTCATTACGTCATATACTGTATATCACAATAAATAGAGTTGAATTAAAGACCTCTCGTTATTATGCATTTTTGGGGAAATATCTCCGTCTTTGATTTGTTCAAATTTGTGTAAAATCTACATTATTCTATATGAAAGTGCGTAAATGTTGATTAACAATAGTAATAACAAACTGGATATCTGTCTCGTGAAATTTCGAGAATTTGACGCTTGCTGAGATGTTACACTTCCTGATTACAGTATGATTAAAAAAATCTCCATTGACATCCACAGAATGAGATCTAAATCATCCGAGGAACTCCCAACTTCTTGCAATTTCTCTTATTTGTTAAGTCGTTTCAGATTAATCTTTGACATACGCTGTATAAAAAAAAGTCACTTCCTGTTATGCAGTTTCTCTGAAAATTTAAGGGAATTGTGTAGTATGAACATTAAGGTAAGATATTCAGGCAACCGGAGTGTTGCATTCCTGTGAAGTTTCCGGATGATCCAATATAAAAGTAATATTGATGAAGTAAAATAATTGTCAAGCACAAACAATAATCTCTAACAGTAATGGTGAATTTCGAAAATGATAATGAATCGACAACATCTGTGATCTCTTAAGGTGTCTGGTATACAAAATATATCAAAGATATATTTCACATTTATTGTTTACTTAACAGTATGTTATTTCTCTTTTATTTACATAAACTCCCGGATACCTTTTAAAATATTTTGTTTCTTGTTAAGCATGGGGTTTAGGAGTTTATGCTTTGAGTTCCTTCTACTTCTCATGAATCGCAATCACCAAGTTGTAATTAGATATTCAAATTTACTATTATTACTTTATTGTGGCTAAAGATTATGTTCTTAAAGTTAATTTGGCTGATTCATGGTAAATGTTTTCTTGACTAACCTTTTCAAACCCAAAGCTATAAACGAAATAACAAAGTTTAGCAGAGGCGACCATATAATGTCTCGAAGAAGAGGTGACGGTATAACTGCCAAAACGCAGAAGAGCAGTTGTGACTCGAAGACCAGAACGACAGGACCTGTAGTTGAACCATCCTACATGTTTTTTGTGTATCAGCCGATCTGCTTATAGTCTTCATGGATCACAGAGCTTAATGGTATAATTAATATGAAGATTTACTATTAAGAAGTTTGCCGAGGACAGCTGCCATTGACGATGCAGGCGAAATTCAACAAAACTACCGAAGGATTTGGGGAGAGAAAGGAGACGGGTTTTTAGCAGTTTGGAGGTAAGAATCGAGTTTCATTTACGCGTGTTTCAGTCGATTTTCAAATTTCTTATATATGAACTTAGTCGGTTCATTAACCTAACTTACATGTCCTATAAAATATTACCTGATAGTTCGTGATATTTAGAAGGAACTTGATGATTGTTATTACACTGTTATTATCTCGTTAACTTTGGCAAAACTTACCGAGGTTCAAGTATCACAATTTAAGCTAATGAGTAACTCGGTTCTTTCATATATTAACGTTAAAAAACTTCTAAAAACTTTAGACTGGGCTATTGAGCTTGCTTACATGTTGGCTAAGTAGACTAAGCACTGGAAAAAACTTATACTAAATTTTAAGCTAGGCATTTAACCTAGTAAATAACTTTAAATTTGTATCAGGCTAACCTAAAACTTAGCTAAATACTAAGAATATTACGGTCTTTACTATCTAATTTATTACATTTTATATATTTACATTTAAGTAAAAACATTTAAGGCTTACGCCTTAGTCTAAACCATAGATGGCCGTGACCTTTATTATAGATATTTCATTGTAATTGTCAGGTTATGGAAAAATTCAGTGGTGACCATGTTGTGCTGGAGTGGTGTCTGGCGTAAGGTCATCTCTCCAAGAATATAGCACGGTTTGGAAGGGTTACAGTGCACAAAGGACAAGGATTCTCTCAAGCAGGGATTAAATTTTATTTTCCTCAGTTATAAATTTTCTATTTCATTTTGACTGTGGTAATTAAATATAAATCAAACGATTTCTTTAATTTACCCTGTCACCATTAATTTGTATATCATTGCATGATTCAAGTAAAAAGTTTTTCCATATCTGGGCGCTGCTATGGCGTAGCCCCAAGAAATTGAATATTTTCAAATTCTGAATGCTAATAATACGCATACGAGTCCAAATTTCAGCAAAGTTTAATTCATATTAACAGCCTGAAAATGAAACCACAATTTAAAGGTTTAAAAGTCACTCATTAGTGGTAGCGGCAAGGGGCAGTGACAATACCCATATGATCAGCGCCCAGGCTCCTCCCCGTCCAATCTAGTACCAGGGAGGGCCAGGAAATGGCTGCTGATGACCCAGCTCCCTCAAACAACTCACTCTTAGCTCACAAAGATGGTGAGGTTGCAGACATTACAAGAAATTATCAAGTCTGAGCGGGTCTTGAACGGGAGTCTTGACAGATTGCCAGGCAGGGATGTTTCCAATAGGCTACCACAACCCTAAAATAGTCACGATGACTTGTGATGTTACTGTTAAGAAATATTAAAAAGTATTCAGCGCAGTATCTTCAAGCAAAGGTATTTACTCAAACTAGATTTAGATTAGTGTGCATAATTGTAGTATTACCTTCAGTTGTCCTCTTTGAATGATGCTTACATACTATATTACGACGTAATTACCGTGAAGCCTGGGCTGAAAAAGCAGTTGCAAATATGGAGATAATATGCATTAATAACCAAGCCTCAAATTTGGAGCTTTATTAGAGGGATAAAACCTGACATTCCCGCTTTATGGCATCACCAGAGCCATTCATCCTGTGAAACAAATGAGAATCGTGGCTAAATGCAGGTCTGGACTGGCTGTTAAGAACCCCTTTTGTGGACACCAATAGACTTGATTAACAATTAACCTAAAGTAAAAAGTACCCATTGACTTGCAGCCCTAGCCACATCTGGTGAAAGTTATTTGCTAAGTATGCCTGAACAAAAAAAAAAAAAAAAAAAAAAAATGCACAATAATCATGTCTAACATTGCTTGCATTGAGAATTAAAAATACTTTTGTAACAATGTAACCAAGTCTACCATTGCTTGCATTTAGAGTTAGAAATACTTTCGTGATAAAGTAACCAAGTCATTGCTTGCGTTTAGAAAAAAAAAAAAAAAAAAAAAACTTTCGTAATGAAGTAAAAATGTCTAGCATTGCTTGCTTTTAGAATGAAAAAAAAAAAGCTTTCGTAATAAAATAACGAGGTCTACCATTGCTTGCTTTTAGAATTTAAACTACTTCCGTGATAAAGTAACTAGGTTAAGCATTGCTTGCTTTTAGGATTAAAAAAAAAACTTTCGTAATAAGGTAACCATATCTAGCATTGCTTGCTTTTAGAATTAAAAATACTTTGTTAATAAAGTAACCAGGTCTAGCATTATTTGCTTTTAAAGATAAAAAATATCGTATTGAAATATTCTGGTTTAGCATTGCTTGCTTTTAGAATTAAAAATACTTTCGTAATAAAGTGACAAGATCTAGCATTACTTACTTTTAGAATTAAAAAAATATCGTAATAAGGTAACCAGGTCTAGCATTGTTTGCTTTTAGAAATAATAATAATAAAAAAACACCTTCGTAATAAAATACCCAGGTCTAGTATTGCTTGATAGTAGAATTAAAAGTTCTTTCGTAATAAAGTAACTAGATCTATCATTGTTTGCTTTTAGAATTGAAAATACTTTCGTAATACAGTAAATAGCTCAAGCCTTGCTTGCTTTTGGAAATAAGAATACTTTCGGCATAAAGTAACATGCTCTAGCATTGCTTGATTTTATAATTAAAAAAAAAAATTCCCAATAAAGTAATCAGGTCTAGTATTGCTTCTTTTTAGAATTAAAAATATTTCCGTAATAAAGAAACTAGGTCTAGCATTGCTTGCTTTTAGAATTGAGAACAAACTTTCGTAATAAAGTAACCAGGTGTAGCATTGTTTGCTTTCAGAATTAAAAATACTTTTGTAATACAGTAACGAGATCTAGTATTGCTTGCTTTTGGAATTAAAAATACTTTCGAAATAAAGAAACCAGGTGTCCCATTGCATGTTTTTGGAATTAAAAAACTTTCGAAATAAAGTAACAAGGTCTAGCATTGCTTGCTTTTAGAATTAAAAAATAACTTTCGTAATAAAGTAACCAGGTCTAGCATTGCTTGCATTTAGAATGGAAAATACTTTCGCTATAAAGTAACCAGGTCTACCATTGCATGGGTTTAGAATAACAAAAAAAAAAAAACTTCCGTTCTAAAGTAACTAGGTCTAGCATTGCTTGCCTTCAGAATTATAAATACTTTCGTAATAAATTAACCAGGTCTAGCATTGCTTGCTTTTTAATTTGAGAAAAAATCGTAATAAAGTAAGTAGGTCTACCATTGCTTCCTTTTAGAATTTAAAATACCTCCGTAATAAAGTAACCAGGTCTAGCATTGCTTGCTTTTAGAATTTAAAAAAATGTAGCCTGACCCACAATTGCTTGCTTGCTTTTAGAATTTAAAAAAATGTAGCCTGACCCACAATTGCTTGCTTGCTTTTAGAATTTAAAAAAATGTAGCCTGACCCACAATTGCTTGCTTGCTTTTAGAATTAAAAATTCTCAGATAATTAAGTAACCACATTTACCATTGCTTGCTTTCAGAATTAAGAGACTTTTGTTATAAAGAAACCAAGTCTAGCATTGCTTGCTTATATGAGTAAAAATACTATCGTAATAAAGTAACCATGTCTAGCATTGCATGCTTTTAGTATAAAAAACACACTCGTAACAAAGTAACCAGGTCTAGCATTGCTTGCTTTAAGAATTAAAAAAAAGATCGTAATAAAGTAACCAGGTCTACCATTCATTGCTTTTAGAATTGTAAATACTTTCGTAATAAAGTAACCAGTGCACCATTGCTTACTTTTAGAATTGAAAAAAAAAATTCGTAATAAAAAAAACAGTTCTAACATTGCTTGCTTTCAGAATTAAAAATATTTTTGTTCATAAAGTAACAGGTCTATTATTGCTTGCTTTTAAAAATAAAAATACTTTCGCAATATAGTAACTAAGTCTACCATTGCTTGCTTATAGAATTAAAAATACTTTCGTAATAAAGTAACAAGGTTTAGCATAGTTTGCTTTTAGAATTAAAAATACCTTCGTAATAAAGAAACCAGTTCTACCAATGTTTGATTTTAGAATTAAAAACACTTTCGTAATAAATATTCAGGTCTACCATTGCTTGCTTTTATAATTAAAGTACTTTCGTAATAAAGTAACCAGGTCTAGCATTGTTTGCTTTTAGAATGGAAAATATTTTCGTAATAAAGTAATCAGGATTACCCCAGCTTCCTTTTAGAATTAAAAATACTTGCATGAAAAGAAATAAGGTCTAACATTGCTTGTTCTTTTATTTAAGATTAATTTCGTTTTATTGTAAACAGGTATAGAACTGTTTGCTTTCACAATTAAAAAAAAAACTTTCTTTAATGAAGTAGCCAGGACTACCAGTGCATGCTTTTAGAATTGAAAATACTTTGGTAGTACAGTAACCAGGCCTAACATTTCCTTCTTTTAGGATTAATATACTTTCGTAATAAAGTCACCAGGGCTAGCAGAGCATGCTTTTAGAATTTAAAATACTTATGTAGTAAAGTAACCAAGTCTAACATTGTTTACTTTTACAATTAAAAATACTTTCATAATAAGTAACCGGGTCTAACATTGTTTTCTTTTAGAATTAAAAATACTTTCGTAATAAAGTAACAAGTTCTGGTATTGCTTGCTCTTAGAATTTAAGATATTTAAGTGATAAAGTAACCAGGTCTAGCATTGTTTGATTTCAGACTGTAATAAAGTAACAAGGCCTACCATTGTTTGATTTTAGGATTAAAAATACTTTCGAAATAAAGTAATCAAGTGTAACATTGCTTGCTTTCACAATGAACAATACTTTCGTAGTAAAGTAACCAGATCTAGCATCGTATGCTTCTAGAATTAAATAAATGCTTTTGTATTAAAGTAAACAGGCCTACTATTTCCTGCTTTTAAAATTAAAAACCCTTTCCTAAGGAAGTAACAAGGTCTAGAATTGTTTGCTTTTAGAATTAAAAATACTTTCGAAATAAAGTAACCAGATCTAGCATTGCTTGCCTTTAGAATCGAAAATACTTTCGTAATAAAGTGATCAGTTCCAGCATAATTTGCTCTCAGAATTGAAATTACTTTCGTAAGAAAATACCAGGCCTACCATTGTTTGCTTTTAGAATTAAAAGTACTTTCATAATATTGTAACCAGGTCTCGAATCATTTGCTTTTAGAATGAAAAATATTTTCGCACTAAAGTACCCAGGTCTACAACTGCTTGTTTGCAGTCACCATGTCTAGCATTGATTGCTTTTTATAATACAGTCACCATATGTGGCATTGCTTGCTTTTAGAATTAAGAATACTTTCGTAATAAAGTAAACTGGTCTTGCATCGTTTGCTTTTAGAATTGTAAGTACTTTCGTAATAAAGTACCCTAGTTTAGCATTACTTACTCTTAGAATTAAAAATATTTCCGTAATAAAGAAACCAGGTCTAGCATTGTATGCTTTTAGAATGAAAAATATTTTCGTAATAAAGTAACCAGGTCTACCATTACTTGATTTTAAAATAAAAAATACTTTCATAATAAAGTAATCAAGTCTAGCATTGTTTGCTTTCATAACTAAAAATACATCCGTAATAAAGTAACCAAACATACTTTTGCTTGCTTTTAGAATAAAAAATGCTTTTGTAACAAAGTAACAAGTTCTAGCATTGTCTACTTTTAGAATTAAAAAAAATTTTGTAAAAAAGGTCACCAGTACTACCATTGCTTGCGTTGAATCAAAAATACTTCTGTAACAAAGTAACCATGTCTAGCCTTTCTTGCTTCAAAAAATTAAAAATACTTCGTAATAAAGTAACCTGGTGTAGCATTGTTTGCGTCTATAATTAAAAATACTTCCGTGATAAAGTAACCAGGTCTATAATTGCTTGATTTTAGAATTGAAAATACTTTTGTAATAGAGTACCCAGGTCTAGCATTTCTTGTTCTCAGAATCAAAAAAATAAATGGTAATAATGTGATAAGGTTTACCATTGTACACTTTTAAAATCAAAATATCTTTTTTTTAATAAAGTAACCAAGTCTAGCATTGTTTGCTTTCAGAAATAAAAATACATTTGTAATAAAGTGACCACACCTGCCATTTTTTTTTTTTTTTTTTTTTTTCTTTACAATTATCAATACTTCCGTAATACAACACTGGTTGCGTTAAAATAGAAAATGCCTTTGTAATAAAGTAACCAAGTATAGTATTGGTTGCCTTTAGAATAAAATAAAACTTTCGGAATAAGGTAACTAGCTCTAGCTTTGCTTGCTTATAGAATAAATAATACTTTCGTAATAAAGTCACGAGATCTAGAATTGCTTGCTTTTAGAATTATAAACACTTTCGTTATAAAGTAACCAGGTCTAGCATTGCTTGCTTTTAGAATTAAAAATACTTTCGAAATAAGGTAGCCAGGTCTAGCATTGCTTGCTTTTAGAATTGAAAATATTTTCGAAATAAAGTAACCAGGACTAGCATTGCTTGCTTTTAGAATTAGAAATACTTTCGCAATAAAGTAACCAGGTCTAGCATTGCTTGCTTTTAGAATTGAAAATAGTTTCGAAATAAAGTAACCAGGTCTAGCATTGCTTGCTTTTAGAATTAAAAATACTTTCGAAATAAAGTAACCAGGTCTAGTATTGTTAGTTTTTAGAACTAAAAATACTTTCGAAAGAAAGTAACCAGGGCTCTTTGCTTGCTTTTGGAATTAAAAATACTTTCGTAATAAAGTAACTAGGTCTAGCATTGCTTGCTTTTAGAATTAAAAGTACTTTCGTAATAAAGTAACCAGTTCTAGCATTGTTTACTTTTAAAATAAAAAATAATTTCGCAATAAAGTAACCGGGTCTACCATTGCTTGATTTTTAATTAAAAATACTATTTTAATAAAGTAACATGGTTTAGCATTGCTTGGTTTTAGAATTGAAAATACTTTCGTAATAAAGTAACCAGGTCTATCATTGGTTGATTTAAGAATAAAAAATACTTTTATAATAAAGTATCCAGGCTTAGCATTTTTTTTAGATTTAAAAATGCTTTCGTAATAGAGTAAACAGGTCCAGCATTGTCTGCTATTACAATTAAAAAATTCTTTTGTAATAAGATAACTAGATTTCGCATCATTTTCATTGAGAATTAAAAATTCTTTCGAAGTAAAGTAACCAGGTCTAACATTGTTTGCTTTTAGAATTTACAGTACTTTAATGATAAAATAACCAGGGTTAGCAATGTTTTGTTTTAGACCTAAAATACTTTACGTAATAGTGTAACCAGGTCTAGTGTCGTTTGCTTTTAGAAATAAAAATACTGTCGTAATAAAGTATCCTGGTGAAAAAAAAGAAAGAAAAAAAAAAACTTTGGTTGTAACTGACCAGGTCTACAATTGCTTACCTTTAGATTTAATAATAGTTTTTTAATAAAGTCAATAGGACTAGCACTGTTTGTATTTATAATTAAAAGTACTTTAGTAATAAAGGGACCAAGTCGACAATTGCTTGCTTTTAGAATGAAAAATACTTTCGTGATAAAGTAACCAGGTCTAGTATTGTTTGCTTTTATAATTAGAAAGACTTTCGTAATAAAGTAACTTGGCCTAGCATTGCTTGCTTTTAGATTTAAAGATACTTTCAAAATAAAGTAACCCTGTGTAAAATTGTTTACTGTGACGGGCCGAGAGAGGAGTTGTGAAATCAAAGGCAGATTGGAAACGACTGAGTTATATTGTTGTGGAACACTCTCCTTATATACAAAACCTCAAGGCAACAGGACATGACAAGTTCACAAGACAGACAATATCACAGAGGAAAAACCAGACAGGAATTTTCATGTTCGTTTTAGTGCGAGGGAGGAGCGAAGATACAAGCATAATATATACAAAAGGAATTATGTACAATTGTGTGAAACACGGTAGGTACATGGCTCCCCCCTAAAAATGACATACTGTACATGTTAAATAGGGTGCCCTGATCTAGAGAGGTGAACTGTAGGCGGGTCATCTGGCAGAAGATAAGCAGGTTTTAGACGATCAATGGAGACCCAGTCTTCTTTGCCCCGAATGTTTAGGAGGAATGCTTTCGGACTGCGTCGGATCACAAGGAAAGGTCCCGTGTAAGGGGGCGTTAACGGTGGCTTGCTGGTGTCGTTGCGCAGGAAGACGTGCGTTGCAGAGTGCAAGTCCGTTGGTATGTGATGCTTCGCTGGGGGCTTGTAAGTCTGGCGGCACGGAGTAAATTTTCCCACGACGTGACGTATGCGCTGGAGATCGTCGGAGGAGGTTGTAGAAGGAAAAAACTCGGCAGGGACGACCAACGGGTCGCCATACACCATTTCGGCTGCCGAGACGTCGAGGGCGTCTTTAGGAGTGGTCCTTAGTCCAAGGAGGACCCAGGGAAGCTGAGTAAACCAGTTGCAATCCTTGCAGCATGACATCAAAGCTGCTTTGAGGGTGCGATGAAAACGTTCAACCATTCCATTGGCAGCGGGGTTGTAGGCCGTTGTCTGATGTAGGGTGATGCCCAGGAGATTCGCTAATGACGTCCATAATTGAGAGGTGAAAGTGGTTCCCCTGTCAGAAGTAATATGCTCAGGGATACCGAATCTTGAAATCCATCCAGAGAGTAAGGCTAGAGGGGGCAGGTTGAAGAGGTGTCGACAAGTACGAGTCTGCGTTGACCAGTCGTCGGTGGGCGACATCGACCAGAAGGTGGAAAAGAGAGGGGAAATCCGCACCGAGGATTGGCCTTGTGACGTCAGCAACGAGAAACTTCCAATTGAATTTACCGTTTCCGAACGATAATGTGAGGCTCTCGTAACCGTAGGTGGGTATCGCAGATCCGTTGGCAGCTACCAAGCGGACGTCGGCAGATGTAGACAGACTACGTTGTGCCTTGAAGAGTTTCCTTGGCAAAAGAGAACGACAAGCACCCGTGTCTACCAAAAATCGCACGCCCGTTCCTGCATCCTGTAAAAATAAAAGATTAGAAACATGGGAGGCCACCGCCACAAGTGATGGCCTACTTACACGTATTTTGGCCACTGACAATCTTTGGCACATTTCTTCGCGGTTGCCCCGAATCTGAAGTGGTAGTAGCAAAACTGCGGCGGATGGGAGGTAGTAAGTGGCTGTAGAAGTCGTTCGTTGGGGCGCGAGCGATTGGTGGGTGGTGGGCGGCTTTGTCGCCGCTTCGTCACGTCACGGGGTAGGCGTGTATGTCCTATGGCATTCATGTCAGCTTCGGTTGACGTTGAATAGGCATCCTCGTCGTCAGGGGTGGAGGCGTTGATGGAGGTCTTGAAGTGGCTGTCCATAAGGGCGTCGGCTTTGGTCATCAAGTCCTTTATGGGTAAACTATCGACATCGGGTATGGCAGCGCGCACAGGTTCAGGTAAACGGCGTATCCAAAGGGCACGGAGTAGGTTCACCTCACGAGGAGAGCCGTCTGCGGCAGGTTGAAGGCGAGCGATACTGGTCATTTCCCTGAGGGCAAGCGAAGCCCTTTGGTCCCCCAACGGTTGTTGCGAGAGCTGAAAAAGCTTTGCTATACGGGCGGCTGGCGACGGCGAGTACTGCTGCAGAAGGTATGATTTGAGGTCGTCATACGCTATTGGGGTGTCTCCTTGTTCACAAAGCCAGTCGGATATTTCTGGGAAGGTGTCCTCGGGTATCGCCGCGAGAACATAATCCGCTTTGGTGGTTGAGCGAGTCACGCCCCTGATACGAAACTGGACTTCTGCGCGCTGAAACCAAGCAAACGCCTCTCCGCTGGCAAACGATGAAAGTTTGAATGGAGCGGCCGCAGCACCAACTGCCATAGAGTCCGCCATAGTACCAACGATGAAGGGGCGAGAGGGTGGGGGTGGAAGGCGGTGGGAGCGAGTCGACTTCCGGGGTCACCAATGTGACGGGCCGAGAGAGGAGTTGTGAAATCAAAGGCAGATTGGAAACGACTGAGTTATATTGTTGTGGAACACTCTCCTTATATACAAAACCTCAAGGCAACAGGACATGACAAGTTCACAAGACAGACTATATCACCGAGGAAAAACCAGACAGGAATTTTCATGTTCGTTTTAGTGCGAGGGAGGAGCGAAGATACAAGCATAATATATACAAAAGGAATTATGTACAATTGTGTGAAACACGGTTGGTACATTACATTTAGAATAAGAAATACTTTCAAAATAAAGTAATCAGGCCCAGCCTTGTTTGCTCTTAGAATTAAAATTACTCTCATAATAAAGTAACCAGGTCTACAATTGCCTGCTTTTAGAATTCAAAACATATTCGTAATAAAGAAACCAGGTCTAGCACTGTTTGCGTTTACAATTAGAAGTAGTCTAGTAATAAAGTAACCAGGTCAAACATTGGGTGCTTTTATATTTAAAAATCCTTTCGTAACCACCTAGAGCATCGCTTGTTTTAAGAATCAGATATGCTTTCGAGGTCTATAAAACTGCTTGCTTTTAGAATTAAGAATACTTTCATGATAAAGTAACCAGGTCTAGCATGGTTCACTTTTGGCATTGAAATTTTTTTCAATAAAGTAACCAGTTTTATGATTTCTTACTTTTAGAATTAAAAATACTTTCGTAATAGAGCAACCCGTTTTAGCATTGTTTGCTTCTAGAATTAAAAATACTTTCGTAATAAAGTAACCTGGTCAGGCATTACTTGCTTTTAGAATTAAAAATGTAACCAGGTCTACAACTGTTAGCTTTTAGAACTAAAAATACTTTCATAATAAAGTAACCAAGCTCAACATTGCTTGCTTTTAAGATTTTTTTTTTTTTTTTTTATAATAATGAAACCCATCCTGGCACTGTTTAGTTTTAGAATAAAAAAAATACTTTCGTAATAAAGTCACCAGATCTAGCATTGCTTGCTTTTAGAATTAAAAATACTTTCGAAATAAGGTAACCAGGACTAGCATTGCTTGCTTTTAGAATTAGAAATACTTTCGCAATAAATCAACCAGGTCTAGCATTGCTTGTTTTTTTAATTAAAATACTTTCGAAATAAAATAACCAGGTTTAGCATTGCTTGCTTTTAGAATTGAAAATACTTTCGAAATAAAGTAACCAGGTCTAGTATTGTTAGCTTTTAGAACTAAAAATACTTTCGAAATAAAGTAACCAGGTCTCTTTGCTTGCTTTTGGAATTAAAAATACTTTCGTAATAAAGTAACTAGGTCTAGCATTGCTTTCTTTTAGAATTACAAGAACTTTCGTAAAAAAAAAAGTAATCAGTTCTAGCAGTGTTTGCTTTTATAATAAAATATATAATTTTGTAATAAAGTAACCGGGGCTATCATTGCTTGATTTATAATTAAAAATACTTTTGTAATAAAGTAACATGGTCTAGCATTGCTTGCTTTTAGAATTAAAAATACTTTCGTAATAAAGTAACCAGGTCTACCATCCTTTGATTTAAGAATCAAAAATACATTCATAATAAAGTATCCAGGCCTAGCATTTTTTTTTTTTTTAAAGAAATACTTTGGTAATAAATTAAATAGGTCTAGCGTTGTTTGCTATTACAATTAAAAAATACTTTCGTAATAAGATAACTAGGTTTAGTATAATTTTTATTTAGAATCAAAAATACTTTCGTAGTAAAGTAACCAGATCTAACATTGTTTGCTTTTAGAATTTACAGTACTTTAGTGATAAAATAACCAGGGTTAGCAATATTTGGTTTTAGACCTAAAATACTTTACGTAATAGTGTAACCAGGTCTAGTGTCGTTTGCTTTTAGAAATAAAAATACTTTCGTAATAAAGTATCCAAGTGTAAAAAAAATCGGCCGTAAACTAACCAGGTCTACAATTACTTACTTTTAGAATTGAAAATAGTTTCTTAGTAAAGTAAATAGGACTATCATTGTTTGTATTTAGAATTAAAAGTACTTTCGTAATGAAGGGACCAAGTCGACAATTGCTTGCTTTTAGAATGAAAAATACTTTCGTGATATAGTAACCATGTCTAGCATTGTTTGCTTTTATAATTAGAAAGACTTTCGTAATAAATTAACTTAGCCTAGCATTGCTTGCTTTTAGATTTAAAAATACTTTCAAAATAAAGTAACCCTGTTCACAATTGTTTGCATTTAGAATTAGAAATACTTTCAAAATAAAGTAATCAGGCCCGGCCTTGTTTGCTCTAAGAATCAAAATTACTTTCATAATAAAGAAACCAGGTCTACAATTGATTACCTTTAGATTTAAAAATAGTTTTTAATAAAGTAAATAGGACTAGCACTGTTTGTATTTATAATTAAAAGTACTTTAGTAATAAAGGGACCAAGTCGACAATTGCTTGCTTTTAGAATGAAAAATACTTTCGTGATAAAGTAACCAGGTCTAGTATTGTTTGCTTTTATAATTAGAAAGACTTTCGTAATAAAGTAACTTGGCCTAGCATTGCTTGCTTTTAGATTTAAAAATACTTTCAAAATAAAGTAACCCTGTGTAAAATTGTTTACATTTAGAATTAGAAATACTTTCAAAATAAAGTAATCAGGCCCAGCCTTGTTTGCTCTTATAATTAAAATTACTCTCATAATAAAGAAACCAGGTCTACAATTGCCTGCTTTTAGAATTCAAAATATTTTCGTAATAAAGTAACTAGGTCTAGCATTGTTTGCGTTTACAATTAAAGGTACTCTAGTAATAAAGTATCAGGTCAAACATTCTGTGCTTTTAGATTTAAAAATCCTTTCGTAATAAAGAAACCACCTATAGTATCGTTTATTTTAAGAATTAGATATACTTTCAAAATAAAGTAACCAGGTCTATAAAACTGCTTGCATTTAGAATTAAAACTACTTTCACGATAAAGTTTGCTTTTGGCATTGATTTTTTTTAATAAAGTAACCAGTTTTATAATTTCTTACTTTTAGAATACTTTTAAAATACTTTCGTAATAGAGCAACCCGTTTTAGCATTGTTTGCTTCTAGAATTGAAAATACTTTCGTAATAAAGTAACCTGGTCAGGCATTGCTTGCTTTTAGAATTAGAAATTTAACCAGGTCTACAACTGTTAGCTTTTAAAATTAAAAATACTTTCATAATAAAGTAATCAGGTTCAGCATTGCTTGCTTTTATGATTAAATTTTTTTTCGTAATAAAAAAACCTATTCTAGTACTCTCTTGCTTTTAGGATTAAAAATAATTTCTTAATAAAGTAACCAGGTTCCGCATTGCTTGCCTTCGGAATTAAAAATACTTTCGTAATAATGTAACCATGTCCAGCTTTGCTTGCTTTTTGAATTAGAAATACTTTCTTAATAAAGTAGCCAGGTCTACAATTGCTTGCGTTTAGAAGTAAAAATACTTTCGTAACAAAGTAACCATGTTTAGCATTTTTTATTGCAGAATTAAAAATACTTTCGTAATAAAGTAATCAGGTGAACAATTGCTTGCTGTTAGAATTAAAAACTATTTCATAAAAAAGTAACCCTGTCCAGCATTGCTTGCTTTTAGAATTAAAGCTACTTTCGTAATAAGGTAACTCGGTATAGCATTGTTTGGTTTTAGAATTAAAAATAAATTCATAATAAAGTAACTAGGTGTAGCATTGTTTACTTTTAGAATTAAAGATATATTTGCAATAAAGTAATCAGGCTTAGCGTTGTTTGCTTTAAAAATTAGAAATACTTTTTTAATAAAGTAACCAGGTCAGCATTGCTTGCTTTAAAACTGAGGATAATGTCAGGATTCCGCTGAACTTGTGGTCCAGCTACCCCCAGAAATAGCAGAAAGAACTGATACCCCCAAAACAAAAGGAAATGAAATCCATAATCAAAAACCTTCACAGCTAATCCCATTTCTGTAATTCCGATTATTATTATTATTATTATTATTATTATTATTATTATTATTATTATTATTATTATTATTATTATTAACTAAGCTAAAACCTCAGTTGGAAAACCAGGATGCTATAAGCATAAGGGTTCCAACAGGGAAAAATACCCAAGTGAAGAAAGGAGAAAAAGGAAATAGGCAAACAACAACAGACGTATTGAAAAATTTATATTAAATATTTCAAGATCGTTACAACGTTAAGATAGATATGTCATATAAAAAAAACTACGAAGAGTGACTTCTGTCAACCGGCTCAACATAACGACCTCCACTACAAAGCCATAAAAAGTAAAAATAGGCTTCCCACCTAGCAAGAGCCTTATCAATTTCATTATAAAATCCTGAGCTAAGAAAGAAATCCCTGAAGGATGAAATACACAAGCATAATAGGACAATAAAATATCTGGTTTCCAACTACCCCATCTTTGTTATTGTCTTATTACGTGGAGTGTGAAGATGACCCCAAAAACTATCGGATTGTTATCATGTTGAAGGTAGTTACCTGAGAGAGATGATGGCAGGAGGAGGGGGAAGGTGTTGAGGTGGAGGCTAAGCTCGCCTTATCAAGTTATCGCCTCCCTCGTCCTACCTCCTAGCACTCACAGATACATACTTTAGGGGAATGTAAATCATAATATAACTCACATGGCGAGGTCTATAAATTCTCTTCAACAAGGTGCTGCTGTAGACAAGTCCCGTTTTAGCCAAAGTATTCAAGCTAATAACTGCGACACTAAATCATATCACTGGGCTATAAACACCCGAGTTATGGTAATGTCCCTTGCGGTAATATGGTTGTCAAACACTTCCTTGATGCATGGGTCATTCAATCGCTACAAACAACGTATATAAAGCAAACAGCAAAATAGCCTTAATCAGACTCGCCTTGCCCCTGTCTTTGCTGTTAGCTGATCTCTCTGTTGTTCCCCTAAACAGAGTATTTACCTTCCACCCTTACTACAACTAAATGTACTACTATTATTATTAATAGCTAAGCTACAAACCCAGCTAAAAAAAAAAAAAAAAAAAAAAAAAAAAAAAAAAAAAAAAAAAAAAAACACGATGGTATAAACCCAACCTCGTGTCGACACGATTTGTTGGATGCACAATATGTAGCAATTCTCTTAGATATTTAGAACGTCTGGTTCTAGTAAATTGATGGGTTATTGTGTATATTTTAAACTGAATTCTTGCATTAATAGGCAGCCAGAGTAAATAAATTAGTGCAAAAGTGATCTTTTCTACGGGTGGGACACCTATTATCAGTCTTGCTCTATTTATTTTGTTGTGTAATTTCTTGAGTTGAACTTTTGGTAAATCGTAGTAGATGGAGTTACAGTAGTCAATCCTGGTAATAATAGTTTAGCACAAGTTTCTTTAGAGAATGTTCATCCGCGTACCTCAGTCTCTAGGGCATTGTCCTACTAAGTAACCAGGGTAATATCACCGTCCCTTGCCTCTGCAATTCGTGAACGCCCTTTAAAGTGGAAAGTAGCCACTAGATAAATACAGTGCAGGATTTAACTCCTTGAGCGTTTTTTTTTTTTTTTTCAGTCATCTTAATGTTGTCAGGTGTATGAGAAAAGAGAAGAGTATGAAAATAATGCGCCACATTATTCGGTGTATGTGTAGATTGAAAAAGTGAGCTGTAACTAGAGAGGGATTCAAATTAGTTCATGGTATATATAAAGAATTATTAAAGCAATGTTTCTAAGATGATATGCAGCAGTTTTTACTGCATTATTTGTTTAGACATTGAAAGACAAGTTACAGCCAAGAGATACTCCTAGATCGCGAACTTCACTACAGTAGATATCAGGACAGAGTTGTTATTTATGTTTATTTGAATATTACCCAAGTTTCTTTGGCTGTATTCCTTTCCAACCATCATAAACTCAGTTTTATTTTGATATAATTTTAGTTATTTGTTTGTCACCCATTCCCTAACCGTGGCAAGAATTCGGTTAAGAGTTGCGATATTGTCGTCTATATTATTTATGGAAAATTAAAATTGTGTATCATCTGCAAATAGTTTGAACATCACTCCAAACCTTTGTAGTATTTTCGACAGACTAATAGTATAAATACAGAATAAGTTTGGGCCCAGTAAACTTCCCTAAGGTACCCCTCTGTTTAAAGGCTCATATGATGAATAAGAATTTCCAATTTGCACACAGTAGTTCCTGTTAACCAAGTGGTCTTTTTGGTATTCAAAACCTTGATCTTCAACGCCGATGGACCGTAGATCATTTAGTTTCAGTTCATGCACAACTGTATCAAAAGCAGTGCTAGAATCGAGCAATATTAAAATATCATATTTATTTTCATCCAGCATATCATTTACAACAGAACAAAGAGGCGTCTCAGCAGAATGTTATTTTCTGTAAGCAGATTTGCTGACTGGCAACGCTTCTATTTCTTCTATGTGACTATTAGTTGTTCAAGAATTACGTATTCTAGCACTTTTGAAATAAAGGATACATTCAAACTCGGTCTATACAAACTTAATTCCTGATAATCTAAAGCACTTTTCAGAGCCGGAGTAACTGTAGCTATTTTTTTTTTAATTTGGGAAACTTACACTCATCTCTGCATGTCTTTGCTATTCTCGTAATTACATCAGTAAGAGTAGAAAAGTTTCTTTCTCCAGTCACTTCAGATATTGGCATTCGATCGCACAACTTGTTTTCTTTGCTCTCTTGATATTCCTGTTGACATTGTCTTGTGTTATATTATCGAATCTCGTTGATTTTATCTGTGTATCTGGTGTAACACTAATATGATGTTGAATATCTGTAAACGACAGAGTCATATTTTCTATTATGTTTTTAAAGGATACTAGAAAATTGTTTGGTAGTTCCTGGACACTGTAGCCTACCTTTGTGGTAGCCTTTTTCCTTTACATTTCCTATAAAACCATCTACGAGACGATGTAACTTATTTATGTATAATGCTGCTTCGCGGATCTTTTTATTATAGTATTCGTTTTATTTTCATTTTAGTAGGTAATTATATTGACAAAATGCAGTTTTGTATTCTACCCAAGTACTTTCAGTTTTTAACCGATTCTACTATGTTTCTTTACATCTTTTTCCCTCTTTTTCTCTAAAGTCTCTCCATCAAACCAGGAAAACGGTCTTTGACAATTCTAGTCTTTTTTATCAGTGGGCACAGTATCATATTCACCTTCACTCACCCTATTATATATGGTCATAGGGCAGTTAACACACATAGAGCCTAACAAACGTAAGTTATCAAAATCGCAGGGAATGTTGATCGCATCATTTATTTTATTAGTAACTTCTTCAATAAATACAAAAGGAGAGAAGTTTGATTTAGGCCTAGAGTTTTTTTTTCTTCACCACTGCGTGTTTCTGTAGAGGTAGTCTAAACGTAATAAGTTTGTGCACTGGGGATATATTGCACTTCTCTTCCACATTCATATCATATACAATGTTATTCTATTCATCACCCAAAACTAGGTCCAACATATGCCCAGTTAAAGTAGTTTGACAGTCAACATTATTTACCGATTGAAACAATTCCAATAACTCACGAAATGCTGAAGCATCAAGATTTGATGCGTCAACCATCAAAGATTGAAGTCTCCACAAACAACTAATCCAAGGCAGTGGAAGACCATGATACAGAGACTATGGCGCTACCCAGACTAGAGAACAATGATTTCATTTTGGAGTATCCTTCCTAGAAGAGCTGTTGACCATATCTAAAGTCTCTCTTCTATCCTTACCAAGAGGTTGTGGTGGCCTATTGGCAACGTCCATGCCTGGCGATTTGCCGGACTGGGGCTCGAGTCCCACTCAAGCTCGATAGTTTCTTGTGGTATATGCAACCTCACCATCCTTGTGAAGTAAGGATTTGGGGTTTGGGGGAACCTAAAGGTTTACTGTACCTACTGAGTCATTAGCAACCATTTCCTGGTCCTCCTTGATTCTAGTTTGGATGGAGAGGGGTCTTGGGCGCTGATCATGTGTATGAGTATACATTGCCAGTCTCTAGGGCATTGTCCTGCTAAGTAATCAGGTTAATGTCACTGTCCCTAGCCTCTGCCATTCTTGAACGTCAATTAAAGTGGAAAGTAGCCACTAGGTAAATAAAGTGCAGGATTTCACCCCTTGAGTGTGTTTTTTTTTTTTCCAGTCATCTTAATGTTATCAGGTGTATGAGAAAAGAGAAGAGTGTGTAAAGAATACGCCACTTTATTCGGTGTATGTGTAGACAGAAAAAAGTGAGCTGTAGTTAGAGAGGGATTCAAATTAGTACTATCTGGCCAATCAAAGTACACAATAACTCTCTACCAGTAGCATTATCTCAACGGGTGGCTGGTGCCTTAGCCAACTTACTACCTACTACTTTGGGAAGTATCAATCTTTCATACCGAAAAGTTTCGAAGCCGAACGCCGTCGCAATTGTCCATTTTACGATGCCGTCACTCTCACGGCGTCTACGATGTTATCGCTATCTTCTTAAAGGGAATATCGAGGATATATATCTAGTGCGGCTTTACGTGGCATGAATAAGAATTCAGTGAATACAAAAATCAAGTCGTTTTTTTTGTGTGCTTTTGGCGAGCCTATCCCGAAATAAAGACATTATATCACTGAAGCTCATAGTATAATAAACAGCATTTGGTTCGTTTCCACTTACTGGTGGAATGAGGAAGATTTGCACACTGATTGAATTTAACGTGATGAAAATGAACTGTGAATTGGTACATGGTGACCGCGGGTTCCTCTTAACTGCATTTACTACGCAAGCAGAGAGTCTAAGGATGTTCTCGACTAACGCACGTGTATATATATATATATATATATACTGTATAAATAAACACACATACATACACTTGTATATATAAATATGAATATATATATATATATATATTGTATATGTAAACAAACACACACACACATATATATATATATATAAATGTATATATATATATATATATACGCACACACACACACACATATATATATATATATATAAATACATTATATATATGTATGTATATATATATATATATATATGTATAGGTATATATATTTATATATACACACACACACACACATATATATATATATATATAAATACATTATATATATGTATGTATATATATATATATATATATGTATAGGTATATATATTTATATATACACACACACACACACACATATATATATATATATATTTATACATAATCATCATGAGCTGTAACTAGACCACTACAGGACAAAGGCCTCATACATGTCCTTCAACTCCCGTCTGTTTATGCGTACGGTCTTACTATGCCAGTCTAAAACAGCAAATTTTCTTAGCTCATCAATCCATCGTTTTCTCTTCCTTCCCTTGCTTCCTTGTAATCTCTAAGGACCCAATTCTGTTTTTCTCAATGCACATCTATTATCTCATTCTCATTATATGCCCTGACCATGTTTATTCATTTTTCTCACATCATATCCTCTACTTTAGTTTTCTCTCGTATTGTAGTTATTCTTTTTCTGTCTCTTAGTGTTATTCCCATCACTATTCTTTCAATAGGTCTTTGAGTTTTAACTAGCTTATGTTCTAAGGCTTTAGTAAGTCTCCAAGTTTCAGATGCATAAGTTAATACTGGAGGACCATCTCACTGAATAATTTTTTATTTGGAGAAAGTGGCATTTTATTTTCTATAATCTCAGTTTGTTTACCAAAAACTCTCCAACCCATGCTTATCCTTTTAATTTCAGTCTCATGTCATGGGAAACACTTTTTGTCTGTCATAAGTATGCACAGTCATTATCAATCTCTAAAGGTCTGTAAACAACCCTTATTTGCTGTTTCTGCATTTTCATTGAACAATGTCTTAGTTTTACTCATATTCATTTTCAGTCATACATCTCTGCTTTTTCTATTCAAATTTTCTATCATCCTTTGAAGTTCCTCCCACGATTCACTAAACAGAACTATATCATCTGCAAACCTAATGTTGTTAACGTATTCTCCATCAATATTAAGTCCTACAGTTTTCCAGTCTGAATTCTTAAAATCTTCTTCTAGGCATGCTGTGAATAATTTAGGAGAGTGGGGTCTCCTTGTCCAACTCCTTTCTCAATCGGGGTTTTCTTACTATCTTTATGTAGTGTTAGTATTGCTGTATTTCCTGTGTAGATATCGTCAATGGTTCTAACCTAATATTCATCTATTCCTTGTCTCTGAACGGCTTTCATTACTGCGGTAGTTTTGACAAAATCAAAAGGTTCCTTGTAGTCTATAAATGCTCTAGGGTTTGCCGTATCATTATCATCATTATTACTAGCTAAGCTACAACTCTAATTTGAAACCAAGATTCTACAAGCTCAAGGGCTCCAACATGTAAAGATAGCCTGGTGAGGAAAGGAAATAAGGAATAAATAACTTATATGAAAAGTAATAAACAATTAAGATGAAATATTTCAAGAAACATAACAACTTCAAAACAGAGCTTTCATATATAAACTATAAAAAGAGACTCATGTCTGCCTGTTTAACATAAAAAACGTTTGCTGCAAGTTTGAGCTTTGAAGTTCTACCGCTCCAACTACCCGATTAGGAAGATCTCTCTACAACTTGGTTATAAGTGGAATAAAACATCTCGAATACTGTGCAGTATTGAGCCTCATGGTGGAGAATTCTTGACTATTAGAATTAACTGCATACTTAGTATTACGAACAGGGTGGTACTGTCCAAGATCTGAATGTAAAGAATAGTTAGAATTCTGAAAAATCTTATGCAACATGCATAAGAAACTAATTGAACGACGGTGCCAGAGATTGATATCTAGATCAGGAATTATAAATTTAATAGACTATAAGTTCCTGTCTAACAATTTAAGATTAAAATCGGCAGCAGAAGACTAGACAGGAGAACAACACTCGAAACAAGGTATGAAAGAATTAAAACACTTCTTGCTTGTAGATTGATCACTGAAAATCTTAAAAGACTTTCTCAAAGAGTCAATTTCTTTGCAATTAAAGAAGGTACATACCTATGTGTTTCTCAAAAGTAAATTTGTTAACGAGAAACACTCCTAAAATTTTAAGAATCATACAGTTAAAAAAACATTATCAATGCTGAGATCCGGATGTTGAGGAGCAACTGTCCTCGACCTACTCACAATCATACGTTGAATTTTGTTAGGATTCAAGCTCATGCTCCATAATTTGCACCATGCACTAATTTTAGCAAGATCTCTATTAAAAGATTCAGGAACGCCAGATCTATATTCAGGACATGGATTTGATGCAAAGAGAGTAGCATCCTCTGCACATGCAACGAACTTGTTTTCTAGTCCAAACACATGTCAGGTGTATATAGCATAAAAAGTAATGGGCCAAGAACACTACCCTGAGGAACACCAGATATCATATTCCTATACTCACTATGGTGCCCATCAACAACAACTCTTTGCGACCTATTACTTAGAAATTCAATGATGATGCCAGGAAAAGAGCACCCACTCCCAAATGTTCAAGTTTGAAAACAAGGACCTCATGATTAACACGGTCAAAGGCAGCTCTAAAATCATGGCCAATCATGCGAACTTCCTGACCACAATTAAGGGATTTCTGTATAACATTGGAGATTTTTCCATTAGGTCGTTAATTGCATGGATATGGTCATTTGTCAAATACCCTCTTCTATATACCTCCTGCTCTCTTGGTTGATTAACCCTAAGTGTCTCTCTATTCGGCCTAATATGATCTTTGTAGATATTTTATATATAACTGGGAATAAACTTATTGGGCGATAATTTTTTTTTCCGGTGTTTTACGCCTCTCTTTTTGTGAATTCATAGAGGGATAAAGTTTTTCCAAGCTTTCAGAATAGAGCATTCATGCCGACATTTTGTGTAAAGTTCAGACAATTTTACTAGCATGAAATCTCCTCCATCTATTATTAAACAAAATTTTAGACCATCTTTTCCTGCCACTTTGCCTCTTTTCATACCTTTCAATGCTTTCTCTATTTCTCCTACTGTTACGTTTGGTACCGGCTCAGGAGTTTCATCATTTATACTGGGAGAGTGATTTATTATAATCGCTTTTGTATAGCATTGTATATAAATCTGCAATTTTTGTTATAACTTCTTTTTTGTTGGTAATATTTCCATTTCCATCCTTTAAAGCAGATATCTATCGGCGCACTGTTCCAAGTCTTCTTTTCATAAATTCTGTGCTGCTCCCTTTCTTTAATGTGTCCTCAATTTTGGTCTGAATGTGTTTACACACACACACACACACACATATATATATATATATATATAAATATATATATATATATATATACATACATATATATATACAGTATATATATATATATACACACACACACACACATATATATATATATATATGTTTTATATACATGTATACTTACGTACCTCCATATAAAACCATGCATATATATATATATATATATGTGTGTGTGTTTTATATACATGTATACTTACGTACCTCCATATAAAACCTTGCATATATATATATATATATATAAAAATATTTGTGTACAGGTATATATATATTTTTTTTTTAAATTTTTATAACGACTTAACTATTCCTAATTGAGATCCTGCATTATATTTCAACCCAATATGATTGCAGGGAAACTGGCTGATTTAGGAAAGCATTTAATTGTTCTCACTTGACATTACATCTTTAGTGTTTTTATGGACAATATTTTGGGTATTTTGGGTACTTATACAAACTAAGTAGGCCTATCAAGTTCTGTATAAGGATTATGAACGATGGTAACTAAATAGTCTATTGGCTTCACTGATCTTCTAATTAAGCTGTTTTTCTTCATCATGAATAGTTACATTCTATTAAGGGCCAAACATAGAAAAATAAACTGTATATGCAAAGACTAACTGTATGCAATTATTGTTGGTATATTAATACAAAGACACACAAAAACTTGCAAATAGTTAATATATAAATATTTATGAACGTGTGGGTACTTTAGACTGTGAGTATTATTCATTTTTGAAAACAGGAATAAGGAACCATTCATGCTTATGCTACACCAGAGAGGGATATACGAATATAAACATAGTACAAAAAATACAAACTTGCACAAAAATCAAGCAATTTTGAAAAAACAATTACTCAACTCGAAGTCGACTATCCACTTCTTACCTTTTTTCT
>NC_090735.1:84941934-84959434 GCF_036898095.1 Palaemon carinicauda | reverse complement strand
AAGATGTTTTCTCTTTTTTGCGCACGTAATAATCGCGGGTTGCCTGTCCGCATTCTTGATGTGCCGGCCCCCCGCCCCTGCGCCGCTACACACACATACACACACACACACACACACACACATACAACAACGGTCAAGTCTCTCGTTGCCGGAACATGGTGGTATTGACGACTGAACCACTCAATCGGTCGTCATGAATTACGAGAAGCATGTGTACGGCAACACAGCAGCATCTGGTCACAAAAGACAATGTTAACATTTCCGGATCACAGTTGTTAACGTGTTTGACTAGCGGTTCTGAACGCTGGCCGTATTAGCAGTGCAAGTTTCCGGGCTTCTTCAGAAATTAGCTCATCTTATTTAAATTTATTATTTTGTCATCACTGAATCATATAATGTACTTACTTATTTACCATGACCTAAATATCCAACAAAAAACATTTTACACAACTTCATCTTATGTTCTAACATGCACGGGGAGCAAAATGCGTTGCTCAAAATATATCAATCACTATTAATAACCTTTATTTTTTGGGGTGGGGGTTGGGATGGGGGAGTTTAAACAATTTCCTGTCTCCCATTATTTCATTTTTTCACTGTCTACAATATATAGATTAATAAAATAATACTGTTACAAAACATATTGATGTTATATATACATCTAAAAGTATATAACCAATCAACCAAGAAAATATTTGATTTGAAACTCAGTGAAAAAGTGATTAACTGCATCGTGATTAAACATTTAAAACAAGTCAAAGACTATTTTTCCACACTTCTTATTCAATTTTATTTCAATCATTATAACATGGAAAAGAATTACCAGTAAAAGTTTAGTGTAAATTGCAGTGTTCCTTTAGATTAAATACTTTTCAAAATTTATTTATTCGTATCATACGCTTTTCCTATCAAGAAATCACTTTTCAAAGCTTCTCAGAAAAAAACTACTAAAACTTTAAAGAATTGTCAACCCAAACAGCGATATCAGTTCCGCCCTGTTTTTTCATTTATAATAGAGTCCACCTGCTACATTTTGATAAACTCCACCTGCATAGGAAAAACTATTTGGATACCTTTCTTCTAAGGATGGCAAAGAAGCGAGGTAGTAGGTTGGCCAGGGCCAAGCAACTCATTGAGTTATTACTACTAGAGAGTCATTGGGTCTGTTGACTGACCAGACAGTATCATATTGGATCCATGTCTCTGGTTATGGCTCATTTTCCCTTTGCCTACACATACACCGAATAGCCTGGCCTATTCTTCACATATTCTCCTCTGTCCTCATACACCATACAACACTGAGATTACCAAAAAATTCTTCTTCACCCAAGGGGTTAACTACTGCACTGTAATTGTTCAGTGGCTACTTTCTTCTTGGTAAGGGTGGAAGAGACTCTTTAGCTATGGTAAGCAGCCCTTCTACGTGAAGGGCACTCCAAAATCAAACCATTGTTCTTTAGTCTTGGGCAGTCTGTGGTCCACCACTGTCTTGGGGTAGAGTTCTCTTGCTTGAGAGTACACTTGAGAGCACTATTCTGTTTTACTTCTCTGCCTCTTGTTTTCTGAAGTTTTAATAGTTTATATATGAAAGCTTTGTCACTGTTCTTGAAATACTTTATTCTAATTGTTAATTACTTCTTTTGAAGTTTACTTATTTCCTTATTTCTTTTGTACACTGGGGTATTTTCTCAGTTGGAGCCCTTGGGCTTATAGCATCTTGCTTTTCCAATTAAGGTTCTAGCTTACCAAGTAAAACTAATAATAATAATAATAATAATAATAATAATAATAATAATAATAATAATAATAATAATAATATATGTTTCAATATGTGATGGCTGAACTTCTCATGCAGTTAGAGAATAGATATTACCCTCCCATATTGACTGCTAAAAATATTAAAATTGGTAAGCAATGGTAGCAATGTTGAATACAGTACATTACACGTAGCTCCAATAAGTAGGATAAGTTTCTTACAGAAATCATATTCTTTTTAAAATGTCTATATCTTTCAGATATATGGGCATTTTAACAATAAGATTATGGTAAAAGGCAAAAGAAGAATATATATATATATATATATATATGTATATATATATATATATATAACAGCCCTCTTTCTTTCGCGTACATATATTTGCACACGACCGCGCGTGCACACACACATACATAAACACTTGAATATTTGCTATCATAAATGGTCCCACACTAAACTACAGCGGTGACAACTAATTTAATAATTTTGAACATAAAAACTTGCTTCGCACTATAGACCCAAAAAGGCAAATTAGCAGGCTCGAATCGCCTCTCAACGACTAATACTATATATCCTATATTTGCAGAAACACGAGTTTCTTTAAAGACCCATCGAAAGAAAATGACATCATAATGAATCACAAAATATATACTAGATTTCATATCAATATTGGCTTCACTGAATGGCAACACCAACATCGAGTCGCTCACTAAGTGTCAGAATTCATTACATGGTTGAATGCACAAACGCACTTCCTCTTCCAAACAAATCGTTGGACAGACGCACCTTGAAGCAACGCCGGCAAAACTATCATACTTAAATATCACTCGCGATTACAAAAGCTCTTGGGTGCAGTCGCATAAGAAACGAAACACGAGATTTAAACTACATAAAAGGTTGCTATATCAACCACCCTGCACACACACACACATACAGAGAGAGAGAGAGAGAGAGAGAGAGAGAGAGAGAGAGCCTCTGGACGTGCTTAAAGTGCAGTGTTGCCAGGCACCTCTGAATTTGATAAGCTTTTATCCGTAACGCTCACGGTCGACTATATAGAGGATCGAACAAAAGTTTGCTACATAACAGGCCGACGGACAAGACGCAGATGGAACAAATCTCAGCACCAACTACGAGGTATTTTTTATTCCGAGGATACCAGAAGTTGACTTGAACTAACTAAAAAAGAACTATCTGTAGGGCATCAGGGGGAACAGCGCCCTGGGTATTTGGCAATTGGTCCTTTTACCTTGACCTAGTAAGGAGGAGGTTGGCTGCTTCCCTTGCGAAGTCCAGCAGAGAATCTCATATTGGTGCTGATACCTTTGCTGCCGTTCTTACTGTAAGAACGACCACTGTTATTAACAAGGCTCGTTGGTCGAATGATCTTACTAATCTTCAATATTAGTTTTTCATCACATTTGACTAATAACAAAGATGTTCTGTAGGTACAGAATCAGTTCTTTGTATTACGGAGTATTGTGACGTACATTATATTCTACGGATCAATGGAAAAGAAGGAAGTTATATTCCAGAGAAATCAGACCCTCCAAGTTCTGATGAAGAAAAAACAAAATTCAATTTCACCAAACCTCTTGTATAGAAAGTTCATATCGTTTAGAATCAGTAAGAAAGCATCACCACAAGAAAGTGTTGGCTAAATAAAGTAATTGGAATAGAATAATAACTTACCTTCAAAATGCAAATAATCCTGAAGATCTCGTTTATGGAATATCACAGACTCATTTCATCTGTTTGAAATATATCACCAAGAATTCCACACTAGCTTATGAACTGAAACAAATTTAAAATTTCTCTTTCCTCTTAACACTGATAAACACCTACGAGCAGAAACTTTAAAAGCATCATTAAGAAAAGAGAACAACAACAACAACAACAATATATATATATATATATATATATATATATATACTTTAAGAACACTACGCCTAGATATACATGCGAGAGAAGACTTCAGAACACATAATAAAATTACGATCACAACACGATGGTTCAGCAGCCAAATTTCCTCTCTGTGCGTCACACCCGTTTCACCGAAAGAATCTGTCGCTGTTGCCTCCCCCAGTAATGCTGCAAGACTCTCTTGGGGCAGAGCTATCCCAGACGGGAAGCGTCTACTGGCCTCACTCAAGGTTGACACTGCTGAAATCACCCCCACCCGTAGCCCCACCCACCTTTGCAGACCACCCTACCTCCCGTAAACACGGACCAAGAGAGAGAGAGAGAGAGGGAATTTGTAATCTATCTTCCGTTTCAAAATGGAACTCTGTTCTCTTGAAATCTGTTAGAATAGAACTGTAATCCTCGACTCAAAACTCAACACTTTAAAAACGGTATACACATCTTTACAAGAAAAGAGAGAATAAAATCCATCTTACATCACCAGAAGTGTAGTTAGTTTTATAATTATTTCAAACAAATAAACTCCATCATAAGATTATTACTTCCCTTATTACGAGAGAGAGAGAGAGAGAGAGAGAGAGAGAGAGAGAGAGATCAATTCCATCTAACATATCATAATGGAAATTTCCGAGGTGTTTTTGTAAAAACGGGTTTAGACCTAGTGGTAATAATCTAGAGCCTCAAATTACTTGAAACTTAAAAAAAAATTCTTTTTGCGAATTCAAATGTAAAGTTAATTCATTTGCAAACCTTACATCTTCAATTCCATGTGAGGGTTAGTTCTTCAAACACTAATTTACCAAATTTTTCAATATAAATTAATGTCAAAATAATGTAATTCTTCAAAATAACTACTGGAAACGGCCATTTAAGTTACATTTTCTGTAACGGCAACTTATAATGTTTCACTGGGATGCTTTAAGCCCAAGAATATCAACTGTCATAGCGAAATTCCTTTAGTTAAGCTACAGTAGCCCCTCCCCCCCCAAAAAATAAGAGCATCCAAGATTTTAGTTAGTACCGTTTGAATACTAGATCACCAAACAGGATAAAAAAATCATTTGTAAAGATGACGTCTATGATATTTGACCACATGAACCACATTCTCAGCGAAACGTCAAAAAAAACATTGGCTCACATTGACAGCCTCCTTGGAAATATGCGCGACCAAGAGCAAGCCTATAGCAACCTAACCCTCGTCTAAGAACTTGTTTGAAGAGTAAACAAGTAAACTTAATTTGAAAATCCAGAAGATTTATAATAGTTCGAACTGTTATTATTACTAACATTAGTGCTAGTCGAGTATTTCTTGTAATGCCATTATAAGTTAAATGATTAGCTGTATAACCTGATAATGCGCTCAACAAACTTGATACAATATGTAAATGCAGAATAAATGCTTTGAAAAGAATCTTGTGCAATTATCAAATAGTTACGTCCGACTGAGGTCTATCGGGAAATTTTAGTGTTCGAGTCATTAGGTCACAGATTAAAGATGCACGTACTGTATAGTCAATGAACTAACAAAAAATTTGTGGATAATGTTAGTTATGGAAATTTATGAAGTGAGAATAATAAAATAAACAAACCGAAAGGGAAGAAATTATATATCTCCTTACAGGCTGACTTAAGTATCCACTTATCGTTTATATATGAAAGATCTATTTCAATGTTGATACTGTTCTTTAAATATTTCCTTACTTCTCTTCCAGGGTATTTACCTTCTTATTTCCTCCCTTTAAAGGGCTACTAATTTAGAGCCGTTCGGCTTATAGCGTCTTGCTTTACCAAGTATGGCTATAGCTTAGCTAATAAAAATAATAATAATAATAATAATAATAATAATAATAATAATAATAATAATAATAATAATAATAATAATAATAATAATCCAGTCACAAAGAGGACGTATGAATACTATAGCCTACACTCTCTCTCTCTCTCTCTCTCTCTCTCTCTCTCTCTCTGTATATATATATATATATATATATGTTACGCAAAATGTGGATAATTGCCAAATGTGTACATTTTGCAATTAATTTTGCCTATTGTGTACAATTTGCAGCCATTTTACGCTGCCTATTGTACACAATAGGCAAAATTAATTGCAAAATGTACACATTTGGCAATTATCCACATTTTGCGTAACACACACACACACACACACACACACATATATATATATATATATATATTCTCACGAAGCTGGTCTAACATGAGAATAGATTATTTTATTCATGTATTTCATTTGTGTATTTAAGAGATGTATAGCCTGCTCGTAAGGTGGGTCCCACTCATATAGGATTAAATAAATGTATGTAAATTACATAAGACTATCGTCATTCATTTAATTATATTTTCATTCAGTTCCGTATACGTAAATTTACGTTATTTTAATAAATAAAAATTTTATTTCATGTAGTTTGGTTACGAAGTCTTAGATATGCAGCATGACACAAACGCTAGAGATTGCATCATGTTTCCACGTGGTTGGAATAGGCATGAAGGTTTTCGACTAAACTGATCCCTTCTTTTTAATGTTACGAGAGGAGGAGTTATCTGAGAGGGTTGCCATCGTCAGGCGACGAATAGGACCATACTTCAAACTTCCTAGGATGACATAAAACGGCCTACCACGGCTTTGGAGAGAGAGATCCAGCCTGACATTCGGACAGTGCCATACATCCGACAGTTCTCTCAACAGCATTTATCCACCCACTAAGGGTTTTTTCTCAAACACAAATAGTGCCTGTTAAAACATTGGTGATATTTTTGTGGTTTAATATGAAAGAAATGAAGTGGGTTTATAAGTATGGTTTATATTGTAAAATTAAATCTGTTTTGACTGGCCCTGTGTGATTTGGTTACAAAGTGAAGTGCATTTATTTTTTGCTAACAGTTTACTTACATGTAAAGGTGTAATTAGGTGTAATTATTGTTTATTTTCCTTAGTGTTAAAGTGTAATTTTCATGAATTAAATTCTACAGAAGCAAGTTACTGTATTTTTCTTGAAGTGTCATTTGTTATGTCTAAGGTCTAGTTCAGATGTACATTTTGAGTGATTTATATTTTGGTATTATTTTTGAAAATTTATTTTTTAGAATGTATATATCTATATCTATATATATATATATATATATATATGTATTTGTAAAGTGTGTTTTATTTCGATCACCAATAAATAATTCAAGGACTTGCACATACCCCAGACTTAGAACCAAAGTAAGAGAATGATTTTAAAAGTTCCTTTTAAAAGTGAAGTAATCACCCATTTTTTGTTTAGTGTAAAGTAAAGAGACCTGTAGATATTATGTGTTCATATATATTAACGTTTAATAGTTGCATATTATTCTCGCAGCCTGGAGGTATTCTCATGTGTATTAGATTATGTGATATAATGTGGGTGACTTTGGATCTCGGGATTTTACGTAATTCTCTAGTCGTAATATATATATATATATATATATATACACACACACATATATATATATATATATATATTGGTGTCCAGACCATGGGATCAATCGAATCTGGTTTAAATATTGGTGATAACAGGTTCGACCAGTTTAGTGTTGATAGGATTCCGTGTATTGTTATGATACTTTTTTGGGAGAGGTATAATTTTTTTGTAAGGTACAAGATGGCTCAATTGAATGTACAGGAGTTTTTGGAACACCCAATGGTTCACGAATTGTTGGAAGCTAATGTAGCTAAAGCTCAGTGACTGGCTATTTTGATGGTATGTAGTGGCCATGCAACGAGTGGAATGATTAAAGCCCAGATGAAGTGTCTAGCCTTAGAAGCATTGATAAATACAGTAAAGTTCCCAGCAGCTCGCGACCTTTTGGAGAAGGCTGAAGCAGAATTCATAGAGAAGCAAGTACCAGTTGACCCAAAAACTGAAGGAACGGAAGCAGAAATGAATGTAGAGGCTGAGATTAGACGAATTGCAGCGGAATCAAATTTGATTAAGTTTAAGATGAGGGCAGGATGGGAAGAAAGAGAGAGAGAGAAGAGGCAAGAGAAATTCCAAGACAGGAAGAAAGAGAGAGAAAGAGAAGAAGCAAGAGAAATTGTTGGGCATGCAAGGGAAATGAAAGAGAAAGAGAGTGAAGAGGCAATAGAAATTGCGAGATGGGAAGAAAGAGAGAGAGAAGAGGCAAGAGAAATTGCAAGACATACAAGGGAATTGGAACTGTTGAATGCTCATGCAAGGTTATCACTAACTCAGACAGGTGTGAACCCTGCTATGCACGATCCCTTATTTGATGTGGCGAAAGCACAGATTTTGATCCCCAAATTCCCAGAAGAAGCTACCGACGAGTTCCTCCATTATTTTGAAACGTTCGTGTCGACAATGGAATGGCCAGAATATAAATGGCCTCTGTTATTGCTGAATGTCCTTATTGGAAAAGGACGCAGTGCGTATCTTGCCTTGTCTCAAGACCAGAGGAAGGAGTATCAAGAAATTAAGAGGAGCGTGCTGCAAGTGTACCAGATGCCCCCGGAATACTATAATGAAAGATTCCGAAATTTGTGGAAGGACGAGAAAATTACTTTCCTGGATTACGCCTGTCAGGTACGATGATGTATTAAGAGATAGATAGAGGCTGCGAAAGTGAGAGAGATGACCAATTTAGAAGAACTGATAGTGCTGGAACAATATTTACGAGGAATTCCTGAATATATTAGAACATACCTGAGAGAGAGAGAGAGAGGTGAAGAAACTTGATAGAGCCGCTTTGCTAAGTGAAGATTATAATATTATCAGTCATAATAACCCCTCGGGTATGAAGTTTCAACCGTCGTTCGGAACTAGTTTGAAGTATTCGCTTAAACATGGAAACCAGTAACTAAGGGAATAAGTTCAATTGTTGCAGCCGAAATACCACTGGTACTATTCCAAAGCAGAATGCGATAGTACCACAACAACAATCGTCGAATCGTCCTCCTTCAGGATTTGTGAAAAAAGTGGAGAACATTAATATCATCTCTTATAAGTGTGGCAAAAAAGGTCATATCAGTAATGATTGTTGGTTAAACCAACTGAAAGAATACGAATATGAAGAATCAAACAGGAAAGGTCAATTATGAAAATAAACCAGCTAATTTTTACACGACGAACAGCGTGGATGCCTTTAAACCGTATATATTTGACGATATGTTAGCTGCTCAGGATGGGAGCGAGAAGATCCCGGTCAAGATATTGCACGACACAGGATGTAATCATAGTGTGGTAATGCAAGGGGTATACCGGATGGTGGAACAGTCTCTCAGAGATTCTATTATTTCTAAGGGAATAAGAGGTGAGGAAGTTACCTCTATTTGCCGTTTGAAACTGTCATGCAAGTTAGTAACAGGTCATTTTGATTTTGTGGTACAGGATTCATTGGCTGTCGATGGAGTAGAAGCCCTAATGGAAAATGAGGTTGGTGGAGCACCGTTTATGCCTTATCCCATCGTAATGGAGAAACCACTGAAGTATAGTCCTATGACTGAACTCAAGAAGAACTACCCGTATTTGTTTCCTAGTTGTGTGACGACTAGGAGCATGATGAAGGGAGAGGCTGCAGAAGAAGACAAAGAAACCTAAGGAACGAGGAACTTAGAGGATTTATTTACAGAAGAAGAGGTTTCCCATGATAGTATGCCAGAGGAGAGCTCTTGAGAGAGCCCAAAAGAAGAGGAATGTTAGACAAATGAACAGGAAGACAAGGAAGCCATTGTCTTGGAAGAGATAGAAAACTCAGCATTAGAAGTAGGACAAGTGAGTCAGATAAGACTGATAAGATTGCAATGGAAGTATGCGACGTTAACAGAATTAATGTACCATGTGGTGGATGAGATGAGGTGCAGCAGTCTCCATCCAGTTATTACCTCAAGGATGGACTTCTTATGAGGAAGTATAGACCCGCCTCTATCGCTGGGGATGACGAATAAGGTATGTACCATCTAATATTGATTCCTGCACCGCTGAGAAGACAGGTGATCGCTGTAGCACATGAGACGGGGCACACGGGAATAAGAAAGACGACAGAAAAGATTGTGAAACACTTTTTCCGGCCTGGCGTGCATAAGGATGTGTGCCAGTTTTGCCATGCATGTTACGTTTGTCAGATGGCTGGAAAGGCTATCAAGTACATTAAGAAGGCTCCCTAACATCCGATTGAAGTAAGAGGAGAACCCTTCAGCAAGGTGATGATTGACATTGTGGGACCATTACCAAGAACGAAGAAAGGTTACAAATAAAAGTTAACTTTGATGTGTCAAGTGACAAGATACCCAGAAGCCATACCCATCAGGATTATCAGCGCCAAAGTAATCGCTGAAAAGTTAGCAGACTTTTTTAACCATGTTTGGTATTCCGGAAATCGTTCAGAGTGACCGAGGAACAAATTTCACGTCAAAATTGTTTCAGGACATGGAGAAATTGTCTGATGTGAGGCAACAACTGTCTACTGCCTATCACCCGGTGACCTAAGGTGCATTAGAGCGATTTCATCAAACCCTAAAGAGTTTGTTAACAAAATACTGCAACGAAATAGGAAATGAATGGGACATCAGACTACCTTTGATGTTATTTGAGGTACACAATGCATACCAAGAAATCATGTGATGTAGCCTGAATGAAATGGGACCGATTAAAATGTTGGTAGAAAAATGGAAAGATTGAAAGGAAACAGATGGAGAATATGTCAAGAACATGAGGAGCAGGATTGACGAGATAAGATAGTTTTTCTTCGTAAACCTGAAAAAGAACCAGTGCAAAATGAAGAAAAGGTTTGATATTAAAATTCAAGACTGACAGTTTGCGGTAGGACAACGGGGGTTGGTTTTCTTACTGATAAAGAGATTCCCACTCACCAACAAGTTCCAAGGACCATTCCGGATTTTGGAGAAGATCTGTGACCTGACCTACATTATCAAAACACCAGGAAGAAGGCAAGGCCAAATTAAGATACACGTTAACTTATTGAAACCATACTTAATCGAAAACGAGACAAAGCTTCACAGGTATGTATCGCGCAAACCATTCCATCCATGGAAGACGACGACGGATATGAGGTAGGGGCTGTACGCAAAGTGAATAATTCACTCAACATTAGAAATTTAGCGGATAAGTTAATGCATTTGAACAAGGTGCAGCAAGAGGACTCAACACGATTGATTAGAAGTTTCCCTGAAATTGTCTCAGACGTACTGAAATGAACCAACTTGATGAGGCATGAGATACACCTTAAGACCAAGGAAAGACCATTCAACAAGAAATTCCTTTTCCAGTGGATGCGTCGGACAGCGGGATTGGGGGTGTCCCATTACAAGAAGGCAAGGAAGGAATTCTTCACCATGTCTCTTTTATGTCATTGAAGCTGAAGAAGCATCAATGGGCCTACTCGACAGTTGAAAAGGGACTACTAGCGCTAATCACAGCGATGAGGAAGTTTGAAGTTTATGTAAAAAGACCACAGAATGAAGAAATTACGGTTTACTCAGATCAAAATCCTTTAACTTTTGTTAATAAAGTGAAGAATATTAATCAAAGGTTAACTAGATGGTTGTTATGTTTTCAACAATAATGTATTAATCTAAAGCATGTATCTGGTAAAGAGAACATTGTTGCAGATTCTTTATCTCGGGCTGAATCAGTGGATTCAGGCCCGGATTAAATAATCTTTTTTTTGGGGGAGCTATCTTATGACGCTGGTCTCACATGAGAATAGAATCTTTTATTGATGTATTTCCTTTGTGTATTTAAGAGATGTATAGCCTGCTCGTAAGGCGGGTCCCACTCATGTAGGATTAAGTAAATGTATGTAAGTTACATAAGACTGTTGTTATTCATTTAGTTATATTTTATTCAGTTCCGTATATGTAAATTTACGTTATTTTAAAGAATTAAATTTTTATTGGAAATAGTTTGGTTACAAAGTCTTATATCCTTTATTAAAAGGTATGCTGTAAGAAACAAACACTAGAGATTGCATCATGTTTCTACGTGGTTGGAATAGGCATGAAGGTTCTTGGCTAAACTTATTCTTTTTATCTAAATGTTAGAAGAGGAGGTTGGCGGAGTTATCTGAGAGGGTTGCCATCGTCAGGCGATGAATAGGACCATACTTCAATCTGCTAGTTTACTGCAACGTTGGCAACTCTAATGACTGCTTCGAGAATGTCTGGTGGAATCAACTAGAAGATTCCAGAATGACTTAGGATAACAAAAAAAAGGGTCTATAACTGCTTTGGAGAGAGATCAAACCTAACATTCCGACAGAGCCATACGTCCAACAGTCCTCTCAACCAGAATTTATCCAGCCATTAAGTGTTTTCTCTCAAACGTAAATAGTGACTGTTAGAACATTGGTGATATTTTTGTGGTTCAATTTGAAAGAAGTGAAGTGAATTTGTAAGTACAGTTTATATTGTAAAATTAATTTTTTTGTGACTGTCCCTGTGTGATTTGGTTAAAAAGTGAAGTGCATTTATATTTTGCTTAACCATTCAGTAACCTTGGGTGAACCTAAATGCCGTAAGACTAACAGATACTTATATGGAAAGCTGTAATTATTGTGTATTTTCTATAGTGTTAAATTGTAACTTTTTCATTAATTGTCAAAATTAGATATTTCCATAAATTAAATTCTCGTGAAACAAGTGATTGTATTGTTCTTGAAGTGACATTTTGTCATAGGTCTAAGGTCTAGTTCAGATTTGGAATTCGAGTGATTGATATTTTGCTATTATCTTTAAATCGTTATTTCTTATAGAATATATATACATTTTTGTAAAGTGTGTATTATTTCGATCACCAATAATCATTTCAGTGACTTGCTCGTACCCCTGACTTTGAACCAAAGTAAGAGTTTGATTTTAGAATAGTTCCCGTTAAAAGTAAAGTAATCATCCAGTTTTTTTTAGTGTAAAGCAAATAGACATTCAGATATTGTGTTCATATATATTAACTTCTGGGAGTTGCGTATTAGTTTCAGAGCTCAGAGGTCTTGCGTGTATCAGATTATGTAATATGAGTTTGAAACTTGGGAGTTTATGTAATTCAATAGACATAATATATATATATATATATATATATACACACACACACACACACACATATATATATATATATAGAATAATTGCAGCTGTTTCAAGCTCACTGCTGGACGAAGGCCTCAGACATGTCAATTCATGTCTGGGGGTTGGCCGGTTTTCATCAACACGCTGGCTAGTGCAGATTGGTGATGGAGGGAGATTTTCGTGTAACTGCTCAGAGGGAACCAACCTAGCTAGTCCAAACTATAGTATAGCCTTGATGATCATGGCATTACACAAACCATTCACCATGTTAAAGTATCATCACTCAGAAAAGGATAATATATATATATATATATATATATGTATATATATATATATATATATACATATATATATACACACACACACACACATATATATATATATATATATATCCTAATTCTTGTATGTAGATAAGTGTTGCATATCAAGGTAAATGAACTCTATAATAATGAGAATTTCACAAAACTTAGAACTCATCATGTTGTAGCAAGATTATATTTTGATAGCGAGGGGTATTTAGTTGCCTTCGTGTTAGCTGTGTATAGTATAGTGTACTTACGAACCTTTTGTAATAAAGTGAAAAAACCCATGTTTCGATGACTCAGTATCCATCAACATGGGACATATTGGTGTCAAGTGTAAAAATACGTCTGTTTTTGTATGCTGTGAGCGAAGTTGTTCTTTAAGCCGGTAAAATAAAAGTGCAAATCTCCCAGAAGGTGATAAAAAAGCAATTGCCCGTAAACATATTCGTAGATTAGTAAACCCCTATTTATGTAGTTATTTGTTTGATGACAAGCGCTCGTTAGCAGACATAGTGAGCACGATACAAAAAATTTTAGATAGTTTACCAGAAGAAAAAATGACTGGGAATAACTAGCCCGATTCAGAGAAGTTGGCAGCCGTGAGAGGCGCTCGTCAACACCCAAATCGGGAGAGGGCAGTCAGCAGGTGAGAAGAGTCTTTAGATGCTGGCAGTGTGGGGAAGAGGGGCACCGATGAGTGGAGTGCCCCGCCCAAAGATCCCCCCCCCCCATTACGTTTGTCAGGCCTACGGTCATGTATCTCGAGAGTGCCCAGCAAAAAACGCCGATGACGGGAGGGCTGTGGCACACGCACACATTCCCCGCTCAACATCCGAGGAAAAGGAAACAGAGGAAGGGGGAGACAAGAGAGTTCGATGGCCCCCCCGCGCATGACATCACACGCAACAGCTGAGAACAGCGCCCCCAACGACGACGGACTTAGAGCAGGCACTGAGACCTCCCTCGGTATCCCCTACCTCACCCCCGCAGCACTAGGGAGCAGCGGCGTTGCATCTGAGATCATTGGCCCGTGCCCTATATATTGTAATGGCCATCAAGGAATATTAGCAGTTCGGATTGACCTGCCAGATAAATCCAGTTGAGCGCTGATCGACACAGTAGCCAGCGTTTCACTGATTGAAAAACGATTCTCCTCAAATCTACTACAGTCAGTGGCATCCCTCATCCTTGACATACCAGGAAATAAAATATGTATATACCATACAACGATCGTCAACTTTAAGGTGGGATCTGTAAAGTTTACACAGGATTTTTTTGTCTTGCCCACCTTGGGAATTCAAGGAATCGAGCCTATTTTAGAAATAGATTTTATCTCTAATAATCAAATATGTATTTTTTGGGAAAAGATACAATGACAGTAAAAGCAGGAGGGTACATTTTTCCGATAGAATGTCATGAGAGAGTAAGTGCTTGTGCGGGCTTGAAGAGACACTTAAGTAAGGTAACAGCTGTACCTGAAAGAGGAGAAGTGTTGTATCCCTAGACACCTACGAGCATTTCAGTGACCCGTGTCGCCCTCTTCCGGAAGGAACCAAGGTCATTGTTAAACCCCATGACAATTGGATGCATATAATTTTAGAGGGTTTGACAGAAATAAAAGAAAACAGATAGTTAATTTGTCAAATATAAGAGTTGCATTAGGAAGTGATTTCCCTGGGCTTCTCCAATTGTAGCTCTTAGGAAAAAGGATGGCTCGGTAAGATTGTGTGTTGGATGCAGTCACTAAAGATAATGCATTTACATTGCCCTCGATCAAAGAATTACTTGTGAAGGTACTGGATAGTAAATATTTTACAATTATTGATTTAAAATCTGGATACTATCAAATACCCATTCAGGAAGACAGTAAATTTAAAACGGCATGTATAGCTAATGACTAACTATTTCAGTTTAATTTTCTTCCTTTCGGTGTTAAGACGGCTACAAGTCATTTCTCTAGAGTATTGAAGGTGGTTTTGTCTCCCTTAATCAGCCATAATGTTCTTGTTTATGTAGACTATATCATAATTACATGGATAACGGCCGAAGAACATAATGATAATATTCGTAAAGTTTTAGGAGCTTTGCGACGTAATGGTATGAAAATAAATTTGTCAAATTGCAAATTTTTCTGTAAACAGGTTGAATTTTTAGCTCAAATAATAACTGCAGAAGGTCTCCAACCCTGCCCAAGTAAAGTAGCGGCAATTAGAGATTTCCCCAGGCCATGTAACTCTAAGGAAGTAGCTGGATTCCTTGGGCTTGCTGGGTATTACCGTAAATTCAAAAGAAGTTTTGGAGAGATAGCGAGACCCTTAGATGCTTTAAAGAAACAAAATGTAATAAATTGGGGAGAGGAAGAAGAAAGGGCCTTTAACCATTTAAAAGCTGTCTTAACTAGCAATGACTTACTCGCATATCCTAGATTTGATCGCCCGTTTTAATGACAACAAATGCGAGTAGCACAGCTGTTGGTGGAGTAGTTTCTCAACGAGATGACAAGGGTGGAGAGCGACCCATTTGTTTTGCTTCCCGGGCATTAAAAGGTGCAGAAAAGAATTATACTACATTCGATCAAGAGGCTTTGGCTATTCTTTGGGTTCCAGTGAGGCATCGGTTCTTTTTATTAGGTCAATTGATTGAGTTGCAAAGTGATCATCCCCTCTTACCTGACTTCTTTTACAAAGGGGATTTGACCTCCCGACAAGCGAGATGGATTGAGAGATTGTTAGAGTTTAATATAAGGGATTTTCACCACATAAAAGATAAAGCTAACAAGGTAGCTGATGCTCTCTCTAGAGGTGCAGTAATAGGAGTAACAACTAGGCCATAAAAGAGGAACGAAGAACGTAACCAACATATTGAAGACCCCCATCAAAATAGAGAAAATAGAGAATGGGATGTGAATTTTCCCGAGGAACAAACGGAATATGGTAGAGGAGAGAGAGAGAGAGAGAGAGAGAGAGAGAGAGAGAGAGAGAGAGAGTTACACAGATTAGAGAGAGAGAGAGAGAGAGAGAGAGAGATGAGCGGTGAAGTTGAATATATGTGGGAGGCCGAAGACGTGACCAGGGGTGTCCAGAATGAATGCCCTGATGATGTAGGTTTGATTGACTTGGAAGGTTGGGACATATAAGAAGTCCGAGAGGGACGGAAAAAAGAGGAATGGATGGAAAGAGTGCGAACAGTGATTATTGGAGAATCGGAGAGTTATCCGTCGTTTCTGAATGTGCCTTATGAGAGTTTTGTTTTATAGAAAATGATATCTTATATTATGGTTACGAGAAGAGGGCGAGGAGAATTTTATGCACGGGTAGTTCTTCCTCCTTCTTTAATAAATCGAGCCATCCACATTGTACATGAAAGTCCGTTTGCAGGTCATTTAGGGATTGATAGAACATTAAGGAGAGCACGTGAATCCTTCTTTTGGTTAGGAATGAAAAAATCTATAGAGAATTATATAAATGGTTGTCATGCTTGTAACTGTTTCAAAGAACATAAAAACACTCTACTGTAAGCCAGAAAGTGGCCTGTGATTCCTATTAGATTTTATAGAGCGCATATGGATGTGGTAGGACCATTTCCTACTGGTTTAACACAACATAAATATATTCTGTATGTGTATTTGTTGATGCATTTACTCGGTACACTCATACCTACGCAATGTTAGATAAATCATCAAATTCATTAGCCCAGACGCTTTGCTCTTTCATTACCAGGTTTGGTTACCCGAAAATTTGATAAGTGATAATGGTCTCGAGTTTATAAATAAGGTGGTGAAATCGGTCACGGACTTGATGAAAATTTAACATTTTTCAGTGACCGCATATAGGCCTTCAGCTAATGATTTAGTGAAATCACATAATAGGGGAGTAGACCGAATTTTGCGTTACTTAGTGGCTGATGACCCCCTTCATTGGCACGCCGTGCATCTTACAGCTGAGATAGCTTTGAACATTGCATATAATGCTTCGCTCAGGGACACGCCCTTCATTTTAATGTATGGACAGGATCCTGTTATCATATACGGTACTCTTCAATTCGCAACAATTGCCAGATTATTCAACTGAACAATACCGTGTATATCTATTAAATCTATTGAGGAAAGTAATGAACGTCACTGAAAGGTTTTTGAAAAGAGCTAATGAAAAACACAGCTCAAAGTATGATAGTCGATTCAAAACAACCTAAGAAACAGAAACTAGAGACAGCGTATTTGGGTCTGTACCGAGTAAAGATGATTAAATCTAACACAGTTGTGATACAAAGCATTATTAATGGGTCAGTGTGTGAACATCATCAGGCACACATACATGTGGTGCCTGAAGAGGTAGTTTTCAAAAGTGTCAATCAGAGTGTTCCTCCTTACCCCTGCATACGTGACACTCCTCGAGTTGATGAGTAGAATTTTTTTTTTCTTTGCTGTTTGTTGTTTGAACACAC
>NC_090735.1:84921934-84939434 GCF_036898095.1 Palaemon carinicauda | reverse complement strand
CAAACACGAATTCCTGGTAAGTACACGTACCACGGTTTCGTACATATATATATATATATATATATAGGGCTTATATATTTCATTAGATGCCCATAGATTCTTTAAGTTTTAAATGTTTTTATTATTAAAATGTTTGTAAAAATGTTTTTAAAATGCAAATGTTCAATAGTCTCTTCAATTACATATTACTAGCGTACTAACTGCTTTTCGTACACAACACTTTTCCAAGACATTTTTACTCCTTTGAGCGAATGAAGGGGCCAGTTTAAAACGGCTTTAAATTGAATTAAATAAGGAGTTTTGTCTGAACATAGCAAAACGTTCTGTTTGAGCTGTGAACTATTGTACCTTAACCTACGCCAAACAAAGATGTTAACGGCGATAAAAATCATCACCGTAATGCATAAAGCTGACAGGAATATGTAAAATCGTAGATCTGCATAAGTCGGTGACGGGTGGTCCATCTCGGTCAATTTCATCAACCGCTTGGCTACATGTTCGTTGTATGGGAGAGGTAAAGATGGAATTGTTGTTGACCACGTGAAGTTTGCGAAGTAGGCTTGTTGTCTGATGATAGTCTTGATTCCTTGCACCATGTAATTCGGGGACGTCCCGATACAACCATCTGCTGCAACGAAGATTTGGGAATAGGACATGGATCCGTCCGGAAATGATACATTGAAGCCGGCCTTGTCGTATCGTATCCACGAGCCGTTGTTCAGTCTGCAATTGAACTTATTATTGTCAAAGGGATAAAGCCTATCCAGACAATTTTCATTTGTATGGGAGAGAGCACCGTCTAGCACTATACCTAACTCGCATGAATCCATTAAATTTTTATGGAATTCAAATGAGTCAGCTGTACATATTTTTCTGTCCATTGCGTCTGAACAGTGAGTTAATTGATTCAAGTCTTTAATGACCGTATATGTTTCCTTGTCTGGGGAAATCAATACGTGTCCTGTCAAACTGGATATTACTGGATTTGAGTGATTCGTCATGAAAGTCTGAAATGGTGATATCCTGTAAGATTGCCAGGCATCGGAAGAATCAAAGGGAATTATAATCATAATCCTATGATTCTCAACGCTTACTGTAATTAGGCTGTAATAAAATTCTAACCTACGTGCGTCTAACAAAGGAATATAACCTAATTTCTCCCGTCCGTTCTCCACAATTAACTTTAAGTATATTATTGGCAACAAATGGGGTGACAGTACACCTTTAGTCGCAAACGTGTTAGCTTCCACATAATCTTTTGATTTCTCAATGAAATGTGCAATTCTGTTATGTATGTGATCTATTTTTGAATCATAATACGTTAACGTTGCCAACCAATCCTGTACTTCCATAATCTGATTGATATTACTAGAATGTTCATTTACTAAACTCATAATTTGATTGATTGAAGCTAACTGATTCCTTAGTTCTGACATAATCAATTCATCTTCATGAGTCAAGAACTCAATTTTCTTATTTTGATTACTAATCTTAAGACGATTGGAAATTCCTAAACCTAAACTTGCAATAGAACCAAAGATGTTTAGTGCAGCAAAAATAAACGGGTTACGTTTCTCAAGATTATCATGTCCTACAGTCCACATCAAAAGGTCACAAGCCAAAGATTCTGCCTCGAAAGTCTTATTTTGCAAGTCGTCAGATAGCATCTCTGCAACTTTTAGTGTCGATGTAAGCGAACTCTCTGTATTAAAAGGAAAATGTCTTTTATGCATTTCATTTAATGAGACAGTAAACCTTGAAATGGCACTTTTTAAGCTAGTGACGTAATTCTCTGGGAGAAAAATTGCTTGCATACGCACTTCAACAACTACGTTACTTGATGTAATAAAAATGTCTTCTTGTCTTTCAACTATAGTGCCATATTTAAAATCTATACTTTTAGTTTTAGAGCTCATCCCACACGAGAAAAATGTCTGAGCGAACAATATCACTCCCAACAACAAAAAATTCATCTTGGAAACCTGTAACGAGAAAAATATATGTAATTACTCCTGTATTAAGAAGAAAACCTTTTAACATATAATGTAATAAAAAATAAATAAAAATCTTTCCCTCACTTCTCTCCCTCTTATTTTAATATCTTATGTGAGCCAATGGTACTATTCTCTCATCAGTGGGTTGGGATATGTTTTGAACTCTAAACCTATTGGCCATTAATGTTTCCAAAATGTTAAATGGACCTTCAAACTTAGGTGTTAGTTTATAATTGAGTCCTTTACGTACATTTACCTGTATGTATACACTATCACCCACGGTATATGTATTCGTTGATTTCGCTATTTTATCATGATTCCTTTTCATTATGATTTGTGATTCTTCTAAATTCTTTCGAAGGATATCAAAACGACTTTTGCTTGCATCTATACATTCTTTTAAAGGATTTGATAGATTAGTTGTAGGCATTAATACATGGAAAGGCGTTCTAACTGGGGTACCATACAATGCTTCGTGCGGTGACATTTTAATTAATATATAATATGAATGATTCAGAGTACTCAGTACCGCAGGTATTGCAATATCCCAATTGGGGTCTGATCCCCCTAGTGTTACTCTTAATATATTTAAAACCTTCCTATTTGCTCTTTCCACTAGCCCATTCGACTCTGGGTGATATATCATGGTATTTATTTTCCTTATGCTAAGGAATTCACACAATGAGGTAAGAAAGTGATTATTAAATTCTCCACCCGAGTCTGAGATTATCATGTGTGGAATTCCATGTTTACAAATGTAACACTCGTAAAACTTCCTAGCGCATTCAATCGCAGTTTTAGTTTTAAGCGCTATTAGTTCTGTATATCGAGTTAAAGCATCTACAATTACTAAGAGGTGCTTATTTCCTCTGTCTGACTCGTAAAATCCTGTTAATAAATGTAAATGTATTCTTTCAAAGGGTTGACTGGGCACGGGATAAGCCCCTAGGCTGACAGGTGTTTTCGTATGCCCTTTGTTTTCCTGACATGTGCGACAATTAGTTATGTGTTTTTTTATATCTGTAAGCATCGTATGCCAATAAAACAATGATTTGGCTTTCTGTGACATTAATGAGAACCACGGGTGTCCATGCAATGGATTTGAATGCAACCAATTCAGGACAGTGGAAATAAGTGAGATTGGTACCACTACCTGGTCGTTAGTTACATGTGGTGTATTGCGGGTTTTCCTTGTCACGGTCCTATATAGAATATTGTCTTTGATTATATAATTCTGCTGCTTATACTTTATATATTCCTTTTCCTTATGATTGCCTTTCAAAGCATTTATAATTTTTTCTAATTTCTGATCTTTTCTTTGCTCAGTCTGTAATAATTCAGCACTCCAGCCCAAATCTTCTTGTTCAGATATCGTTTTAACAATAGGCATGGATGTTGATATATCTATTAATTCAGCTAAAGGCTCCGTACAAGATGACACGGGGTTGCGTGATAATGCATCAGCAATGATATTTGCTTTCCCAGGTAAATACCCGATTCTCACGCCAAAGTCTTGAATGATCAAATGCCACCGAGTTCGTTTGGGGCTGTGGTTGAAGCCTTTAAAGAAGTCGGTTAGTGGTTTATGATCAGTAAGAACCTTAATGGGATAACCGTATATTTTTAACTTAAAATGCACTAGTGAATTAACAATAGCTAGCTCTTCCTTGTCTATTACTGCATACTTACTTTCGGAAGTTCTCAGTTTTCGAGAATAAAAAGCTATCGGGAAAAATTGTTTTTCACATTGCTGAAGCAATACCCCTCCTACTCCTAAGTGTGAGGCATCTGTTGCAATGAAGAATTCCTCACCGAAGTCAGGAAATTTTAAGATAGGAGAACTACACAGTTCATCTTTCAAGGTATTGAACGCCTGTTGATGCTGCTCAGACCATATGAAATCTATGCCCTTCTTCGTAAGATCAGTTAAGGGAGCGGCTATTATTGAATAATTGCGTATAAAACGCCTGCAATATCCACTACAACCCAGAAATTGCTGTATTCCCTTGACAGTAGTAGGTATCGGAAAGTTACGGATAGCCGACACCTTATCATGGACTACTTTAAGACCTTGGCTTGACACCATAAAACCCAAATAGACTAATTCCTTTTTTGAAAAATTCACGCTTACTAATCTTTACTCTTAAGTTATGTTGTCTTAGTCTCTGTAGTACTAGTTCTAATTTACGTAGATGTTCTTCTAAGGTGTTGGAAAAGATTACAAGGTCGTCCATATAGGCATGCAATATATCTCCTAGCAAGTCTCCAAACACTATGTTAATCATTCTTATAAATGTTATGGGAGCACAACGTAAACCAAAAGGCATCCGTAAAAATTCATAATATCCCCTGGCTGTGCTGAAGGCTGTGTATGGGATACTATCTTCTTCTAATGATATCTGGTGAAAACCTTTAAGTAAGTCCAAACTGGTAAAATATTTATTCTGACCTAACAAAGACAAAATATCGTGAGTACATGGCACTGGGAATCGATCAGGGATCGTCTCCTCGTTTAGACGACGGAAGTCTACGCAGATACGCCATGTTTGATCTTTTTTCGGTACAACTATTAATGGAAACTTATAAGGGCTGTTCGATTTCCTAATGACTCCTTCTTCTAGCATTTTATCTACTTCATCATTTATTTCATTCTGGAATTTCATAGGGAGTCTGTACGAGGGTACATAGATAATTTTCTGCTTGTCCTTTAACCTTATTTGATGTTCGATCACATCTGTTTTTCCTAAGGATCCATCCGTAGTGGAAAAAACATCATGATATTCAGTTAAAAGTCCAAAAATTTTCTGCTGAATTTCTTCGTCTTGAATGTCTTTATTGATTTTATTTTTAATAGATTGCAAAAGGGATTCCTCCGCAACTGATTGAGCGTGATTGATTTCAGCAACGGTAAGAATACGATGTTTATAAACTTCTACATCCAAGATATGTTGATTTTTGTGAATTACTAAAGTGGTATTTAAATGATTACAGACTTCAATATTACATTGTTGATGTGAGCCTACTGTATAAATAGCTTGTGTGACAGACAATCCGTTAGTTTTCAAAGTGTCGGAAAGGATTAATATTTCAGATCCCGGTAATGCTTTCTTTACTTACACTATTAAATTCGAAGGTACGTTTGGCTCGATAGATTGCGTGCAAGATGATATTACGGGTGAACGAGAATTCTGTTGGGTCGCGTATATCATTTCTTTATTAGCGAGACAAGTTATTGGTTCTTCAACGTATGTCACTGTTTTATTTGTCGTCTCCTTTTTATCCAAAACTGATTTTAAGGTATTAGAAGACTTATAGAATTTTCCTTTGATATACACGCCGTGCTTGGCAGGGGCTAAGATAATGTTTTGATTGCCCATAGATGGGTATCCTATAATTACAGCTGGATACATATCAATGTTTTGTACAACAACAAATCTATCGGCAAACGTGCGCTTACCGACATTGAACTAAACATGAGTTACGCCTATTACATTTAATTCATTATTTCCTATACCCGAGAGTCTAACTCCAGATTTTTCTATTGGAAAGTTCGAAAACAACAAATGATGTGTCCTCAAATCCATGATATTACGTGGACTACCAGAGTTGAAAAATAATGTAAATGATCTGTGTTCCTGATTTACAGCATATAATGTTGGTCGTAACTCCTTTTGGCTTATTATTGTATGAATTTGTTGCAAATCTACGGGAGCATGCACTGATTTACTTAATTCGGCCGTGTGTTTCATAGGAAAATCTATTGCCTCACAATGATCTGATAAAACATTAAATTGATTATTCAATACTACTTGACCCAACATCACTCTCTTCCCCACTGGAGTTAATTATGTGGTATTTGCTTTGCTCTGCACATTCTGAAAATTAGTCTGACCTTGCGAGGTCTGGTTTGACGACCCAGGCTCAGCGTTATTCGAAGAACTGATTGTTTGTTTCGGATTCTGAACTACATTGATGTTTGGCTGTTTCTTCTTATTAAAATGAGGATTTTTCTTTTTATTTCCATATGGAACTGACTGTGGAATTGACTGTGTATTTCTAGGATTCTGTTGTGTCTTACGCGAGTAACACTGACTATATGAATGAGTCGAACTATTATGTATCGAACAGAATTTCGTTCTGCAGTCCGCAATCAAGTGACCTTGACGTTTGCAATTATAACACGTCATTCCTGCAACTTGACTATTATTACCTACATTTACTTGTTGTGGCTTTGTTTCACTTTTTTACAAAAACTTGAGTTAACACGGGATCAAGATCGGGACACTTAGACATGTGTTTCTTTATTTGTTTATATACATCCAATTCCGTACTTGCTGGCGTTAACTTTTTATCAAAACACCGCACTAAAGCTTCAGGCAACATAAGTGTCATGCAAGTTAAATACATTAATCATAAAAAATCTTTCACGGAGATGTTATCACTAGTAACCCAAGTGGAATTACCTAAAATATCTTGATATTCATTAAGCCTATCGGCTATGAGAGCTGCTCTCTCAATAACATTAATCCGAGTCATAGTGGCTTGATTAAGTGTATTTCTTAATGTTAAAACTACATCCAAGGCTTCTTCACCCCCATAGACCGCACGTAGCCTAACTTTGAAATCATCCCAGGTAACTGCTTCTTGAAAGGAAACACCCCTTAAATACGCACTCGCATCTCCTTCAGAAAAATCTATAAAACTTTTAGCTTCTTGTAATTGTACAAAAGGGTCTACGATTTGTTTGGCATTTAAATGGGCATCGACGGATGAAATCCATGACTCCACATTCTGAGGCAAGAACCCATTAACCCGACCCTGAAAAGGAAGGATTGCGGAGCGAGCATTTACAAGTGTCACAATAGGAAGGGGATTATCCTGTCCTGCTGTTGGGTTACTTGGTCCAGGGGCTGGGCTCACAGGGGGCGTCATGTTTACGGTATTTCTTTTCCTATCTCTACGACCCCTTGCAATCCTATCAAAATATCTATATGAATACAGACGTCCATTGCGTAAACGCATAGGCACTAAATGATAAAGATTATAACAAAATTCCCCCCAAAAATGATACTAATACAAAGATATTTCCCGAGAACTTCTGAAAGAAAACGGTATACAAAGATATTTCCCGAGAATTTCTGAAAGAAAACGGAATTAGCACAGAGAGAGAGAGAAAAAAAAATTCTAGATGAGAATTCGGAGTTGAACACAGTTTCCTTTAATGAAAGGAAATTGAAGATTAGGAAACAACTCACCCCAGTAATAATGGACTATCGACTCGTGGTAACTACACCTCACTGCTCAATACTAAAATAAATAAGAAAATTGTACTTAGCTTCGGTTTATATGGCGTTGTGTGATGTCGTCATTTCCTCTCGCTCTCTTGATGTTTGGTTGAATGTTTTCGGTCCGATTTACTCTCTCTCTCTTGATGTTTGGGTGAATGTTTTCGGTCCGATTTCCGTTTAATGTAGTGCTTCCTGGATATGTTTCTTCAATGTTTTGTAAACGTTAAATGTCAGTCCTTGGTTTTCTTAGGATGTTGATTGAAGATCCAGTTCATCAGTTTGTATAACATTCATTTGTTGGTATGAAATGTTTCATTTCTTCGGTGGACTATGATACTTAGTCAAAATTGTAGATTCATTACTGTTGATTTCTTGAAGATCTTTCTCTGGTTTTTAGAGTTTTATTCGCTGGTTCTTGAAGATCTTTCTCTGGTTCTTAGTGTTTTATTCGCTGGTTCTTGAAGATCTTTCTCTGGTTCTTAGAGTTTTACCGCTGCCACCATTTATTAGTGTGCTACTGTTGTTAACACACATTTGGGTTCTCTTCAAATGTTATCTAAAATGTGTTAATTATTAGAGTTGGTATGTTACATCTTCAAGTAAAGTCGAAGTAAGTTAACTTTAAAATGGTTTATTCTTTAAGAACAACAGTGTTAACATCTCAATCACAGGAGTATAGCTGGTTTGGTCGGATGACCATTCCGTATGACATCGTCGAGTAAAACTGATACATATATCCATATGCATGTTAAAGTTATTTCAGCACTTAATGATTTATATAAATACCACATTAATACCGGAAGATACTCAGTTCCGTTCTCACAGGCAACCTTTCTCACGGAGAGGGTTAGTGCTTACTCTTCATGAAAAATGTTACATTGCTGAGGTTTGGTATTCGCATCCTGCTATGATATGACTACAGCACTTCTCACACTCGCTTCTACTTCCACAGTGACCTATTAGGTCATGTGTTTTAAACATGTAATATATAATTATTACATATATATATATATATATATATATATATATATATATATATATATATATATATATATATATATATATATATATATATATATATATATATATATATATATATATATATATATATATATATATATATATATATATATATATATATATATATATATATATATATATATATGAATATATATATATATATATATATATATATATATATATATATATATATATATATATATATATATATATATATATATATATATATATATATATATATATATATATATGTGTGTGTGTGTATATATGTGCATATATATATCTATATCTATCTATCTATATATATATATATATATATATATATATATATATATATATATATATATATATAATATATATATAAAATATATATATAAAATAAGAATAAAAAAATATGAGAGCTGATGTTTAATTCTAAATCTGGTAAAGTTTTGAAAATGTCCAAACAAGGCCTTAGAAGTGAAGTTTCCAAAGTATTAATAAGTTGTACATGAAACAGTAGAATTTCACAAATATTAAAATAGATCAATGGATAGTTATATAATTTCGCAAGGAAACACAAATCAAAATGTTATAGTTACATACGCTCTGTTTAGCCACAAATTGTGTCGGCAAACAAGTTGTCCTGTAGATATTTTGTAAGGCAGTATTCCTGTATGTAAGTTACACTATACTAATGTCCAAAGAAGTGTGTTTAACATTTTGAAGACTTTCTTTTTTCTGACAAAGATCAGAAACCTTGATCCTCCAGAAACTGAAACCTGTCACAAAATAATTACAAGCGTAAACAGTCTGTGAAAGAACCACTCAACAAGCATTAACATAAATAAGTAATTTAAAGAGAAAATCAACACTGGTTCTAAACAATGTTTACAAAATACTCAAACTATCAATTAACTCCATTTACTAAGTTACAAAAAAATTACCGAAATAAACAGTAGGTTTCTACAGAAAAGAGCAGTTGCAAGTCTCGACCATGTATAGAAAATATTTGATTGTCAAAATTAACCATGCCTATAAATGCAGAAGTAATAAATCACATTTGTAACATATAATATACTTCCTAGTCCATTGATCTAACAAAAAGTCACTAGTATTGTTCTGTAAAACAAACTTTCTGTATGTCTGAAAGCCATTATATTTGATTAAAGAAACATAGTTCAGTACACTCCCCACTTGATATCTACTGGATATCACTATACCAAATAATAAAGATTTTATACAATGTCACTAAATACAGATTTATAAACAGTTCTCTACAAGAAGCATCATATCCAAGATTGGACGTGGCAGATGGTCAGTTTACTATTTACGATGGTACGCACTTCAGCTTTCTGGACATGATCATTGAAACTTTTCAGAGGATTCATTATTTCACCCATAGGCTATTGGGTAAAAAAGTTTTTTTGTCCTTAAGTAGGACCACATCTCCTTTGACGAGATCACAGTGATGCTCGATCCAATTCTGTCGTTGCTGTAATAGCGGTAAATACTCCTTTCTCAAACGAGACCTGAAGATTCTGGCAAAGGCTTGCACGGTTGGCCGACATTTGAGCGCAAGACTAATGAGCGCCGTCAAATAAGCGCCGACAATTTAGCGCAAGACAGTTGAGCGCAATAACATATGAGCGCCGACATTCGAGCGCCATAAATTCAACCCTTTCTCTCCATATTTGTTGCATGGTTATTATATTTTGGAAGAAGAGCAACTGCTTCAGGTTGCAAATTAAGCTGGGTCTCTTGAATGATTCGTCTTGGTGGATCATTTGATGTTGCGGCCCTTTCACGAAGCCTCATTATAGATAAGCTAGCAGCTGACTTTGCAGGATCCGGCACATGGTTGTGATCACTGGCAGATGTGCATTCATCTCCACAAACGTATATTCTTCCTTTGCACGTTCCTATTACACAGCGCCAAGATTCTTTCCCACTCTTCAGCACTCTGTCGAGTCTGTAAACATAGCCTTGGTGTAATAAATTTACTTTTCCTTTGGTAGATGTTAGCTTCTCCATACCGTGGGTTTCAAGAAATAAATATATTCAAGCAATATCCCTTTAAGAAAGTTTTGTTTACATTCCTAAAAGTTTTGTTTATATTTCCTAAAAGGGATAATTCCAAGTTTTAATGTTAATAACCAAACGACTGTAATTATATTTAACATTGGAGAGAGAGAGAGAGAGAGAGAGAGAGAGAGAGAGAGAGAGAGAGAGAGAGAGATTTTGGCGCTTAACTGTCAGCGCTCAAATGTTACTGCGCTTAAGTGTCTTGCGCTCATACGTCGGCGCTCATTTGCCGGCGCTTATTTGTCTTGCGCTCAAACGTCGTCGCACGGGCTTGCACGCGTTTCCACTATGCAAGGCCTAAGTCTCTTTCATTGAAATCTCCTAATTGATGCGATGTGAAGACATCTGTTGACGCGGGTACTAGAGGCCTGGAGTCTATTATAGGCGACAATTCTGTCCTGAACGTGCTTAGTACGTCATATGTTAGGCTTTTTCCAGTATTGTTTAACAACATGGAGTCTAGTATCCTCCTGCTGATGCCATCCATCCTTTCCCATGTTCCTCCCATGTGAGAGGAATAGGGTGGATTAATGTTCCAAGTAGTACTAGAATTGTACAAGAAGTTCCTGAAAGGTTCATCCTCGACATTAATAGAGTCTATTCTCAGCTTGTCGACTGCACCAATAAAATTAGTTCCATGGTCGGACCGGAATATTTTCACTTGACCTCTTAGAGATATAAACCGTCTGACAGCGTTAATAAAAGCCGAGGAGCTCATTTTTTCAATAAGCTCAATATGAACAGCTCTAATTACTAGGCAAGAGAAAAGTATAGCCGAACACTTGAAGTTAGCATATCCACCACAAGTTCTACGTGAAACAATTGTCCATGGTCCGAAGGCATCTACTCCTACATTAGTAAATGGAGGTTACAGTTCAAGACAATCCTCTGGTAAATCAGACATGATTTGACACTCCTTCTTTCCTCTTAGATTGTGACATGTCACACACTTGTGAATGAATAATGAAATCAAGCGTTTCACTCCAACCATCCAGAATACAGCAGATCTAACTGCTCAATTAGTGAAGTGTCTACCCTGATGTCTGACTTTACCATGACAGTGTCTGACTAATAGCGTTACTATATGATGACATCCTGGTACAATTATGGGTTTCTTTTCTTTCAAACTCAAGTCAGAATTGATTATTCAGCCTCCTACTCTTAGTATCCCTTGTTCGTCCAAGAATGGATTGAGGATGGCTATCTGTCTCCACTTTGGTACTGGTTCATTTTGCTGAAGACTGTCAATTTCTACTCGGTGAACTTCCGATTGTACTGACCTTATGATGAATTTTTCAGCATTGATATGAGCATCCACTGAAGTTAAAGACTGTGCCCTAATGACCCTGTGAACGGCAGAACTGTTTTAAAAAGGCAACTCCTCGTACAAGTGAAGCCTAAGTAAAGATATTTAGGAATCTGTCTATTCCTATATTGTGCGCAAGTGTAGCACATGTCTTCCTTATGTCCACTTTTATGCGAACTTCCTTATCACTGTCTGGATCGAGAAGCTAAAACTTAGTCTCAGAAGTTTCCTCCTATTGCAAAGTAAGATGCTTTGGTCCAAATAACCATTCGCTATTGTGAATTTCATGAGCTTCAGAAGATTTAGTTGCTGAATCAGACGGGTTATGGTGCGTTGGCATATAGTTCCACTGGCTGGAATCAGAGAATCTTCTGATGCGCTCCACTCTGTTTGCTACGTAGGTGTAGAATCTCCTGGTTTCATTGTTGATATAGCCTAGGACAACTTTACTGTCTGTGTGGTACTTAACTGTTTCTATGTTTATATCTAGGTTATCTGTAATGCACTGTGCAATTTTTATAGCTAACATAGCTGTACATAATTCTAGACATGGAATGGTATGGACACCGGTCGATGCAACCTTTGCTTTCCCGAGAACAAAACCCAAACTGGGTGTACCACTGATGTCTGTTGTATAAAGGTATGCAACAGCTGCTATGGCTTTTTCGGATGTATCAGAGAAGACATGAAGCTCCTTGGAGACAGTTTCACTGAGGTAAGGCACATAAGTGCGCGATATGCGTAGCTCTTCAAGTTCCAGCAGGGTGTTTCTCCAAGATATCCACTCGGTGGCTGTCTCGTCTGAGAGGGGTTGGTCACAATCAACAGTCTCTGAAACTAGCTTTCTGAGTAAAAGTTTACCATATATTATGAGTGGAGCTAGGAATCCGAGCGGATCATAAATGCTGTTAACTGTTGAAAATATTACTCTCCATGTTACAGGTTTATTTTCAGATGACAACTGAAACAAGAACTCGTCCGTATTTACATCCCAGCTTAATCCTAGACAACATTGTAAAGGCTTACTGTCAGCCTCTGGGTCTAAGTCCTTCAGGTTTGAAGCCAGATCATTGGCTGGAAAGGCTTTCATGACTTCCTCAGAATTTGAAGCGATTTTGTGTAGCCTTAGGTTCCCAAATGTGGCTAGTGTCTTTTATGAGATTGATAACTTCCTCTTTTGTAGTGCATGATGTAAAGCCATCGTCTACATAGAAGTTTCTTGAACAAATTTTGTTACCCGGTTGCTGAAATCTTTTCGTGATGCCTGAACAGTTTTCCTGAATTCGAGCGTGGCAACGGCTGGTGACGGACTATTTCCGAACACATGAATTTTCATGCGGTATTTTACAAGGTCATCGTCAATATCATTATATTTATGCCATAGGAATTGCAGATAGTTGTGGTGGTCTTCTCTTACCAGGAAACAGTAATACATTTGCTGGATATCAGCAGTTACTGCCACCATTTCTTTGCGGAAACGTATAAGCAATCCTAAAAGATTGTCGGTTAGGTTTGGGCCTGTCAACAAGATACTGTCAAGTTTTTTAGGATGGTAGACACCAAATAATGGTAAGTACGAGCACTCTTCGTGATCTTTGAGTGGTGGAGCAAGCTCTGCATGGTTATTGTCGAAAATCTTACTCATGAATGTGAGAAAGTGCTCCAGTTTTACTGGGTTTCCTCGTAGACTGGCATCTAGTAGCACGGCACAATGAAGAGCTTGCTGTCTGTTGTTTGGCAGAGGCTGGCGTGGTACATGGAACAGTCATGGTGCTACCCAACTTCTACTGGCGTCTCTCACAAATACTTTGTCCATTTGCTTAAGGAACATATTGTCCTCATAAGACTTCGCTGGCTTGTCATAATTATTTGTTTTCTCAAATAGAGATGAATGCATGTCCTTTTTTTATGGGATCTGAGAAGTTTTTTTTTTTATATCAAACTTGTTGATACATGGTTCAAATGTTGATGGCTGTCCACTTGGTAAAATGTTGGTTAATTTGATATTAAGTTCAATTACAATGTGTTGCTTGTTGATACAAGTTTCTCCTATAATCACCTATTCAAGTTTTAGCTGCGCAGCATATGGAGCTCTTTGCGGACCAAAGCGCTGGTCAATCACTTCAAATTAACAGTAAAACGTGACAGTTAGCATTGATAGGTGGAATGGTGTCTCTGATATCAGTCAAGTGAGGATAATGCATTGCGACTTCCAGTGTAGGAATTTCATCCCGATTGTTGGGAATGTGATCACGTTCTATTAAGGTTGGAAGATCTAATCTCGTGTCACCTTGTGTTGATTCTATGACGAAGATTCTCCATCTTCTGCCTGAAATAACTACTCTGCCAGAGCATATCGACAGTGTGTAATTTTCTGGCTTTTCTCATACGTTGAATAGATTGAAGAAGTCAGGTGAGGTGAGAGACAGATTACTTTGGTCATCAATAATGGCGTATATTTGCACAACCTTGTGTGGACTGTCCTTGTGGAACACCTTCACTGGGAGTATTTTTGCACATGATTTACTACCATAATCCTTGCAGATCTCTGTGAAAGAAGAGTTGACTGGATTTGTCTTAGTTTCAGCCATTTCTGCAGGCACCCTGCCGTGAGCTGCTTGGAGAATGTCCTTTGATAATTTCCCTCCAGTAACATGTAGTGCTGTAGCATGTTGTTTGCCTCCACATTCCTGCAAGATATCTTGGAATTGGTTGATTCACAGCAATTGTAGCATACATTATTTTCCTTCAGTATTTCTTTTTTTGCATTCTATTATAGACTTCACTCTAAACCCATGACATTCATTCAGTAGATGTTTACTTTTATGAAGAATGCATATATACTGTTGTATGCTAGAAATTTCAGGTTTTTGGTCAACTGCTGTCTTACAGACATTTATCTTGCTGTTGAACTGAGGTACGATCCATGGCAAGGCCTCTTTTACTGTTAATGTAACGTTTGATTCAAGGTCAATTCCCAGGTCATTCTTTATTTGACTCATTTCTTTGAAAAAGGAAGTAAATTCCTTGAAGGGAGGAAAGGTAATATCATGCTGGGATTTATACCTGGAAGTTCTCATCACCCACTTCTCCTGGTAATTTACTGAAGATAGGTTTTATTCCAGAGGAAGAGTCAAAGTAGGCAAGCAAACGTCTGAGTTTCAGATTTTCCCTATAGTATTCTATTTCATACAGAATATCAGAAAGCTTGTATAGGCATCTGTTGTCTTCATTCATGAGTTTTGGAAATTAAGCAAGTTTGTTCTTGATGGATGCTTCCACCATTTCTAGGGTGCTGTAACGCTCATCAAGTCTCTACCAGAGTCTTTGTAAGCCCCTTCTAGGGTTTTCTGCATTGGACAATCTTATACTGGCAGCATGCTTTGCCGACTCATAGCCATTTGACTAAAAGATCCAATTGTTCGGAGTCTGACAACTGCAGTTCCCTGATGATGCACTTAAAACTTGCTTTCTATACATGGCAGGATTCTGCCCGGTCATTAAAGTTAGTCGAGAAAATAAGAAATCTTTGCGCAAGAGAAATTTTGTTATTTTTTATGTAGGACTGGTATTCTGGCTGTAATTCACATTAGACACAGGAACATATGCCATCTGGTTTGTGGCAAGGAACTCTGGTGTACTATCCTGTTTTTGACTAGAAGTAGTAGGTCTCGGTACAGGAGCAGTTGTACCTTCTGGAAGTGCTGATTCTATGGGTAAGACAGTAGGTACCACAGGTAGCAAAGTCTGATTCACAGTTGGAATAAAAACAGGAGCGTTGTAGTTAAGCTATGCTGTCACGGTAGTCTGTGTCTTTTCTTGCTGGTTAGTTGGTTCCGGAAATTTGACAGGGCCAGGGTGATTTTTAACAAAGTTTGGCACACGTTGCAGTGGGTCTTCAGTCTCCTCAGGAAGAAGGCTTACTGCCTGACTGTCGTCACATTCTATGACATGTGCATCAGCCTCTGCAGCGGCAGCTTTTCTTTGAATCTTGAGACGGTTCAAGGTGGCCTTTAGTTCAGCCTTCTCCCTATCAGCATAAGCAGCTTCCTGTTCAAGTTCTAATTTTCTAAGTGTTACTTGCTTATAGATTATGGCTTGTTTATCTGCATAGGCCATTTTTACCCTGGCGGCCTCTGCTTTGGCACACTTTCTCCATGCTAGACTTGACAAATCAGATCCTCTAGAACTCCCACTTTCCGAAGTCCTGATTCTCTTTAATGATCTTGACTTTGTATATTATGCTTGTGTCAGGTTGATGAAGTGATTGTAGAGCAATTTAATTGCAAGGTTCACTTTTGCTGAACGAACTTCCGTGAGAGATGTACATGCATTTAGGTCCTTGATACTCTCTGGCGTTTTCATTCTTTTCAGATAGGCTCCATACTCATCTACTAGTCTTTGGTACCTGGTGTAAGACTGTAGGAGTTTTTCCTGAGCCTTCAGCAACAACTGAATGTCATTAGGTGGTGTTCGTACCTCGTCTAACTCAGGTTATATCTTTGACCAGAGGTCCCCTAGTTGCTGACAAAATTTGTCACGCCTCTCAATGTAGGCCTCCTGACCTCTTTTTGTTAGATTGTGTGTTTGTCTGGTCTCAGGCTGAACCTCTGAAATTTCATCTCATGGCTCAGTGTTAGACTCTGGTCTCCTGATCATTTCAGGATTCTGTTTCCCGTCAGTAAATTTTGCGTTCTGTTCTTCCTGGTTCATGATAAGAATTACTTGTTGATGTATGACCAACACTCAACACTGGCGAAACGATTGTCCAACTTCGGCAAAACGCTCTATTGCTATGTTAGACACGCTGTGTTGCGTACTTTCGTTATAACAGCTACGAACGGCTTTGTTGACAGGACTGGTGCAGGACACAGCTGGCAAGTTGTAGTTTTTTTTTTTCTTTAATTTACTGGCGCGTTCCAACTTCCAATAAGTTTAAAACGTTGACTTGGCAGAAACAAACAAGTGTATCAGGAGCTGATATTTATTTATTCTCTAGCAATAAAAGATGGTAAAAAACTGAAAAATACAGAATAATTTTTTTTTTTAAAGTGATAAGTAATGTGAATAAAGCCTGAAAGTTTTGAAAATGTTCAAACAAGGCAATGGATGTGAAGTTTCCAAAGTATGAATAAGTTGTACATGACACAGTAGAAATTTCACAAATATAAAAATAGATCAATGAATAGTTATATAATTACACAAGAAAACACAAATCAAAATATTGTTATAGTTACAAACGCTGTGGTTAGCCACAAATTGTGTCAGTAAACAAGTTTTCCTGTATATATTTTATAAGGCAGTATTCCTGTATGTAGGTTACACTATACTAATCTTCAGAAAAAATGTGTTTAACCTTTTGAAGACTTCCTTTATTCTGACAAAGACCAGAAACCTTGATCCTCCAGAAACTTATACTTGTCACAACATAATTACAAGCGTAAACAGCCTGCCAAAGAACCACTCAACAAGCGTTAACATAAACAAGTAATTTAAAGAGAAAATAATCAACACTTGCTCTAAACAATGTTTACAAAATACTCAAAATACCAGTTAACTCCATTAACAAGTTAAAATTAAATTAACGAAATAAACAGTAGATTTCTACAGAAAAGAGCATATGAAATTCTCGAACATGTATAAAAAATATTTGTTTGTCAAAATTAACCATGCCTATATATGCAGAAGCAATAAATCACATTTCTAATATTTGATATACTTCCGAGTCCATTGATCAACCAAAAAGTCACTAGTATTGTACTGTAGGACAAATTTTCTGTATGTGTGAAAACCATTATATTTAATTAAATGAACGCAGTTCAGTACAA
>NC_090735.1:84906934-84919434 GCF_036898095.1 Palaemon carinicauda | reverse complement strand
CTAGGTAGAAGGAATTATGTAGTTGTCATGGGTGACTTACATGCTAGAGAGGGTGCTGGAAAGGTAGAAGGTGTCATTGGGAAGTATGGCATACCAGGTGAAAATGAGAGTGGTGAGAGACTGGTAGATATGTGTGTTGAGCAAGAGATGGTGATAAGTTCTAGCTTTTTCAAAAAGAAAGATAAAAACAAGTATACATGGGTAAGAGTGGCAAATGGAAGAGTGGTAGAAAGGGCGTTAAAGGATTATGTGTTGATAACTAAAAGAATGTTTGGAAGATTGAAAGATGTGCACGTGTTTAGGGGTATGGCTAATGGTATGTCTGATCATTTTTTTGGTGGAAGGAAAATTAGTTGTAGCAAAACAGTGAGGGAATAGAGTAGGTGGATGTAAAAGGGAGCTAGTGATGGTTGAAGAGCTAGTAAAACCGGGGGTAAAAAGTAAATATCAAGAAAAGTTGAACAAGGCATATGACGAAGTGAAAGTAAGAGAAACTGGTAATTTAGAGGAGGAGTGGAAGTTAGTAAAAGAAAATTTTGTTGGGATTGCAAGTGATGTGTGTGACAAGAAGTTTGTTGGAGGCAGCATGAGGAAGGGCAGTGAATGGTGGAATGAAGGAGTGAAGGTAAAAGTGGATGAGAAAAAGAGGGCTTTTGAAGAATGGCTGCAGAGTAATAGTGTAGAAAAGTATGAAAGATATAGAGAGAAAAATGTGGAAGTAAAGTGCAAGGTAAGTGAGGCAAAGAGGGCAGCTGACTTGTGGTGGGGTCAGGGATTGGGTCATTCATATGAAGAGAATAAGGAGAAGTTTTGGAAAGAAGTGAAGAGAGTAAGGAAGGCGGGTTCAAGAATTGTAGAGACAGTGAAAGATGGAAATGGAAGGTTGTTAAAAGGAGAGGAGGCAAGGAAAAGGTGGGCAGAGTATTTTGAAAGTTTACTGAATGTTAAGGATAATAGGGAGGCAGATATAATTGCTGTTGCAGGTGTTAAGGTGCCGGTGATTGGAGATGAGAATGAGAGAGATTACAAGAGAGGAAGTGAGGAGAGGACTAGATGAAACGAGAGTAGGAAAAGCATATGGTATGGATGGTGTGAGAGCTTAGATGTTGAAGGAAAGGGGTGTGATTGTACTTGAATGGTTGGTGTGATTATTTAATGTGTGTTTTGTGTTGTCAATGGTACCAGTAGATTGAGTTTGTGCGTGTATTGTACCACTATACAAGGGTAAGGGAGATGTGCATGAGTGTTGTAATTCAAGGGGTATTAGTTTGTTGAGTGTAGTTGGAAAAGTGTATGGTAGAGTACTGGTTAATAGGATTAAGGATAAAACATAGAATGCAATCTTAGAAGTACAGGGTGGTTTTAGAAGAGGTAGGGGTTGCAGGAATCAGATTTTTACAGTTAGGCAGATATGCAAGAAATATTTAGCAAAAGGTAAGGATGTGTATGTTGCGTTTATGGATCTGGAGAAAGCGTTTGATAGAGTTGATAGGGAAGCAATGTGGAATGTAATGAGGTTATATGGAGTTGGTGGAAGGTTGTTGCAAGCAGTGAAGAGTTTCTACAAAGGTAGTAAAGCATGTGTTAGGATAGGAAATGAAGTGAGTTATTGGTTTCCTGTGAGAGTGGGACTGAGACAGGGATGTGTGATGTCACCATGGTTGTTTAACTTGTATGTTGATGGAGTGGTGAGAGTGGTGAATGTTCGAGTGCTTGGACGAGGATTGAAACTGGTAGACTAGAATGACCGTGAATGGGAGGTAAATCAGTTGTTCTTTGCGGATGATACTGTACTGGTTGCAGACGCAGAAGAGAAGCTTGGCCGATTAGTGACAGAATTTGGAAGGGTGTGTGAGAGAAGGAAGTTGAGAGTTAATGTGGGTAAGAGTAAGGTTATGAGATGTACAAGAAGGGAAGGTGGTGCGAGGTTGAATGTCATGTTGAGTGGAGAGTTACTTGAGGAGGTGGATCAGTTTAAGTACTTGGGGTCAGTTGTTGCAGCAAATGGAGGAGTGGAAGCAGATGTATGTCAGAGAGTGAATGAAGGATGCAAAGTGTTGGGGGCAGTTAAGGGAGTAGTAAAAAATAGAGGGTTGGGCATGAATGTAAAGAGAGTTCTGTATGAAAAAGTGATTGTACCAAGTGTGATGTATGGATCAGAATTGTGGGGAATCAAAGTGACGGAGAGACAGAAATTGAATGTGTTTGAGATGAAGTGTCTAAGGAGTATGGCTGGTGTATCTTGAGTAGATAGGGTTAGGAACGAAGTAGTGAGGTTGAGAACGGGTGTAAGAAGTGAGTTAGCAGCTAGAGTGAATATGAATGTGTTGAGGTGGTTTGGCCATGTCGAGAGAATGGAAAATGGCTGTCTGCTAAAGAAGGTGATGAATGCAAGAATTGATGGGAGAAGTAAAAGAGGAAGGCCAAGGTTTGGGTGGATGGATGGAGTGAAGAAAGCTCTGGGTGATAGGAGGATAGATTTGAGAGAGGCAAGAGAGCGTGCTAGAAATAGAAATGAATGGCGAGTGATTGTGACGCAGTTCCGGTAGGCCCTCCGGTGTCTTGGATGACCACGGAGGTAGCAGTAGTAGGGGGATTCAGCATTATGAAGCTTCATCTGTGTGGATAATGCGGTAGAGTGGGCTGTGGCACCCTAGCAGTACCAGCGGAACTCAGTCGAGTCCCTTGTTAGGCTGGGAGGAACATAAAGAGGAGACGTCCCCTTTTTTGTTTCATTTGTTTGATGTCGGGTACCCCTCAAAATTAGGGGAAGTGCCTTGGTATATATATATATATATATATATATATGCGTAAAACAGTCGGAGATGGTGGAGAAGGATTGGATTGGATTGGCTATTATATGATCTAAGTACGCTGATGATACTATTCTTATTGGTAAAACACCACATGATTTGCAATGCATGCTTCCCAGAATATATGACATATCACACGAGGTTGGGCTCAAGAAAAAGACAATGAAGATAGAGATGATCAGAACGATGTATGCAATAGAAGATGAAACATCATTGGAATGAAAAAGGATTGATGATGTGAAAACATTCAAGTATTTAAGAACTATGATCAATACAGGGTCATTAAAATAGGAGTTTAGTGAAAGATTAAAGAAAGTAAATCAGACAATAGCTAGGTTAAGTAAAATTTCGAAATCAAACCGTCTGAAAGTACATATGAACCTCAGACTTCATATCAGCTTAGTGAGATCGGTGTTAGTGTATGGACATGAGTCATGGTACGATAATGAAACAATCTCCAACATATTTGCACACACATAAACACACACACACACACACACACACATATATATATATATATATATATATATAAATAAGAAAGATTATTCGAGTGCCATATGTAGATGAGCTCATAGTAAGGGGTAGATGGAGATGGTTTGGTATGCTCTTTGCACTCTCCAAGAAAGATTAGTTCACCATACGTTTAACTGGGTTCCAGAAAGCACTAGAAAAGATGGAAGACCAAAGCTTACATGGCTGAGAGCTATGAAGCGTGAAGTAGGAGGTGATAAATGGAGAAGTACTGAATTAAAAGCTCACGATAGAGACTCATGGCGAAACGTAACCGAGGTCATTTATGTCAATACGTGTAGGAAATGATTATATATATATATATATATATATATATATATATATCAGGAAAAATGTTTTATAAACAATTTCTGCTATATCTAGAAGTTTTAAAAAGAGAGCTTAATCAGACTGCAAATAATTTGCATTAATCAGCCATATGAGCTTGTGCGTGGTAATTATCCTAAACAAACATCTACCAAATACCGAACCCCCATTAGGTGACCACATCTCCATGAAACTAATTAGGACAGTGCTTTTACTTGACACGCCCTCCTAGATAAAGTCATCTCTCACAACAGAATTTTCATATGAAACGGCGATGTGGGTCATTAGACTTTCTTTGGAAGAAAAATAAGTGGAGATGCCCTGAACCGGATTAGGTGAAGCCAAGCTTACCAGTCATACTGTCAGTTCTCGATTGCCAAGTTCAGTGTACTGGAACTTAGAGTCGCTTCTATTCAGACCTTTGTTTATGGACGGTAACTAGTTTCTTGTGCTTTTTATTAGCGACGGCTACTTCCTGTGCTGCTTTATTAGAAAAAATGAATGTTAAACATGTTGCTCAACATATTGGTTAATCCGTTACAAGCTCCTTAGAATATTGAACTACGGTAAAGTCCTTACACATTATAGCCCTCTATGGATTACATTGAACATAGCTTGTGATCATCTCACAAGTGTTGTTATGATTTTTGCCTAAAGGCAGGGAGCTGCATGTTATCATGGGCTTAATCAAATCCGATTTAAACTATCTTCCAGAGTAGCAAGTGATTGATTTGTGTTTGGAATTTTTTCTAGGTTTTTGTTCTCGAAATTAGAAATTATCAATAAACAGTTATAAAACATTTAAAAATTTTACACGAAAGGTATCATAAAGATAAACATGTATAAAAGAGACAATAAATGATTATCAATAACACTAACTCCGTAGGTATCTTTGGTTCCAAGACCCTTTTTACCAGTCAATGGCGGAGCTAGAACTGACAGTTTGACTGGTAAACCTGGCTTAAACCTAGTTTTGCGGGTTCAGGTAAGAGCTGTGAGTCACGGCATCTCCAGTAGTATTAATCCTCCTTGAAACTTTCCACTCCCGGGGTGAAGAGCAGCTTAAATCAAGAGGGAGGGACTGCAAAGTTAACCTTACCTGACCTAACCTAACGTAATAACCTTACATAATCTGAAACAACTTGTTACCTAGCTGGTCCTCCTTATTTAATAACAGCCCTAAAATTATATTTCACATCTCAGCTGTCGTGCTATGTAATATCTAGCTATCTAACCTTATGAAGTACGGTCTCAAGTAACTCAGTTCATTCTTTATATTTACAGACAGATGGTTTAGTTTTATATTCCCTACTTAACAAACAGGACTGGTCGTCATGGTGGCTATCGGTCAAATTTCAAGAATAACAAATTTCATTTTAATGAACATAAGGATGAAGATTATGAGGCATTCTTGCGTTTTAGAAATTTAATATCATAATCATCACCGCTACATTTGCGTAACTTTTTGATTTTTTATCATAAACGCCATAATTGTCCAACACTTATTAAGAGAGGTTTGACGATAGCTGCATTATCAAAATTTTCCTGATTTCAAGTAAAACAAAGGGGCATCTTCCCTTTTAGGGCTGGGTAACATTACTTTTTCATAACACACTGAAATTATTTACGCTTGATAAAACCTATTAGGCCCACTTCACAAGAGCGGTTTAAAAACGTGAGGCAGATTTCTGCATGTCAAAGAGCTTGTCTTTACACAAACAATTATTTTCTGTGTGGTTCATCTGCATCAGGGAACAGAATACCGCGCGGTTTAGTAGTGCACACGGTTTGCCTATCACTACCCGCAGTGTCTGAAGTCCTCGTTGATCTACAGTACATTGATTTCTAAACTGCTCATGTAAAGTGGGCCTAACTGGTTGTAATCCTTTTTACAAACAATGATGGGTAAACAAAATAGGTGTACAAAAATACATTTGATAAATTTTTCATATTTGATAAGAAATATTTTGTGTCTTAAAATAGGCTAAAACTCATCTATCTATCTCTTATTATCTGTTTCAGCTCCTAGGTTAGAAATTTCAGTTATTGCAATCGATCTCAAACTATTGCCTATAAAGTCCAGTCAACTATAAATGGGTATCTGTATTTGCTGAATTCAGGAGAAAATGTTTGGGGCCAGGAACTTCATTCAAAAGTATTTGTTGAAGTTCGTGATGACTGACCTTTTTTACGACTTCCTTTTAAGGGGAAACGTGTATAATGAACATTATACTGTATATTATTATTATTATTATTATTATTATTATTATTATTATTATTATTATTATTATTATTATTATTATTATTACGGCTGGTGAATTACATAAACTCCCGAGCTCCAAACTCACCTGTTTATATTACATAAGTCTGTTACACTTGAAAAATATACCCAAGATCTCAGAATATTACACAACTCCCAGACGGCAATATATATGAACACTGAATATCCAAAGGTCTCTTACATAACACTCAAAACAAAACTGGATGGTTATTTATATGAACTATTAAAAACCCAACCTCTTACTTCAGTTCTAATCAGGGATTACGAGCAAAACACTGATAGAAAATATTGGTGATCGAAATAATACACACTTTACAAAAATAAATACATTGTATAAAACTTACAACAGCAATTCACTAGAATTAACTCCAAAATTAAATCATTCGAAATATTAAATCTGAACAAAACATTACACTGAGACAAGAAAACTTTACTTTAAAAAAATCTAACAACTACTTGTTTCACTGGAATTCATTTATGAAAATATTCAATTTTGATAATTAATGAAAAGCATTAACACTTTAACACTCTAATGATGAAACAATGTAACTGTTACACTTATGGCTTTTGGCTCACACGAGGTTACCGAACAATTAAGCAAAATAAATACACTTCACTGTTTAACCTAAATCTCACAGGCCCAGTTACAAAAACTTATGGTAAACTATACCTACATTAACACACCACACTTGAATTAACATTCAATAGTTTCATCATCGTTTGAACACAGTACACGATATATGATGGATAGAAATCGTTAATCACGTTTGACAGTAAAACACTATCTTCACTTGAGAGGAGAGAGGGCTGGCTGATGTTGGCTCCTACAACGGAATAGACTGGAACTCTTCTGCTGCGTATGCATTCCTAGGGGGCTAATATATATTGACTTAATTATTTTAGATCCTTCCAGGACATGGTCTGAAAGCTTCGGGGCAGGCTTACGGCGCCAAAGTTTCCAACTTGTCAAGTGACAGACGAGTTCCAATATACATGGCGAGGCAACTCTCTCTCAAATATCTCCGCCCACCTTCTCCTCGAAACATTAGAAAAAGAGTAAAACAAGTTTGAGGATTTTCATATACTTTCTAACAACGTGGAAACAAAAATCATGTAATCCCTCATTTTCATACCTCGTGTGGGTTATACAGCATACCTAAATGAGTTAACATAAGACTTAGTAACAAAACTGCGTGAAATAAAAAGTTATTTCGTTAAAATAACAAATTTACATTTACTGAAGTAAATGAAAAATACAATTAAATGAATAACGAAAGTCTTATGTAATTTACATACTTTACTTTAACCTAAGAGAGTGGAACTCACCTTGCGAGCTGGCTATACAAATAAAATACATGATTAATACAGTATATTAACTCTTATACTAGACCAGCTTCGTAACAATATATATATATATATATATATGGAGTATATATAAACATATATATATATATATATATATATATAGAGAGAGAGAGAGAGAGAGAGAGAGAGAGAGAGAAAAAATAAAAAATGGTGAATATTAAGATATCTAAGGGAATAGAGGTTAAACATTTATTATGCTAAATATATTTTGATATGTAAAAATAGAAGAATGAATGACATCTGGCTCGCGAGGTAACTCAAGCCATATATCATTGGGGAGATTAGTTTGGGTAAAAGCAAGATCGAAAAGGGGTATTCTGTACAATAAGTATGTCTTGAAAAATGCCTGGAAAGGAGCGGGGGCCGAAGCGATGCTTGATCGTCTGGTGGTCTTCTCTTACTGGTAGTTTTGATTACAAGCCGAAGAGATGTTAGTCTAACAAATGTCTATTACCAGTAATTCAAATAGTATTATATCTGCAACAGCAGTAGCAGGCGTGGAATTTATAGCACAATGCCAACAGTAACATGAAAATATATAGTTAATTAACACCGCAAATATGCAAATCAGTTTTTATTACATAATGTCTTTGAGAATCAGTTAAATTTTCTTATTTTATTTCACGAAATTCGTGCAAAATGCTTACATGAATTTAAACTGTCTCCTGTCCTTCTCTATAAATAATAAGTCAAATTGAAATGAGAGGGTTATACGATCTAATTAGCCTACACTCTTCACGTCGCATAAATATAAGAACATTGTGAACTGATAAATAAAACGGACTAACACAATCATGAGTCTCCACTGCCAACCCCCCCCCCCCCCCCCACCGCCCCCATGGAGATTTGTGAACGACATGAAAAACAAATTATTTTTTTTTTTCAAGGAAAAATACTGGTATTTGAAACAGGTGAAGTAAATATTTTGCTAAACCAATATAAACTCAATCATGTTTATCAGGAAATTAATGATTATCATTCACGCAGAACATATATGGTTTTTGGTTTTAATCTTATCTGAATCAAAAGTGTCTCAGAAAACAAAAGTTATATTAATTTAAGAAGAAATGCTATTGCTATAATCATTGAGCTGGAACAAAAGATCATGTTGACTGACTTGCTAAAGGAAAATATTGAAATATCTAGAGAGAGAGAGAGAGAGAGAGAGAGAATAGATACATTCTCAGACAGATCTGTTAAGACATCAATCGGAACGAAACAGATGGATAAGACAGGAATGGCCTGTGATCCAATACCCGAAAAACCCGAGATATTTCTACAGTTATCGGTTACGGTCACTTAAGATAGGCTTCGTAAATGCGAGTCAAGACCACAGATGCACACGCCAGAAAATAATCTTCGATCGCTGTAACATTAAATCTCTCTAAACATGAGTGCTCTCTCCTGTTGATATGCAGATTTCCCTCACTTCGCCCCCCACCTTTCCCCTCTTCCAATAAAGTTTGAAAAGTGATTTATCATGAGAAAATGAGCCTTAATTCATGACATGAAAATGACCAGTGATCATTGCTCCTCCCCTTAATCTCCACAGCCCCTTCGAAGATTCTTCATGTCTGAAGTTAGAAAATATCGAAAAAGGAGAAAGATGCATACATAAACATCGTGTATTTATAGCCACCCATTGGCAAGTGGCGAGTCTATAAATGGAAAAGCAATTGCACACACTTGGACTAGTGTAACTACTCCATTAAGGACTGAACGAACAAGGGATGTCCAGCCATGAATAGCAAACACTCTGATCCTGGCCAAGCTCCATTTATGTTGTACTTATTCATCAACTGCGGTCAGTAGCTTCAGTCACTAAAAAAAAAAAAAAAAAAAAAAAATAAAAAAAAAAAAAAAAAAAAAGACGAGACTGGGAGAGTAATGATCCATAAATAATTTAATTCATCGTGTACACACAAACATATTATACGTAAGCGTTCATTTATCTTTGGATAACAAAAGAATTATCTTCAGAATAAAAAACTTCTGAGAATCTGTTTGAATTTTAACGATATGACTGAAGAAGTCTTCATGATAACCTGGTTTCAAAAAGATATGATTACGTGATTATCACGTTCTTTCTTATAATTTGATAAATTTCATAGAGGGTGTTCTTTGATATCTATATAACCAAGTAAATTTGCCTTAACACTCGTCATACGATCGTTTTAACATACGAAGCAGTTTCCGGAACGAATTAAGATCGTATGCAGAGGTTCCACTGTATTGATATATGAACGAACCCAGTTTTCACAATTCAGAGAACCAAGTCTACAAATTAATAAAGGAAATACATCTATGGATCAAAATTCGTGTATCGGGATTCATGAACTAGAGAATTTTTGAACTACAGTACATAAAAAGGGAGGCCTCTCCACACTCTTACATTAATGGGAGGTCCCTATTGGTGTGGGGAAGTCCCCATAGGTGTGGGAAACTCCCTATGGGTATGGGAAAGTCTCCATGGATTTTGGGTGGTTTCCATGGGTGTGGGAAAGTCCTCTTGGACGTGCAAAAGTCCCCAACGGCGTGGGAAAGTCTTTATGGCCCTGAGGCAGTCCCCTTGGATGTGGGCAAAGCTCCCATGGGCGTGGGTTAATTTCTATGGGCGTGGGAAAGTCCTCAGGGGTGTAGAACAGTCTGCAGAGGCATGATGAAAATCCCAGGGGCTTGGGAAAGTCACTAGGTGCGAGGGCGTTTTAGTGACGTGCAACCAGGGGAAAACCCTCAGTGGCAATATAGAATGCTACCTAAGTTAATATGGTTAACACAGAAACATGGATAAAATGAAGCGAGAACGAAGTAAAGCAGTTGATGAAGTCACGGGCTCAATGGACGCCCCCAAGACCCTCCAGTAATGCCTACACTGCACTCCGTGAGGTGCATTGACATCATTACCCCCATTCAGGTTCTCAGAGCTCATGAAATGAATGACTGCTATTGGATATTTGAATTAAGTGATAATTTATGCCCTTCCTTCTATTTCCGTTCTTCAACTTATCTTAATCAAACTATTGATTTATAAAACGAATCGCTATCTGACCGTGTATGTTATATTCATATCTGTCTCTTTCAGTCAATTCCCAAATCTAGAGATCCTAACTTATTTCTATATTCATATTTATATTTCCTTCAATGTTTCTCCTGAGACCGTCCTCACCATGGCAAAAGGTTTTGATTAGCTCAACATTACACATCGATTTTTAATGACGTTGACGCATACATACTGATTAGTATCTTTGATATTAAAAAAGCTTGTCCTTCTGAATGACAGCGAGACTAAAATTCGACGAACCGGCCTCAATGAACAAATGTGAGAAGGAAATTTAATGAAGCCATATAGAGTGCAACAAGCCTGATCGTATATAAAGATAAAAAAGATTGATGCAGCGAGTAGAGCGAACCTCTCCCTCCGAGGAACAACTTTCCAAAGCAGCTATTTGTAGAAGAGAATCGCAGAAAGACTGACGCCAACAACAATAGAAATCTCAGACACTCGTTATTTAACGACGACCTTCTGATGGAATTTCCTTCGGAGTTGTTTGTGAGGCAGCAAAATGACCTCATGGAATGTGAAAAGGAATTTGGAGATGGACGTCATCGAAGACGGGAAATACAATGCCCAACCAGATAAATCTCTCCATTCCCAAGGATTTTATTATATTTATGGACGGAAAAGGCTTTTCTGCTAAAAACAGGTGTTTCCTATTGAGAAATCGTTTTTCTGTTACTTATGATATCAACTGATTGCTTTCATAATTTGACGGTTAATTTTTTATGGATGTAAGTCCATTACAGAACCCGAAGCTGGTTATCTATGGGAAACGTGCATTGCCCTTTTCATAATCGTCCTCATAATTGATCTGTTCACGGGAAGGACCCACACACTTTTCATTTTGTGGTTCTCAACCAGCCTTCCATTTTCCAAATCTGGGGCTCTTCTTGCCTTTTATATCTAATTGCAACAGCCACCCGTTGAGATATTACCGCAAGAGGGTTGTTGGCTCATTTGAACCCCTCTCCGGTTACGGCTCATTTTTCCGTTAGCTACACACATCGAATAGTTTGGTTTATTCTTTACAAATTCTCCTTCTTCCTCATACACCCTACAACAGTAAGATAATCAATCAATTCTTCTGTTTAGGGGCTAACTGCTGGACTGTAATTATTCAGTAGCTACTTTCAACTTTATAAGGGTAAAAGAGACTCTTTAGGTATGGTAAGCAGCTCTTCTATGAGGACAATCCAATATCAAACCGCTGTTCTCTAGTCTTGGATAGAGCCATAGCCTCTAAACCAAGGTCTTCCGCTGTGTTGGGTTAGAGTTATCTTGCTTTAATGGACACTTAGGAACACTATGCTATCGGTTTTCTTCTTTCCTTTTCTCAGTGAGCTATTCTCCCTCTAGGAGACCTTGGACTTATAGCAACCTGCTTTTCATACCAGGGTTATAGCTTACCTGGTAATAATAATAATAATAATAATAATAATAATAATAATAATAATAATAATAATAATAATAACAGCAAGAGGAATAAGGTATTTCTGACCTCAGCCAAAGGTTAATGGAGTCGTCCATGTCCTAAGATCTTTTTGTGGTGAAAATTTACTCAAAATCCGAATCCGTCCATAGTTTTGACGTTATCTTTGAAATGACAAAAGGTGCAAATCTGGATCTAGAATCCGGATCTGGATCCGGATCGTCTAGAAAATTTTATGGGGTCGTCCATGACATAAGATCTACATGTGGTGAAAATTTCGTCAAAATCCGTCAGTAGTTTTGACATTATCTTTGAAATGGTGAAAAATACAAATCCGGATCTAGAATATTGATCCGCATCCGGATCATCTTCAAAATCGAATGGGGTCGTCCATGACCTAAGATCTACATGTGGTGAAAATTTAGTCGAAATCCGTCAGAAGTTTTGACGTCATCTTTAAAATAGCAAAATATGCAAATCCGGCCCAGATCATCTCCAAAATTTAACGGGGTCGTCCATGACCTAAGATCTATATATGGTAAAAATTTCGTCAAATTCCGTCAGTTGTTTTGACATTATCTTCTAATTACCGAAAAATATAAATCGTGATTTAGAATATGGATCCCCATCCGGATCATTTTCGAAATTTACTGGAGTTGTCCATGACCTGGAAAGTGCATCAAAATTCGTAGAGAAGTTTTGACATTATCTTTAAAA
>NC_090735.1:84876934-84901934 GCF_036898095.1 Palaemon carinicauda | reverse complement strand
TGACTGTACTGGGACCTATGTTCCTCTTGTCTAGTCATCTTGCCCTAACTTTTGAGCTTTCCTTCACCTGCTAGTTGGCTATGCTTGCCTGCAGAGTTCTCCCTATAGCCTACTCCTATCTACGCGCCTTGGCAGTTGCCTGTTCTGTCTGCAGATTCACTTCCTGTGCTATGTCCCCTCTTGCCATGGAGTCTTAATCCCTTGACTGGATAGCCTATCTAGGCAGAAGTGTCGCTTTCTGTCTCTGCTTTCAGTCTTGTCAGCTTGAGTTCTTCTATCACCGGTTGTGTGTTAGCTATGGGTCATTCCCTCTGCTGCCTCAGCTGCAGCCTTAAACTAGTCATCTGCTTTTTCCTATCGCACATCTGAGGAACATTGTTCTCTGGAGTTGGTCGATTGGATCCTGCCTGGCTGTCAGGACATCCTTTGAATTTCTAATTCTTAGTGTCCTCGTGGTTTTGTACTGCTCCCATTAAATTATGGGCTACCCCCACCCTTTTCATGCAGTAATTGTAATGATCAGGTCTTGGCAGGTTCACTTATTAGCTGCCTTTCATTCCTGTACTTCCTCTGAGTGAGGATCCTTCCCTATGGTATTGTTCATTCTCCCCCTGACGACTTTACAATGCATCTTCTGCTTTGTGTCGACATGCTTGGGGTATTGATATGTCAATCTATTGTTGGTCTAGACAGTATGATGAGTGAACTTGCCTGCCTAGGTTGTTCTGAAAGACCTACTCTTGAGGTTTTGGTGTCCCTTTGATGTAAACCTTTCCTCCATATTCCTACCACACCGTCATTATATTTTTGTTCATAAATCTCTATCGATTTCTGAGCTGTTTGGCATATGTTTTGATTATTTTAAATCTTTACCCATTTTCAGGTGGTAGGTGTATTTAGGTTATGATTTATTCTGGTTAACTAGTTTTGAGAAGATATAATTTCTAATGATAAGTACTTATGGAAATGTCTCTTCTTTACAGGTCACTGATGACATGGAGTGTTTAACATTACCTGTACAAGGCGGGTCAAGTTGCCCTGTGGCCTCAAGACCTGCCAAAAAGATGCTGATTGCCGTGTTTCCAAGGGTCACGTTGTAATCTGGGAACGTTCTAACTACCGGGTTTGCACGGATCTCCCTCACACCAGCTTCTATGCCACTGATGTCTCCTTGGACGTTCAAGATTGAAGTTAGAGGATGGTCTGGCACTGGGTAAGAGGATTCCAGAAGAGCTTTCAACAAGGTTCCCCTCATCTTCCTTCTCTGGAACTGAGGGACCTCCTCTTTCCCAAGGCTGAGATGACCTCTGTGTTTGGTCACCAGTTACTAACGGTTCAACTCCCGCTAGTACCAGCTGATTATGCGGATGATGAAGTCTGGGACCTTCTGCAAGTCATGAGCCTGGACCCCGACAACATGTAAACTACTTCTGTATCATCAGAGAGGGAGAGGCTCCTGCTGATCATGGAAGCCTCGGAAGAGTCATTGGATGTACATCAGGTGAGTACAGCTCCCAGTGCCTCTTTAGTTTCCCTCATCACTGCTGCTCAAGCCCCAGCTTCCACCTCCACCCTAGTTCCAAAATTAGACAAACCTTCGCTTACTAGTAACTAGGAACTTATGGCGTCTATGAAAGCTTTCATGGAGAACCTATTCGCCAAACATAAACGTTTTCATGTGTACCTAATAGTGAGGATAGAAGTTTTACAAAAGGCACCTGTTTCTAAGGCCCCTCCAGCTCCGAGCCTACCAGAATGCACAGTTAAGAACCCTTGGCACTATGCTGAGCATATGGCCTTAACTGAAGGGTTCCTCCATATAGGGGACGGTTTGGGTTCCAAGCCAGTTTCGGACTTGGAATTCTTTCCATTGATTGATAGTTATCCTCACTGGTAGGTAAGGCTTAACTCAGAAGCGTCCATTAGGGATGATACGATGCCTAAGGAAACAATCATTCTGGAATATAGCAAGGCTCAATTCCTTTTGGCTAGAGAGTTAAAGATGGCCGAATTCACCAATACTCAACTTTCTCCATTTGGCAGGAAGCAGGGCACCTTTGTGGCCCCCAAGGATACTGTCTTCCCTTTAAAAACTTGGAGGCCGTCGTGAAAGCAGTAGTGGAGAGCAGGCCATTCTCAGTGCTAGAGTAATGCAAACTTGTCTCTCTAGCCCTTCCTTATGATTCGAACAGCTGGGAGGATGTCCAACATAATTTCACTATTGGAAAACTAGCTAAAGACATCGGAGGCAAACAGTCTAACAAAAAACTGTCTAGAATTCCCGAATCCCTATTAAAGGAAGAATTGGAATATAAATAGACACTTACTGCCTCTTTATCCTTGCGATCTTCTCTATAGATGCTTATTGGAAACTATTCCAAATCTAATCTCTTCCCTGTCTTGGCAAAGACTCAACTAATCTTTTCTCATAGAGATATCCATGCTTCTTTTTCCTAGCCAAGAGAGCATGTAGAGAACACATCCTAGCCCCTTCTACGATCAGACATGAACCCAGAAAACTGATCGACTCCAATATCTGGGGAAAGGATCTCTTCCCTGAAAAACTGGTTACGAAAGTCATGGCCAAAGCAGCTCAGAAGAATAAGAGCCTTGTAGATATGTGGGGTATGTCCTCTAAACAGAAATTTACCCCAAATGAAGGACCTCAACCCAAGGGCAAGAAGTCCAGAAGCTACTTTAAGCAAGGAAATCCTTTCCTGTCGCGACAGCCTCAGTTGCCGCCATCCCTTAGACTATGTGTACGGTTCCCCAGCAGTATGTATTACAGTCTCCAGCCTTCAATCCGGTGTATGAGAGAGCTACCATCACTTTCCACAGTGCCAAAGCTCACACGAAGGGCTCTGGTAACAGGGGAGGGTCTGGAAGAGGCAGTCAAGCTAGAGGCTGAGGAAGTAGAGGCAAGGCAACTAAGGATGCAGGTCCTTCACAACAACAATAAGGAGCTCCCGGCAGGGGGACAACTTCACCTGTTCAGGGATCAATGTTAATTCGATCCCTGGGCTCACAGCATAGTCTCAAAAGGGCTAGGCTGGAAATGGAGACAGAAATCACCCCGGTTCAAGAGGTTCTTTCAACCCACAACCCCATTTTTGGAGAATTATGTGCAGAACCTTCTCCGCAAGGAAGTCATCCATTGACAAAATCTATGAACTTTCAAGGGTGGCTATTTTGCATGCCCAAGGAAGATTTGAACACTCTTCGAACTATTCTGGACTTGTCCCCACTAAACAAATTCCATCTGAACGACAAGTTTCAGATGCTTAGTGTCTTGCAAATACGGACCCTTCTACCCAAGGGGGCCTACACCGTTTCCATAGATCTTACAGATGCCTATTGGCATCTTTCAATAGAGTAGTGCTTCTCCCCCCTAAATAGGTTTCACTGGTAAGAAAGGCCTACGTATTGAAAGCTATGCCATTCGTGCTTGGTATAGCTCCAAGGATTTTCATGAAGCTAGTCAAGAACATTGTCCAACAGCTTCGGTACAGAGGCCTTCAGGTGATGGTGTACCTAGACGACTGGTTAGTCTAGACTACAAAAAAGTTGGAAATTCCAGTGGCTAGGACTTCACTGGAATCTACAGTCACACACCCTTTCTCTACCACAAGGCTTGAGAAAAGAAATCGCAAACTCGGTTAGGTGTCTACTTCGTTCAAAAGTACTCACCAGATGGCTACAGGAAAGAGTCTTGGGATCACTACAGTTCGTTGCTGTGACAGACCCAATCCTAAAAGCAAGACTCAAAGACGCCAAAAGAGTCTGGAGAAGAAAAACATCCAACGCTCAGAGAGATCTTCACCACAAAACCCGGTCTTACTGCAGAAACAGCTCAAGCCGTGGTCCACGGCTAAGAGTCTACCGAACCACGTCCCTCTTCAGTACCCTTTTCCTTCCTTGACTATTCACATGGATGCCTCGGAACAAGGTTGGGGGAGGGGACACTCCTAATCCAAGAAAGTGCAGGGTCAGTGGTCGATTGCATTTCAGAAGTTAAACATTAATGTTCTCGAAGCTATGGCAATGTTTCTGACTCTGAAGAGACTATGCCCAAAGACGAAATCACACATCAAATTGGTCATCAACAACAGTTCAATAGTACACTGTGTCAACAGACAGGGCTACAGATCACCTCAGATCATCCATGAAACCTAGCCATCCTGTTTTTAGCAAAATGGAGGAATTGGCATTTCTCAGCAGTTCAATTAGAAGGGATTCGCAATATGACCGTGGACACCCTGTCGAGATACAAGCCTCAGGAAACAGAATAATCTCTGGACGCAAAATCATTCTGTTTTATTCTAGACCAAGTCCCGAAACTGCAAAACGATTTCTTTGCAACTAGCTTCAACAAGAAGCTTCCCTAGTATGTAGCACCAAACCTAGATTCGGAAGCAACAGGAATGGATGTGATGTCTCTGGATTGGAACCAGTGGTCTCACATCTACCTATTTCCTCCATTCAACCCCCTACTGAAAACACTGAACAAACTACGGACTTTCAGGGGAACAGCAGTTCTAGTGGCTCCCAAGTGACCCAAGAGCAATTGGTATCCTCATGTTCTGGATCTCAAACCCCTCCAATTCCCTCTACCATCTCCATTACTGTCCTAGGATGTTCAACAGATGAGTGTCTTTGCATCCTCTTTGATAGGGAAAACTCTTCAGATAATGATTTTCTCACACTCGCAGCTCAAAGAAAAATCTGAGTTTCGAGGGGAAGAATTGACTTCATAGAAGAGTACAAGTTCATCACCACAAAACGACAATATTTGTTCTCCTGGAAAAAATGGGTTGCATTCATGAAAGATCATCAGCCCTCTTCTATTTCTATGGACCTCTGTATTTCTTTCTTTATTTCACTACATGATCCAGGTCTAGCCTCTACAACTATTGCCTCATGTAAGTCGGCACTAACTAGACCGATTGCTTATGATTTTGATATTGAATTCAATAGCGAGCTGTTCAATAAGATCCCAACGGCTTGTGCTAAATTGAAACTTAATGCTCCTCACAAGGCTATTTTATGATTGTTGGATGAAGTCCTGCACTTTGCATCTTCGACAGATAACACCTCCGCCTCTCTGAGAGATCTTACTCAAAAGTCTATCTTTTTGCTCACTATGGATTCTAGTGCTAGAGTCAGTGAGAGTGTGGCACTTTCAAGGTTGATGGTCACATTGAATTCTCAGAATTGTGGGAGGTAAATCTTCATCTAGATCCTCAATTTTTGGCGAAAAACAAACCTCTCACGAAACGCTGGGGGCCCTTGAAGATTGTTCCGCTACAGGAGGACCCTTCGCTGTGTGTTGTGGAATGCCTTAAGGCCTATCTATCGAAGAGCCGGGCCTTTAAAGGCGGCCAACTCTCTAAAGGGGAGACGACAAGATCTAATCTTTCTCTGAAACAGCTAAGGTCCAAATTCAACTACTTCATCAGATGGGCTGACCTAGAAAGTATTCCAGCCTCTACCTTAATTTTTTTTTTCCAATCTATGTCCTTTGCAGGCTTACAGGCTTACACTGGATGGAAATCTTCTAGATTGTTCTTCAAACATTACTTACGTCAGTTGGAAGAGATTACACACTTCGTGGTGGCCGCTGGTAGTGTGCATGGACTCTTATGGACTGTATAGTTGGGACTTATCAGTCTACATTGTGCAAGGGACTATGATCTTCTGTTCCATATACCTATTTAATGTTATTATAAGTCACAGGTGACGTTTTCCTTTTATGTCACGAGTATTACTATTTTACTACTCTGTTCCATAATTTGGAGACTGAAAACTCCGGTTTTCTGTGTATACATATTGTATATAATGCTGTATTGCTAATGCTAATTCTATGTACTTTTGGAAATAAAAAAAGACTACTGTTCCTTCTTGCGTTTCCTTTCGTTGGACCTCCTATCCATGTAAAACAAAAGCAGTGTATCAAAAATTTTAACCCTCCTTTAATAAACTTCAGTCTTTCCATCTACTGGATACAAAGTTCTTCTTATCAGTGAGTGGGTCTACACTATTGATTTAATTTGCTCCTACTTTTGTACAAACTTCTCGATTACTCTCATCATTTGGTACCATAGTTATCAATGCTGAAGGAAGTATGCTTATATCTGTGGAGTTACAGGGTTAAAACTCTTCTGGCCACAACTGAGAACAAAAATTCTCTGGTACACTTCCATCAGCTCAAGCTCAAAAAACGAATTTTGACATAGCAAAAACCTATTTTTGGGTGAGCTAGCCATGTCATCCTGATGGCCCGCCCGTTACTTTCCTATCAACTTCCAATTCTCAGTGTGGGACCTCACGTCATGCGATGTTGCTCCTAGAATGGTTCAACAGGAAACTTGTTAATTGTCGCACATTGAGATCGGGAGTTATAACGGCTCTCTTTGTCCACGTATCTTACCCTATACCTTATCCTTGGAGACAAGGTTAACTATACTAGGGGAAGGATAAAATCATGGCTTGTTATTAACACGTACCTGATTTATACACGATATCTCTCGGGATATTCGCTCCGGAGGTTAGAGCTCCGTTGATACCTCTAAGGTAAAATTTCTCTGTTATATCACTCACAGAAATATCCCAAGTAGAAGCTGCCAATGAGGAACTTCCATCAGGACGACAAGGCTTTCTCACCCAAAAATAAATTTTTCCTATGTCAAAATCAGTTATATACATATATATATATAAATATATATATATATATATATATATATATATATATATATATATATATATATATATATATATATATATATATATATATATATATATATATATATATATATATATATATATATATATATATTGAATATAAATGTATACATATATATATATATATATATATATATATATATATATATATATATATATATATATATATATATATATATATATATATCCAGATAAGCTATATATTTATTTGATACATTAATGTCTGGATTCTCTTAACGACCTCGGGATCAGAGCCCCAGGCGAAATCACACAAAGACAAGAGTTTGTGACCGGCCGAGAATCGAACCCTGGGCCGGCAAACTTGTAGAGACAGTGACTACATATATATATATATATATATATATATATATATATATATATATATATATGTATATATATATATATATATATATATATATATATATATATATATATATATATATATATATATATATATATATATATATATATATATATATATATATGTATATATATACACACATGTATGTATATATATATATATATATATATATATATATATATATATATATATATATATATATATATATATATATATATATATATGTATATATATACACACATGTATGTATATATATATATATATATATATATATATATATATATATATATATATATATATATATATATATATATTTATATTCATATATATATATATATATATATATATATATATATATATATATATATATATATATATATATATATATATATATATATATTTATATATATGTATATATATAAATTTATATATATATATATATATATATATATATATATATATATATATATATATATATATATATATATATATATATATATATATGGCTCCCCTTTGCCTAAACTTTATCACTAGTTAGTTTGTCCTTCCTCCACCAAAACCGGATAATTTCCTGATTTTCTGTTGTCACTCTCTGTGCTATACTTGCAATAATATACTAAACCTCCTTTGATTAAGGGATTTACTAATGAAAAGCCCTACAACATTGAACTTATTGAAGTCACTCATTCTTCTGCCATTAGCAAAAGTTAGAAATGGTAACCACGAATACTTCCATCTATAAGATCACTAATAAATATTATACATTACAAAATTCACAACATTGAAAAATGTAAAAGCAATGCATATTTCAATAAGATCCTACCCTTTGCTCATTACGTAAGGACGGCCGTCTTCCCATTATTTAACAATTACTTAAAAGACATTTTTTTTTTTGTTCGAAAAATTCAAAGAAAATTTTATCATGACTAAACCACAGACGAATGACACAGTGAATGCCTTCAGGAGAGAGCATAAGCCGGAATGAAGTTCTTTCCTGGCTATGTTTGCCATAATTTTTGGAACCTTCATATAGCAAGAATAACGATTCTATAATTGGTAAAAAAACATTTCGAACATAAAGAACCAAGCTAAACCCCTTATCATATGTCAAATCATCTATGAATTTCTACAGTTCAAAGCATAAGAATTTAAACAACTAATGGTGAATTACTAAATCCATATAAATACTACGATACGCACCTATTCAGGAATAGGTAAAGTAAAGTACTCTTCCAGTCTAAGAAGAAATTCACACAAACAGCGATCAAAAATCTTTTGCAATCGTGGAGCGAAACCTTTTCCCAATTGAAAATGAAGTTAACACGTCACTCGGGACGAATGAAGGTATTGAAAAGCAAGGGACGTCAAGTTCCTTCATTGCCTTAACACTTACTTGTGGCACGGCAGTTATCATTGTTTTCTCACTTCCCCCTCCAGGGTAATATATCACCTACTACGCTTTGACAGCTCGAGATCAAAGTATTGCATAGGTCAGAGGCCAAAGGTGAGTCAGCCATGATGGGAATCAATAAATTAAACTTGCAAGTCTATTTTCTCTCTGGCTGGGAGGCCACAAGATATGGAGTACACAAGGTTGTTGGCTGTCGCAAGAGCTACTCGAAGATTTGGCGCATTCTTAGGCTGAAGGTCACATCGTTCAAAAGGTAAAGAAAATGAATGTGTGTAAACTTTAATGTGAGTCGAACAGGGACCCAGCCTGGCGCTGAGGTCTTATATATGCCAAAGGACAGGTCCAGGGAAAGGCCTCGAAGAATAATTCTCAAGAGGCCAAATGTGAGATACTTGAATGGTTTAGTGTAACGACGTGGGATAACAATGTAATAGTAACTGAAAATGAGGTAATAGGAAAGATAGTCAGTAAAAAGACAAGAAAGGAGAGAGTAAAAGAGAAGGGCAACTTCAAGACGGTGATGAGGAGGGTGAGCAGGAAGAGGATAAATGAAAGAATGAAAACAATAAAAATGACTAGGTAAAGAAACACAATTTAAGTAAACACAACGAGATGCCATTAATGGACATTGTCCACTGCTATTCCTTTCTGGAAGGATAATGAAAGAAGAAAGAGAAAAATTATTGATAAGGCAATGAAAAGAAATGGGAAGGGAGGCCAATGGAGAAAATAATGTGAAAGGTTATTAATATCACATGAAGCAGTCAGGAAAGAGAGGTAAAATTACGCAAACCATCAAAAGGATATAATTTTCAAGAGTAAAAGGATGTTAGAGTCGGAAAAGTTTAACAGGATAAATAAAACAAAGTCAGCCATGCAGAGAAGCCCTAAGTGAAAAGATTAGAGTAATTATGATAAAGACTAAATGAGACAAATTTGTCCATTTAAAATTTAGCAAAAATAAATGAACAAATAAACGTGGAAAAAGAAAACGCGAATAAGGCAAGGATGAATACGCGCAGTTCAATAAAAATATGAAGATGGAAATGTAAAAAATTCGATATGGAAAAAAAATCATATAATAAAGAAAACATAATGCGGGTAAACCCAAGTACAGTATACAGATGGAAGTTGACAATAAAAGGAAAAGACAGAGGGCAAAACTCAAACACCTCGTAAATGCCACGAGCGAACACAATAGGCCTCAAGTGAAAAAACAAAGATGAACAAAATTAACGAATTAAAAAAACCGGCGGCTGAATACCAGGGTCTCGAGGAAATAGCTGATGAATCCATACCTCAAACATGCATGTAGGGACGACTGGAGAAGGTAGTAGAAGGGAGCGTAGGGAGGGTTAGTAACAGCGTACGGTTGATATCGAATCGGCATGCAGCTATTAAGGGGAGGAACAATAAAAATCTGCCTTTTTGATATTCTGATTGACAGGAAGTTGCTAAGGATGCATGAATAATGTACGAGCCGTCACGTGGAAGTCTATGGATGAGAGGAACAAATGAAGGCCGTAAAGGCTAATAGAAATTTAAAAAGAGACAATATAGGAAAAGTAAATGGGAAAAGACGAAGAAATATAAAGTAGATAAAAATATTTTTAAGGAAGAGTGGGAAAAGTAAAAGGATTTGTCTTGCAAGACGAGACGGGAAAGAAAAGGTCAGATTAAGGCGACTGATAGCAGATGTTATCGGGAAGTGATAGGAGCCTTTGAGCTCTTCCATTAACTTTCCCTCTCCCTCCCTCTCTCTCTGCCTTTCCCAAGGCTACGAGCGACCTCGTCTAGCTTATTCCCACCCTCCAAACCTTTGTCGTGATATGCGAACAAACACAGCCCGTTAATGTTCCCCTATACTTTAATAGAATTGGTTTTTGCATTATCTGCCAAGCCATGAAGAAAAATCCTACGATATCTGAAGCAATCATGAAGAGGACCTTTCCTCTATATTGAGGACAAGAAAATGCGTTAAATTTACCAATAACTTCTTTCAGAATTGTTTATTATTGCAAGGAGAACTAGTAAAAGAATTTATTCCTAAATTCGAAGATCGAAAGAAAGCATGTTTACCATTCGTGAAAGCTTTTCGCTTTGAATGCAATGAATAATCTTTCTTTATATGGACTTTATTCCTTATTTATATTTTTGATTTTCCCATATTAAAAAAGTAAAACGATAGAAATTTATTTAAAAATCAGATCCATTTTTTCCTGTCTCTCTCGTCAAACTTTCTTAGTTGGAAAAACTTTCTAGAATGAAGTTTCCTTTTATAGTGGCACGATTTTCTGAAATGAACCTCTGACATACAAACCTTTGATCCAGTAGACTTTAAAAGTACACGCGCATGTACATACAAAAGTCCACCACCCACCCACACACGCACAAACACACACACACACACACACACACACACACACACACTCAAGCGTACGGGCTGGCAAGATAGGCCACTTATATCATGCTCTGACTCCCCCTGTGATAAATAGCTTACTTATCTCTGACAGCTTTTAGATCACGGGCTCACAAATGGTCCTGGCCATCTATTCATCACTCTTGGACATACCTACAAGAGAAAAACAATTAATAGTTAAATAAAAGTGAAAGAATAAAGTATGAATTAATAAAAGTGAGACAGAGAGGACTTGCTTGCTAGTAGAGCCGGTCAAACGGACTTAGCTGTTAAAGTGTAAAAAAAATGTAAAAATAAATATTAATGGAAATATTCATGAACGAATATGAAAATTTCCAGACTGAAATACATCTCTGTAAAAGTGGCAACATGTGAAATTTGTATCCATTTCCTCTCCTGCGGTCAACATTCTTAGGAAGGAACATTTCAACTAAAAAGATAAAAATTTAGATTGATCGGGGTTACAAATTCCGTTTTTTTTTTTTTTTTTTTTTTTTTTTTTTTTTTTTTTTTACCAGAAAGTTAAGAGTTAGTAAGTCATTTGTTATAAATGGATACTTTAAGAAAAAATACTTTGGCAAATTTGGGTTTGATGTAGGCAGTCTATAAAGTGACATTTGAAACGAGATCAAAACTCTCGATAGCCTCTTCAAAATAGCTTATAATATAACCATTCATTTGATTTATTTCGTGAAAATTTTATGAAAACATCGATTTGCAATTCGCATATAGATATTAGAAAGAAAGAAAAAAAAAACAGTGACTGACATAAAAAAAGTTAGCTGTATGCTATGAACACTAAATGCAAGAATATCATGAACAAGAAAAGAACGACTTTTAAAATGCTTAGAAAAAAGGGAGATGAAACAGCGATGGTGCTCAGATCGATCTTTGAGATTTAAGATAGTGATCGTTGTTATCTGAACTCTGTATGGGATAATTTACGTATTAATTATCATTATTAGTAGTAATACTGCAATTATTAGTTAAACTGTAAAAGCAACTAATCATCGACACACCAACAATCACACAAAGACATTACATTTCATTAGCATAATCAAACTATCTTCACGCTAGCACTAACTTCCCATCTGTTTTGCGAAGAACGTTAATCGTATGAATATGCTTGACTAAACTTACTACAATTGAAAGTCTTTAGAAGTAAAGCATTTGGAGTACAAAACTAAAGACAGTCTTTTGTCCAGACCACTTGAGACTGGGCAAGAGGACAATGCCAATAAACTTCAGGACCCCTTTAGGGTACTTCACACACAAGGAGGCATTCTATTTATAAGAGCAGTTGTTAGTCTTCGAAAGTTTTTTTAATGCAGCCCCGAAAAACCTTGAAAAAATATTTTGACACATTATGAAAAGTCAAAGTATGAAATAGATAATTCGACATTTAAGGATGTCCAACTTTTATTAGTAGAGCAACAAGGGTACAACTATGTTTTAACAAACTAAACAAGATGAAATATTGGCTGGCGTCAAACCTTTAAAGCCCACAAGAAAATCACCCCTACAGAACGTTAGACAAAGATACAAGAGATGTATCGCACTAAAAACTTAAAATTATTCATATCCCGCAGACAACAATGGGATAAAATCAAGATATCAAACTTTTGTCTCAATAAAAGTTAATTTTAAGAAGCACTTGAATGATAAAATCATAGTATTAGTTGAAACTTCTTTCTCTTATTTCCGGTGAAAAGATGAAAATTTGCATTACAAGACAATACCATATGATTAAGACACTAACAACCCTCTGGACCTAACAGGTCACAAAGATGAAAAATCAATGTTTTGAAACAACAGAACTAGAAATAAACGGAACTTTTGACCATAATATTGCTTATATCAAAGGAGTTTTTGCTTCATTAAACACCCATATGGATAGTAATTAACCTTCAACCAAGATCTTACTGATAACAATTAAGTAACAAAAGTACTAGGGGACAACAATCGTTCCACTACGAACATTTCCCAAAAATATTTTCGATACCTTTTTCTGTCGGAAGGCCAATTAGATGTGAGCAACATTGTTCGGTAATACACGGAAGACGAATTCCGACGGAGGAGAAGGAAGAGGTGGAGGAAGTAGTGTGAGGGATGTGGGGTTGAGTTGAGTTGGTAGGAGAATGCCAGATTATGTTTCTCATGGGACGTTGAATGTCGTTGGTTACTGGGATACAATAAAGTATGCAGATCATGACCCCGCCAACATGGGAACCCTCTTAGTTGGTCTTCGTCTCAGGAGAAACAAGAGAGCAGTGACACGACTACTACTTCTGTTACCCGTTGCATCTAAGGTCTCCCATCTTTTCTTTTTTCATTCCTGCCTCGTCATTATTCAATTATTTCTTCTTCTTTTCAGTTTTATCTAATTATTTATTCATCTATTCACACTCATATCCTGTTCATCGTTACCTTTTATTGCTATACAAACAAGAACCTTTATGAATGCATTGTAAAAATTAAAACCTTCGCTAACACAGGGTGTTAATGTCACAACTAGAAGGATATCACAGTGTTTTGGCAACCCATGGCTTTATGGGTCCAGTGGCTACTTGCAATTGCCACATAAAAAACATACATCTCAAATTACAATGCGATATATATAAATTTACATATACACACATTATATAGGCCTATGTATAGATATATTGCACATAAATAATGGATTTTATAAATAAAACGCAGAGAGAGAGAGAGAGAGAGAGAGAGAGAGAGAGAGAGAGAGAGAGAGAGAGAGAGAGAGAGAGAGAGAGAGAGAGAGTCTAATGCAGTCCACTTTTGGGCGTTGACAGGGACAATGTTCGTCTTGGGAGTAAGAAGTTCGTTATGAATGAGGATGGAACAGGTTTAGGTAGGAGGAATTAAAAGAAGCGTTGGCACTTTTTTTGGTCAACACGTTGATCCCGAAATGTGGTGCCCCAGGCATGGTTGGATTCAAGCCCAACAACGCCCAGGTGTCAATGGACGAACCGAAGAAAGGGTAAAAAAATCATAGTGGAAAATGAATGATTACAGGATAGCTGGCTTTAAAGAATCTCAACCTAAAAATAAAGAGGTAGATTTGATATGGGATTTGAAGACAAGATGAAATAATATGTAATGCATCGATGCGTCGTTCGTAGTCACTGTCATTAGAGATGGAATTGATGATGGATGTTTTCTACAAAAATATCAATTGATGGTAGTGAAAAGTATGATAGAAATAATCGCAATACAGCTAGAGCCACACAGTCTGAAGAAATATAAGTAAAATTAAGTTTGATTAATGTACTCGAATCCCAATATATTTTCTATGATTGTCTAGATTTCATTTAGAAGCCAGCAAAATTTTCTCTCTTTCTCACATAGACTTGCGTGTATCCTCCACGAAACAGCATCTTTCACAGGAAACTGTATAGCTCATCAAGGGTAAATTTTCTACCAATAGTGTATTGATCATCGTCCAGATGTACTGAAATATCTTCCGTATCCTTTTACTTTTCTATTTTTTCTTTTCTGTATTTGTCACATCCCTTTACCATATTGTCATGTTTTAGTCCAGGATATAAATCCCTAAAAACCACATTTTCTAGTCAAAGTAACTCTATTACTAAACAGTTAAACTAATTTCATGTACAAAAAATAAAAGGGATTTTCTTTATATAATGTTTTATTGCAATTTCGATGACATGAATGTGCTGCTATGTTTGCAAAAGGAAAATGCATATCCCCAGTATTATATCATATAGAGAGTCTGTCCAAAATAAAATTTAGGAGGACCATAAGCATGAAGACCCCTAATTGCCCCTTCAGCAGTGTGAGCGAAATAAGTAACCAAAATCTTCGAACTCATCCTCAATAGGCATTCTATGTCCTCTGAAAACCCAAGCGAAGGTCATTACAGCCGAACGACGTCAGCAAGGCGATTTCCATAATCGTAAAAAGCACCAAATATAGTCTCTATGCCCCTTTTCCACACCCGCCCCCCTTCAGACAAACCAGACAATAAAGTTCTTGATGGCCTGAAAAAGGGGGTATGGACTACGACGCTGGAAAAGAATGATGTCAAGGAGATTAACTAATGAACCCTTTTTACAGGATTATGCTAATTACTTGGCCGTTGCACTTGCAAGAAAAATGTAAACATATTTCCACAGATGTTCTAAGGGGCAGTTGAATTATTTTTTTCGGTTTTAAATTATGCAAAACACCGTCATCTGCATGTCAATCTTCTGGTGCCTCCTCACATACGTAAAGTTGATGCTGAATTACTTAAATCGAACAGGGTAACATTCAATTGAACATTAAAATCCCAATTACATCAATTTTCTTCTAGCCAAAGTATCTTCAGAGGATTCAAAGACCCAGTTCGGTTGCTGCTGCCATCGAGTCCTTTGACATCTTCAGGACATTGTACACCACTGTTGTTGATTTCTTCTATCAAATAACAAGATTTTTGGCACTTTAGTTTATTATAAAATAGACTTGATATCTTTATTAGATTAATTAAGTCTGGCAGCAGGAGAAAGGGTAATATTTAATAGCTATAACTAAGAGATATCTAAGTACTCTCATTCTCAGAGAATGTTACATAATTAAGCTTGGCTACATCTAGGAATAAATTGCGAAAAGAATGACTCACGAACAGGTTTTCTGGCATCCTGATACCAAGCTGCTTCGTTATCAAACATTGACAAAATCAAGTCACTCGCGTTCGTGAAACCATCTTAACAAAAATGTCTGACTGATTTTGAACCAATATAGCAAAACATGCTGACTACTTGATGGAGAATTTGTGCTGCTAGAAAACGCCAGGAAAAAGAAGAAGAAGAAGAAGAGAAAAAAAAAAACATTCGTGTGTTGTGACACCGCCTTAGAACAGAGAGATCGTTAGCGTCATCAGCAACTGGTTGCCAAACGCTTGCTATGCTTATGCGATGAGAGCTCAGCCCCTCCAGACAAAAGAGAGTGTGTTATAGTGTTAGTGATATAATGTATAAGGTAGAAGGGAACCTCACAGCACAACGAGAGATTAGCACGAACTCTTGCCACGGATAATGATCCATCCTTGGTAGCCCACCTATCTCCACTTGGGATATGTGGAGGAAAGGCAAAACATCTCTTTCATTGGGCCTTCCTTTCCTCATCATTGATTCATTCACAACACAATGGGTCAGAGGTGAGGGCTAGTCCTTTAAGCAATGATCCGTAACAAAGGACCTTTTCAATGGTAAACTAAAGGTTTACATCAACTGATCTAAAATAAAAGGGTTTGAATTCAAAATGTAAGTCGGTAAGGAAATTGTGTCTGCTATTACGACTACTGCTATTAAAACTAACGTTGCTGCTACATATGATAATACTTATTTTTTTATATTTTTTTTAATGTACACATCCTCTGAGAGTATCCAGTAGATCCCCTGAAATTTCCTCAACCATATCAGTCTTAGAATTTCAAACCACAATCGTCCCAGTCAGGTTTGGCTATCTAATTGATGTACTGGGTGACCCCTCGCAATAAATTTATCGTCTTAATTTTCTTTTTTTAATGGACAAAATGGTCACGGTTATTTTAATTTGTTAACGCCTCAAAAAGTTCTCGGCTAAGTTGATTTTTTAAAAGTAATGTAGTGTCCTCTTTCCTCTTAATCCGTATATGTTATATACAATATTGAACATAAATAAACCAAAGATGCCGAACACTTAAGGAAAATATAAATACATTTATATCAAATACGTTTTGAAAGTTACTTGAGGAGGTGGATCAGTTTAAGTACTTGGGGTCTGTTGTTGCAGCAAATGGTGGAGTGGAAGCAGATGTACGTCAGAGAGTGAATGAAGGTTGCAAAGTGTTGGGGGCAGTTAAGGGAGTAGTAAAAAATAGAGGGTTGGGCATGAATGTAAAGAGAGTTCTATATGAGAAAGTGATTGTACCAACTGTGATGTACGGATCGGAGTTGTGGGGAATGAAAGTGATGGAGAGACAGAAATTGAATGTGTTTGAGATGAAGTGTCTAAGGAGTATGGCTGGTGTGTCTCGAGTAGATAGGGTCAGGAACGAAGTGGTGAGGGTGAGAACGGGTGTAAGAAATGAGTTAGCGGCTAGAGTGGATATGAATGTGTTGAGGTGGTTTGGCCATGTTGAGAGAATGGAAAATGGCTGTCTGCTAAAGAAGGTGATGAATGCAAGAGTTGATGGGAGAAGTACAAGAGGAAGGCCAAGGTTTGGGTGGATGGATGGTGTGAAGAAAGCTCTGTGTGATAGGAGGATAGATGTGAGAGAGGCAAGAGAGCGTGCTAGAAATAGGAATGAATGGCGAGCGATTGTGACGCAGTTCCGGTAGGCCCTGCTGCTTCCTCCGATGCCTTAGATGACCGCGAAGGTAGCAGCAGTAGGGGATTCAGCATTATGAAGCTTCATCTGTGGTGGATAATGTGGGAGGTTGGGCTGTGGCACCCTAGCAGTACCAGCTGAACTCGGCTGAGTCCCTGGTTAGGCTGGAGGAACGTAGAGAGTAGAGGTCCCCTTTTTGTTTTGTTTCTTTGTTGATGTCGGCTACCCTCCAAAATTGGGGGAGGTGCCTTTGGTATATGTATGTACGTTTTGAGTTGACATCAAGATGTTAGTGTTTGCTATGAAAATTTGTTACTAATCGAAGTTGAAGTAACTTAACATAACCAATGATTTACTACAATTTCTAGCAAGTTAGCAACTACTAACAACAATAACCAATGGAAGCCACATATCTAAATTTATTGAAGTGATAAAACTTTAGAAGCATTATACTAGTCAAATTGTGATTTATGTTAGAGAAGTATTGCATGGTATTAAAAATTTAGATTTCCCCCCAAAATTCGAGCAACTAATTCGGGAAGGTGTAACCTAAACTAATTAGAGGTTGGGGTTACTTCTGAAATCTTTCCAGTCTCCATACTGAGAGCAAAGTAAGTATCACCATTCAAGAAAACCCCAAATATCTTGTCTGTTTCCTACAATTACCTTTTATAGTTTTAGGACAAATATTACACTTACACATCGTTAATTAGTTTTATCTGTCCCTTAGTAGAATTATTTACAATTCTTATGATAATATATCTTTAGAAAAAACAAACAAATGGTTAATTCATTACGGAGTAAACTAATTCTTCATTTCCATTACAATCACATGAAGAAAAGTAAAGATCCACCTCATCGCCAAAGAAATCCTTTACTGAAAACTACAAAAACAACACCACAAATACAACTGTTGATAATATGACAATCATAATGATAAAAAAAAAAAATATAAATACATACACCGTGAGAATCTAAATTTTGTAATAATTGAAAGATTATGGAAAAGAACTTATAGTCGCAAGGGTAAATGATGCGCTTCAACTAACACATGGTAATGTCAGTATTATATAGATTCTACAATTAAGACAACATACAGGCCACAAAGCATGTGAGGGTTAAATATTCACAGAGTAAAATGACAAAGGCTTAAAAAAAAAGGTTATAAAAATCTAAAATTTTATTCTTTTCTTTATATGAAAAAACTAAAATGTTTTGCAGAGGTAGTGTGAACATTTTGTGATTTCCTTGCTATCAGATTTTCAATTGATGCAGATGTTCTCATGGTCTACCATCTTATAATTTCATATTCGCAGTTAGTAAAAGGGATTACTCTTATCAACTTCACTCAATTATAATACAGTGCAGACGTTTTCGACTTAATAGTTTTTCACCTAGGTCTATCTAAGTGGTTGTGCAATGTAAATCCCATGATAGTTGAGGGATTACTATATATATATATATATATATATATATATATATATATATATATATATATATATATATATATATATATATATACATATATATATATATATATATATATATACAGCGCAAATCTTTCGGCCACATCCCAAGAAGTTATGCAAATAAAGAAAATTGCATCCGAGGTGGGAACCACCTCCAACATCCACTTATAATCTTGAAAGTTCGGGATGTTGCTAAAGCATTCTGCATAATACAGTGGACAGCATATTTCATTATTTTATTTTTAAAAGATAATGCAAATCATATACGTTATCAAGGAATTTGCCTCTAAACATTCGCAGAAAAGGATGTTACTGATCTCTTTGAGGCGTTATGCTCGCAAAGGATAACAACATTCAAGAGGAAGAATGTGGGAATTATACTTCAAAGCTTAAGTATGAGAGTGGGGGTAGGGGGGTCACTCTTCATAATCTCATGAATAAACGTCCTATTACTATGACCAGCTTTAAATAGAGTAATAAGTTTCGAGGTCTTACGGAACACCTCCGATATATATTACTTTGATAAATTAGGGGTAGTTCATTTCTTTCTTTTTTTTTTTTTTTTTTTTTTTTTTTTTTTTTTTTTTTTTTGCAAATAAGAGCAAGACACTTCTAAAGGTCTTAAAACAATTTACCCTCTCTAAAACACTTAAATCCATTACTGATATACTTACATACTTGGTGTAACTGAAAAGTTCCACAAGGGCGAAAACACAAGAACTACACACTAGTCCAGGAACAACAATAACAATTTAATGATGTCTTCAAATCTAATTGAAGTCACTGAGCAAGCTATTAGATCCATCTGTCAGCATGCTCATCTAACGTGTCTCTCACTTAGCAGTCCTGTCGTGCAAACAGTATTATTTGTAAATGACAGTTTCATTCTCTGCTTTCATCCATTACACGCGCGCGCACGCATACACGCACGCACACACACACACACACACACACATACCAACAAATACAAACACGGAAGCCCACTTATTAGTATATTTTCATAGATGAAATATTTTCCTTAGAGAATAGAGAAATGGGATATAACTATATACTAAAGCTTCTGGATAATTTATACAGTACGGGAAATCTTCATCCCCTTATCCTCATCTCGTTTTTTAAATGATTAAGGAACCAGTTTTGTTTATTTACCATTTTCTAACGAAATAATTTTCATGATTCTAGCAAATTACGATAGTTTTAGCTAGCTAATTCAATTCTGTTTCTGATGTATTTTTTTCACACACAAAAAAAAATCCACTGTCATTACTCATGCTTTGTTAATTCATCATTCCATCCTTGTTTACATTCTACTACCAAATTTCCCTATAATCTATTCCCTGGAAATTCTACTATCTCTGCAACTTCGACCTTCTTATATCTCAAATTCTGAACGTATTCTGAGCCTATGATTTCTATGCGTCTCCCTTTAAATTCTCCAATTTCCTTTTAAAAATTCCAATTTAACTATATATTTTTATATTAATTTTCCTTGCTTGTTATTCCAAACAGGACATTATTGCTCTCACCTTACCTTAGTCGAGTTGTGTCACCAACAATAATGCTTTTTCATTGGAGAGTGGAAACTGATTCTAGAGGAGGCTGAGTATAAAAACAGAGGTTGGTTGAGGAAGGGCAAAAGAAACACCGAAGTGAAATCCAAGAGCAATTGAAAAAATTATGGTCCTTTTCTAATCCTTCTCTTGATCACAATAATTACATTAATTGACATTACTGACTCCTCTTATTAATAATTGCCAATTATTAACCCCGCAGCAAAAGTAAACCGTGGCTTACTACCGACAATTACACGTTGATAATATATATAAAGAGACTCTTCTATTGGAGGATCATTTTCATCTTCGTGAGATAGGGTCATAATTCCCTTTGGGGCTGTAAATGCCAATGCTGGGGCCGAAGTGGGGGGTGGGGGGCACGGTGGATCACATATTAACAATTAATAAATGCGAGTCTAATATGGCAACTGTTATAAGAAATGAGAGAAAACCCGCACCATTGATAACGAAAAATAAAGTCATGTAATGAATGTACGAAAGCATTATAATTCCTGCATAAGGAATGTAGTCTAACTTATGTAGGGTAGAGAAGATATATATATATATATATATATATATATATATATATATATATATATATATATATATATATATATATATATATATATATATATATATATATATATATATATATATATATCTTACGAAGCTGATTTAGTGTAGAGTAAATACAGTAGTTTAATAATGATTTTAATAAGGATTTTTCATTGTATTCTTTATTCAAGTTAGTATATGTTAATTTACGTTAACTCCTCAAAACGTTCTCGGATAAGTTGATTTTTTTAAAGTAATGTAGTGTCCTCTTTCCTCTTAATCCTAGACCAGGGTTCGAAACCCGGCCGGTCATATACTCTAGTCTTTGAGTGATTTGGCCTGGGGCTCTGATCACGAGGTCGTTAAGAGAATCCAGACTTTAATGTATTAATATTTATGGCTTATTTGAAATATGAAAAACACATTTATTTCATGTATTTATGTTTTGAAGTCTTATGTAACTGTTTGAGTGTTATGTGATAATACACGAAAGGAACAAGGGCTTATGTAATGTTCTTTTATATTTTTATGAGATTTTGCATCATGTTTGAATGAGAATATGCAGTACCATGTGCTTCGGAAATTTCGCAAAAACCTAGTGATAGGATGTTATCTTATTTTTTATTTCCGGGACAAAGGGTGGGCGGAGCTAGCTGACTGAGAGAGCCATCTCGCATGGCGTGAGTACACATTTAAGTGAGCGATACTTGGTAAATCTGATGCTTTGCCTGGCCACCCCTCTTCACAGTTCATTGGGAAGTATCTGGAAGTATCTGTGTTTCATATGTAAAGCTGACACCAGGGCTAGGTAGACAGATAGAGATAGAGAATTGCAGCCTTAAGACAGCCAGCTTCTCCTCTCCCTCTCTTGCAGGCAGCTCAGAGTATTGTTTTAAAAGTGTTCATTACCTACAGTGTGTCGTCTCCAAAGTGATTTTGGGTCCCTGCATATATTGTGTGTAGTAAGTACTTATAAAAATTCTCTAAGAGTTTCTGTGAATTGCCGTGTAGGAAGGTTAGGTATTTGTATTGTGATCTGGTTATCTATTTTTCCTTAAGCGTCAAACTTAAATACTGTACTCAGATTTAATTTCAAGTGAAACAAGTGATTGTATAATTTTCGTAAGTGTTATTTCTTTTTTCTTAGTCTAAAGGTTATTCAGATTTAACATTTAAAATCAAGTCATTATATAATTTTCCGATTGTAACATTTTTGTCTTAATCTAAGTTTTGTTCAGACTTAATATTTCGTGTGATTGTATTTGTTATTATGTAAATTCTTATCCAAAGTGTTGTAATTTATATAGAATATACTTATTTTTGTAAAGAGTGTATTATTCCGATCACCATTGTTTAGAATAGAATTGTCTCGTTTCCTGTTAATGAACCGTAGTAAGTTATTCGTAATAATAATTACCCAGTTTAGTTTTGAGTGTACTTAAGGGACCTTTGGATATTCAGTGTTATATTTATTGCTATCTAGGAGCTATTTAACTGTCTCAGAATCGTGTATTAATATTTTAAAGTGTAACAGTTTTCATGTAGAAGCAAACAAGTAAGTTTGGAATTCGAGAAGTTGATTACCTTGCCAGCTGTAGTATACATTATATATGTTTGGTTCCCAGTCACGGGCCATAGTATAATACATTTTTTGGTGCTCAGACCCAGGAGCCATCATCATATAATACACACACACATATGTATATACATACATATATATGTATATATATATATATATATATATATATATATATATATATATATATATATATATATATATATATATAGATATTTCAAATAAGCCATATATATTAATACATTAAAGTCTGGATTCTCTTAAGGACCTCGGAATCAGAGCCGCAGAGGAAATCACCCAAAGGCTATGGTATCAGACCGGCCGGGTTTCGAACCCTGGTCCTGGATATCTGTATGACATTGACCATACCACTGAGCCACGAAGAAGGCTTTCTTCGTGGCTGAGTGGTTTGGTCAATGTCATACAGGTATCCTAGACCAGGGTTCGAAACTCAGCCGGTCATATACTAGAGTGTTATGGGGTCCTTTCACTGGCCAGACAGTACTACATTGGATCTTTCTCTCTGGTTACGGTTCTTTCCCTTTGCCCACACAGACACCGAATAGTCTGGCCTATCCTTTACAGATTCTTATCTGTCCTCATACACCTGACAACACTGAGATTACCAAAAAAATCTTCTCACAAGGGGTTAACTACTGCACTGTAATTGTTCAGTGGCTACCTTTCTCTTCGTAAGGGTAGAAGAGGCTCTTTAGCTATGATAAGCAGCTCTTCTAGGAGAAGGACACTCCAAAAATCAAACCATTGTTCTCTAGTTTTGGGTAGTGCCATAGTCTCTGTACCATGGTCTTCCACTATCTTGGGTTAGAGTTCTCTTGCTTGAGGGTACACACGGTTACACTGTTCTATCTAGTTTCTCTTCCTCTTGTTTTGTTAAATATTTATTTCAATGTTTTTACTGTTCTTAGAATATTTTATTTTCCTTGTTTCCTTTCCTCACTGGGCTATTTTTCCCTGGGCTTATAGTATCCTGCTTTTGCAACTAGGGTAGTAGCTTAGCATTTAATAATAATAATCACATTGATTATTAAACTTTAAATATATCAATGCAAAGGTGAAATAACAAGAGAGAGAGAGAGAGAGAGAGAGAGAGAGAGAGAGAGAGAGAGAGAGAGAGAGAGAGAGAGCGAGAGAGAGTCTTCCTTCAGTCATAGTTATGAATTTGTATAAAACTATAGTGATAATTATCCTCGGAATCCATTGCTGATTAAACTGAATATTTCAATTCAAAAGTGGAATAACACGAGAGAGAGAGAGAGAGAGAGAGAGAGAGAGAGAGAGAGAGAGAGAGAGAGAGAGAGAGAGAGAGAGAGATATACCCTTCCCTTCACCCATATGAAGCAATTGGTATAAATATTGGCTTTATAACTGTAGTGATGTTGAGGATTAATTTTTGTTTTATTTTTATTTATTTTTTGTTTGCGAAATCCAGAGAGAGAGAGAGAGAGAGAGAGAGAGAGAGAGAGAGAGAGAGAGAGAGAGAGAGAGAGAGAGAGAGAGAGTGTATTGTTGTTTGTTGTGAGAAAGACTGGTGGAATAATTGACTGTTTGTTTACCTTTTAGCTAGGTTAGGACAGTAGTAAATGTTTCGGAGAGATTGCTTTTTTTTTTTTTTTTTTTTTATTGACTGCGACTTGAGGCAGTTGTGTGTGTGCACGCTGGATTTCTATATTTATTTAATTTCGACCAGCGTTGGAAGTGATCATTTATTATTTGAGTGAGTACAGTTTTGTTTATCTTTGCTTGTCTTGATTGTGAATGATAGGAACAATTTATTATTTATCTTTGATTATAGTGCGATAGTTTAGTTAGCTAGTAGTGTTCGTAAGTGGTTTTCTTTTTTATTTTGTCAGGCCGTGATTCCTCTTTTGGAGAGTTATTTTTTGAAAGTGGATTTATTGTTGCTGACCAGGCTTGTAATAGAGGATTGTATTTAGACTGCACTATTCGATTGCTCAACCGTTGATGACCTGGCCTGTTAATTTGGATTGATGATGATGATGATGATGATAACTACCAACCCAATCAGCTAGGCAGTTGTGGCAAATTGCCACACAGGTTAATCTGTTGACCACAAAGCTGTGATAGTGGTAGTATGCCGTAAAAGACAGTCGGCTTTGTGTTGAGGAAATGGTTGGTGTCCAATAAAAGATAATATATTTATTTTTGGTGTTGGTGTGCGGTTTAGTTTTAAGTTTGATAGTTTTTATTTTTTTTTTTTTTTTGAAAGGTGTTAAGTTTTTTGTATATTTAATATTTAGTTTATGATTTGTTTTAAGTATTTTGATTGTGGATGGTTTTGGTATTAATTATTTTAGTTTTAAGAAATATAGTTATAAGGATATATTTTGTCTTTTTGTCCTCTTGTCTAAGAGTCTGGTTTAGATAACGTAAGGGGGAAAGTTTGTGTTGCGGAGACAATTGCCTGTTAGAGTAATTCAGGGTGTGGGGGTTGTTCTTGCGATATCCCACCACAGTGATAATTATCCTCGGAATCACATTGCTGATTAAACTATAAATATTTCAATGCAAAAGTGAAATAACGAGAGAGAGAGAGAGAGAGAGAGAG
>NC_090735.1:84841934-84874434 GCF_036898095.1 Palaemon carinicauda | reverse complement strand
GAGTTTGGATTAAAAAATAAGTTAATTTTATAATTAATATTGCCAGTCTCGTTTGTACGACCTGAAATTTTATGAATATATGCGTATGACACAAGTCTTTTGATTATTTGTTGGCAACAGCCTTCTTAGATTCAGGCTCACAACCATTATAATTGCTTTAAATATGATAAAGTTCTCGAAAACTCCTTGTCTCTTTTATTCCGGAATTAACTAGATTTGCCTAAGATACTGTATATTGTTTAAAGGTACATACGATTTTTTTGTATTTGAAATTTCTCTACTTTATATATATGTATATATATATATATATATATATATATATATATATATATATATATATATGTATATATATATATATATATATATATATATATATATATATATATATATATATATATATATATATATATATATATATATATATATATATATATATATATCTAAGAAATTAAATGGTGAATATATAGGTTGCAAAGCACAAAAAGGAGCAGGCATACCCACTATTTTATTACCATCCAATTGTAGTTGAATGTCCATTTGTTTAACTTATTTTTAAAATACGAAACACCTCCGCAATATTTTTTTATTCGCCATGGCTGGAAATTAATGAAAACTGGTATAATCCTGGGTGAAGACGCTCGAAACCATAGCGGTTTTTTGAACCATGAAACATTCCTTGGCGGCAGCTGCAGCGGTTGGAGGCTTCTCGTGCCTTCAATGTGGGCACCTATATACGATACCTTAGGTTTCTATTTGCTGCTGGAACCTCTTCCCTCCAACCTCGCCACTAGTCACGCTCGGTGTGGCCAAAGCCTCAGGAATGTCCGTTATGTCGCACTAATTTTTTTCTCTCCCCTTTCCGTCACCGAATTGCCGTCTGCACACATTCATGTATAATTGATTCATCTCTGGATATGAATTTGCTTTCTCTTAAATCACTAAAACTATTTCTACTCCCCTTTAAGCTGGGAAGAATCTATCCCTGTGAATCATTTTATTATAATAAATCTAATGGCTTCCTTTGGTTAATTTTTCAAAGTAACATCACCAAATCCAAACGGATTGAACAAGCGAGGTTTTACATTTGACACCATCGCCAGGAGCTAATTTAGTTTTGTACCTTAAACACAGAATGTTTGGTCCACAGACCTTTATTCTTCACCTACAAACACCTTTTATTTCCTCACTTTCTTTCCATGACATCTAACTCGTATCATTCTTTTTCTCTGCTATGCAAATAGGTCTATTATGACTAATACAAGGTCAATGTGGGTACATACATACATACATAGATGTACATATATATATATATATATATATATATATATATATATATATATATATATATATATATATATATATATATACATTTAAATATATATATGTATATATATGTATATACATATATATATATATATATATATATATATATATATATATATATATATATATATATATAGATATATATATATATATATATATATATATATATATATATATATGTATATATATATATATATATATATATATATATATATATATATATATATATATGTGTGTGTGTGTGTGTGTATACATACACACACACACACACACACACACACACATATATATATATATATATATATATATATATATATATATATATATATATATATATATATACAAGATAATATTATGATGACCTTCTCTGTCTAGACGACTGAAATTATAGAATGATGCCTAAAAGTACATGTCATAGCTGATCCATAACTAGTATGATTCCTGTATCAATATATTCACAAGGAACCAATATGTTTAACATCATATTCTCTTAGATATAAAACAAGACTTTATGGCCATATACTCAAATATAATCTCTTTAGTGAATGTCCTGTACGTAAGGCAAATTGATCTACCAGTATTTCCTAATACATCCTAAGGATAGAACCAGATGTATGTCTAATTGTAATCTTTTATCTAATAAAATATTTTGTAATTTCCACATTAGTCAATTAACCTAATATTCCTTATGAATAATTAATACTAATCTCTAGTAGTTTGCCCAGAGAGCCGCCCAATGTCAAAACCTTTACTACTTATCACATTAGTAAGTACAGTACCTATCCGCAGTGCATGGAGCTGTGGATAGGTACTGTATCCACAGAGTGGGCACTCGCTTGTTTAGCTCATCAGCCGTGATGGTGTGGTTATTGGAACTAAAAAGTGAGAGTTCAGGTGCCAATAGGGAAAAGTGTACTTGTGCCACCCCATAAGGATGCTTATCACAGTGTACCAAATTAAAAAGGTGTTACGCCTCCTGAAAGCCCAAGTATATTGTAATAATCGTCTTAGTTTTTATTTTTTTATTAAAACAAAGGATTTTACCATCCAACGGCTAATTAAAAGGCAATCATGAGCGCATTCACTGATTCTCTTTCGTTGAAAAAGACCAGTAGGAAACCCATCCTTCCATAATCCATAACCTTCTTGATAGAGGTGAGGAAATTTAATAAAAAAGATGTCCAAACTTCTACAATCCAAAGATTAAAAGTTTAGATATCTTATTTGATTGGGAAAGATGAAGATGTTACTATACATACACGATGTCTAGATATCTACACTGTGGATGTTTCCTACTGAGCTTCTACAACGAAAGACAATAAACACTTACTCACATGGTTCCCCTTAAACGTGCTGTGACATGGAGAAACCCTCTGGGTTAAGAGAAAATATTCCAAAATCAATCAATTTGATAATGGTAATATACTATGGAGATGAAAATCTTCGCTAACAAGGCACTTGTAATCTTATAGAGGGGTACATGTACAGAGTTCACCACCATCACCACAACTCTCACTTGTTGGCTCCAAACATCATATCATCTAAAGTGATGCTTAGAGCTGTGAATATGACATATTTTAACCATTTAACATACAATTTATGAATATGCTATTTTAAAACTCATAGAGAGTTATGTTTTGGTAAAAAACTTAATCTGACGTTTTGTGTGATTCTGAGTATTTTTCTGTTGTTAATATTCTTGTTTTTAAAAAGCACGGGCTTGAGAGATAAAAATTTTAGAAAATTCAATAAGATTAATATATATATATATATATATATATATATATATATATATATATATATATATATATATATATATATATATATATATGTATATATATATGTATATATATATATTTTATCTCCCAAATATGTTTAGATTAGCTCTGTATATAGTACAAATGCAATAAAGTTGAGGACCTCCATCGGGTTCCATTGTAGTGGTAACCAATTTACAGAGAAATCCTCGCTGAAAAGCATGGTTTAACAAACTCTTGTACGAGAGCATGCCAAAGATGACATACAACATTATGCTGAAAGGGGAAAAAAACAACTTTTAAAATTTTGTTCAAGATAGGCAACATAACTCATCAAGACTATCCATTTGGAACACCATAAAAAAACAAAAGCTGAAAACATTTTCAACCTCGCTGCAAAAATGACAAATTTCACCGGGGCGAAAAAGTTATCCAATTACCAGAAGGGAAGGAATTACTTGCCAGATTTCTCATAATCCAAGAAAGTCGACCAAAACTGGTGGTAAAACTTAGAAAACAGTCGGAGTATATGAAATGTCTGTGGTGCTACGCTTCCTGTTTTCTGTTAATGGCTCTCTATATATCCCCACTGACAAATCTAGTTTCATGAATGCCATAAAAGAATATTTTGCTCCAACAGCTCAATCTGGCCACTACCAGCTTCCTAAGTCCTTGCAGGGGAAGCACCACGAGTTTTCATTGTTGATGATATGGCTGTTCTTCAAGGAATGACGAAAACAGCAGCCATACACAAGCTTTCTGATCTAAGAAATGCATTCACGGGCCACATTGAGTCAATGTTGAATGACTATACGTACTTTTCTTGAGGTTTCAGATTGCTTCCTACTTTGAGATGGTAAATGTTTCGATTAAAAAATTGGAAAGAGCGATGTTACCTTCTTCATCACCATCCTCTCGTACTCCTATTGACGCAAAGGGCCTCGGTTAGATTTCGCAAGTTGTCTCTTTCTTAAGATTTTAATTCAATACTTCTGCATTCATCATCCCCGCCTTCACTCTTCATAGTCGTCATTCATGTAGCTCTGTGGAGCTCAGTTGAAGGTTGGTGAATTAATCTCTCTTGGGGATTGTAAAGAGAATGCCAAAACCATCTCCATTTACCCCTCACCATGATCTCATCCACATATGGCACTCGTAATTTTTCTCATAGCTTCTTTTCTAATCCTGTCCTGCCTTTCAACTCCCAATATCCTTTTGAGGGCTTTGTTCTCAAATCTACAAAATCTTTTGGATATTGTTTCATTGTCATACCACGACTCATTTCCATATAGTAACATCAATCTCACTAAACTGATATATAGCCTGATTTTTATATTCAATATCAGGCGATTTGATTTCCAAATTTTACTTAACATTGGCTGGTTTGCTTTTTTTCAATCTTTTATTAAACTCAAATTCTTAGGATCCTGTATTAGAGACCATAGTTCCTAAATACTTAAATGATTATACCTCATGAATCCTTCTCCTACCATTGATATTTCATCTTCCATTGCATATTCCATTCTCATCATCTCTGTCTTTTTTTCTATTTATCTCGAGCCCAACCTCGTGTGATATTTCTGGCCTTCTGGTAAGCAAGGTCAGCTAATATCCTGTTACCAATCCAGTCCAATCCTTCTCCACCCTCCCCAATTGTTGTATGCATTACAAAATCGTTGAGGAGGATAAACAACATAGGTGACAACACATTCCCTTGGAATACTCCTCTGTTCGCTGGAAATTCCTTTGCACATGCTATGCTCATAAACAGACTTTATCTAATTTACGTATTTAAGAGGGCTTCCATGATATTGCAGGACTCTCCAAAAAATTGGCCGGTGTACACTATCAAAGGCTTTTTCATAGTCCACAAATGCCATCAAAAGTGGATTTCTACAAATAGCTGTACCACATGTCTTAAAATGAAAATTTGGTTAGTACAACTTCTACCTTTTCAAAATCCTGCTTGTTCATCTCTCAACTTTTCATCAATCTTTCTCTCTAGTCTTTTTAGAATGAGTATACTATATATTTTCATGACAACTGACGTAAGTGTGATGCCTTTGTAATTATTGCAATTAGTCAGATCTCCCTTTTTTGCCATTTTCACCAAAATTCCTATCTCCTATTCACCATGTCTTGCTTCCTCATGCCACATTCTACAAAATAATTTTGTAAATATTCTGGGAGCCAATATCATTTCAGCAGTTATTTCATCGTATCCATGGGCTTTCCATCTCTTTAGTTTTTTAATGATAGCCTAGACTTCAAACACATTAAATTCTTTCATTTTCACATTAAAGTCTTCCTCAGCTTCAGATATATCAATCAAATTATTCCCTTCATATCTCCTATTCATGACCTCACCAAAGTGTTCCATCTAAAATTGCCTTTCTTTATCTTCTATTGTTATAACAGATCCAGCTCTCTTTTTAATGGGTATAGGCTTCTTCTTCTTTGCTCCAGTAGAGATTTCATTAATAATTCTGTGAGAAATTCTTACACCATAGCCACTCACTGAATTCATAACTTTGTCAGCCTCATCTGATTTCCTGTCTAAATATTCTCTTCAATCATTCCTGGCTTTTCTTTTGACTTCACTATCAATACTGGAATACTTAGTATGCTCTACCTTGCAATTATCCTTATTTTTGTGAAAACTTTCAACAATAAATTTCTGTCTTTGTCTCCTTTTTATAGTATCCCAAGTAACTTTTGATATCTATGGTCTTCTCCTTGTAACTGCAGGTCCAAAAACTTCACTTCCAACTGACTGATATATATTCTTAATATCACACCATTCTTCGTTAATGTATCCCCTTAATGATAATATTCTACAGATGAATGGTCCAACTGATACATGGGTTAGTCTATTGAGACACAGGCTTCGTATGCTCTCCTGAGAATTCAAGCATGAACGCACTGGGGATGGATGTGAGGGTATATTCTTCTACAATTCTTCGGCCGTCCCCCTCCAGCGATTGTGCTGTTATGTTGAACTGGTTGACTGAAGTCTCTATTCGTAGTTTACATATGACATATCTATTTAATGCTGTTATTGATCGTAAGGTGTTTTTACTATTTTACTCATTACTTCTCATATATATAGTTTATTTCCTTATTTCCTTTTCTCACTGGGTTATTTTCCCTGCTGGAATCCTTGGGCTTGTAGGATTCTACTTTTCCAACTAAAGTTGTAGCTGAGCTATTAATAATAATAATAATAATAATAATAATAATAATAATAATAATAATAATAATAATAATAATAATAATAACAATAATAACAATAATAATAATCTGAGTTTGGGTGGCTCGGTTAATTTTGTGAGTTTAGGACCTTGCCCAAGCATTCTCTTCAACTCTCGCCTAAAAACCTCTCTGAGCACCCCTATGTTCCTCCTTTTTATGGGAACATTTCATTTCGTCATTTGCTACAAAAGACTGCTATTAGAGATCAGCGCTATTTCATTTGATCAATAACTCGTAAGGAATTTTAAAATACTTGGTCAATGTAAAGATTAGAACAAAGTTCATTAAGAAATTAAAATATTACAGCTAGACGTAAATTTAGAACCAACAGTTTCCAATATAAAAGTTGTTTATACTTATACGTTCGAGGAAGAATTCCTCCATACCAAGTTCCTTGTCCATCAATCAGGGTTGTGGTAGCTAATTGGAAACGTCCTTGCCTTACGATCTGCTTGACGGAGGTTGGAGACCCGTTCAAGCTCGATAGTTTCTTGTAGTGTCTGAAACCTCACCTTCATTGTGAGGTAAGGAGCGGGGTTTTGGGGGAACCTATAGGTCTACCTGCTCAGTCATTAGGAGCCATTGCCTGGCCCTCCCTGATCCTAGCTTGAGTAGAGAGGAGGCTTTGGGTGTGATCATTTGTATATATTTCTAGTCTCTGGGGCACTGTCCTGCTAGGGCATTGTCCCTGTCCGTTGCCTCTGTCATTCATGAGCGCCCTATAACTCCATTTCTTTATTTTTTTTGTCACGAACTCGAGACTTACTGGTCGGACTGACCGACTCCTTGGATTTGGGTCATCGCCGCAAGCTCGTCAATGAACTCTCAATTAAAGAATCTTTATTGGGCCCAGCAATCATCCAAGTCCTTCGATTGGTAATCGTACATTTCCTCTCTTGTGACAACTGCATACAAAAGCATTCCAACACAGCAAACAAAATTTCTTCGCTCAATTTTATAAGAAAGATCATTGTTTCTGGGACGTTTAAACAAAGCAAGTTCATATATATATGTATATATATATATATATATATATATATATATATATATATATATATATATATATATATATATATATATATATATAAATTATGATCTACCTATACATAAGGAAGACGACCAATTATCTAAAAAAAAAAAAAAAAAATATTGTGTAAGAATCGACAGGAAAAGGAAAACGTGAAATTTCAAGAAATATTATACGATGTAGTTGCGATAATTTATTTTGATAATACAGCTTAACGGAAGAATATATTTACATACATGCACGCACGCATATATATATATATATATATATATATATATATATATATATATATATATATATATATATATATATATATACATATATATATATATATATATATATATATATATATATATATATATATATATATATATATATATATATATATATATATATATATTCATATATATATATATATATATATATATATATATATATATATACATATATATATATATATATATATATATATATATATATATATATATATATATATATATATATATATATATATATATATATATATATATATATATATATATATATATATATATATATATATATATATATATATAAGCTGTGAGTAATCCAATGCATGACAAAGGCCTCAGACATGTTTTTTTCCTTCTCGTGTCTTTTATGGTCTTGCTATAATTATGTTTAGCTTGTCAATCCAGCGTCAACTTTTCCTTCCCGTGCTTCTTTTACAATCTGTAGGGACCTAATTTGCTATCATTAATGGCCATTTATTGTCTGTTATTCTCATTATATATACTGCTCATGTCCATTTATTTTTTTCACGTTTTTATAACATACTTTACTTTAGTTTGCTCTCGTATCCAAGTTGCTCCTTTCTGTCTCTTAGTGTTATTATCATCATTATTTTTTTTTCTATAGCTTTTGGAGTTGTAATTATTTCATGTTTTAAAGCTTTTTTAAGACTCCATGTATCTGATGCATAAGGTAATACTGGTAAGACCATCGGATTAAATAGTTTTCTTTTAAGAGAAAGTGGCATTTTACTTTTCATAATCTTATTGTGTACCAAAAGTTCTCCATCATATATTTATATTTTTTTAAATTTCGGTCTCCTGCCCTGGGGAAACACTTCCTGCCCGTTCTAAGTACTTATATTCATTAACAATATCTTGAAGTTTGTCCATAACTCTTATTTGTTGTCTCTGCATTATAATTGAACAATTTCTTAGTTTTAGTCATATTTATTTTCAGTCCTACATTTCTGCTTTCCTTATTCAAGTTGTTTCTATCATCTTTTGCAATTCCTCTAATGATTCACCAATTAGAACTATGCCATCTGCAAATTTAAGTAGTTACGGTATTCCCAATTAATGTTAATTCCAACATTTCCCAAATCTAAATTCATGAAAACTTTTTCTAAGCATGTTTGAATACTTTAAGAGAGATGGGGTCTAACTCTTTACTTAGAAGAATTTTTTTTTTCATTATCTTGATGTAGTTTTAGGATTGCTGTACATTCATTACTGCCGAAGTTATGACAGAATAAAAAGCTTTCCCATCGACTATAAATGCTATACATAGTGTTTTTTCTTCTTTGTCGATTTTTACATTAGCTGGTTAATTACACAGATATAGTCAGATGTTCAATACCCGCTTTTAAAGCCTAATCACTCTCTTGGTTGATTGAAGGCTAGCCTAGCTGTCTTTCTGTTCCTACTAATATGATCTTTGTATATATTTTATATAATTATTGGTCAGAATTTTTTAAAGATTTTTTTATCTCCCTATTTGTGAAATAGTAAAATGATAAAATTTTTGCAAGCTGTAGGTATTGAGCATTAGTGCAAAACTTTTCTGTAAAGCTTAGTTTTACTTCCATGAAATCTCTTCCATCTATTATCAAATCAATATATATATATATATATATATATATATATATATATATATATATATATATATATATATATATATATACACACATATATATATATATATATATATATATATATATATATATATATATATATATATATATATATATATATATATGTATATATATATATATCTATATACACACACATATATATATATATAAATATATATATATATATGTATATATATATATATATATATATATATATATATATATATATATATATATATATATACATATATATATATATATATATATATATATATATATATATATATATATATATATATATATATATATATATATATACAGTATATATATATATATATATATATATATATATATATATATATATATATATATATATATATATATATATATATATATATATAACGGATTTTGAGCGAAGCGAAAAATCTATTTTTGGGTGAGATGGCCATGTCGTCCTGATGGAAGTTCCTATAGGGTAGCTTCCTAGGGTATATTACAACTACGGCGATATTCCCAGAGAATTTACCTTAAGGTACCAGAATTCTAACTCCTGGAGCGAGTATCCCTCGTGAAAGGGATATCGCGACATATCAGAGGGCGTATTCTTGACACGCCACATGGCAATCTGCATCCTGGACAGAGATTTCGTCTCGTAGGAGGGATTGGCAAGAAACGAATTCGGGAAAGAAAAAGGGGAGCCGCTCCCAAGGCTTCCCTATCCTCCGATTCGTATGCGTGCCTGGCGCCAATCCTGGCGCCATCTGTATTCCTTGTAGCGTACACGAGGTGCTACAGATACTGTATGTAGGGAGGGGTCCTACAGCCCTTTCTTAGAAAGGCAAGGGCGGGTCCATCAGGACGACATGGCCATCTCACCCAAAAATAGATTTTTCGCTTCGCTCAAAATCCGTTTTTTGGGCTCAAGCCATGTCGTCCTGATGGAAGTGTACCAGAGCATTACTGTATCTGTGGATTCTCAGAACGTGCCGTACTCCCCGGATGTAATTTTTCCCGGTCGACTAGACCTAGAGACCTAAGATGTTACCGTTATACATCTTTTCAACTACCTATAAACCATGTTAGAGCTTCCTGCCCCCTACAGGGAAGAGTCCTACTAGACTCTGGAAAAGTCTCGAAGAGTACATATACCTATGTATGAATACCAGGCAAGCTAATATAGTGGTCTCGGCCTATATTAAGTAAAGCATAGTTTGTAAAGAGCTACTGCGTCAATATGAAATATCGACCAGTTCTCCGCACAATACTTGTATTGGACAAAGGTTTTATATCCGTATAGGAGGAAAACCAATGCAACATAGCTTGCATAAAGGAACAATTCTATTAGAATTATCCCAGATAAGGTACATAGAATGAATGCTCAATTATACCAATAAATTGACACAGGTGAAGGAGACGCAAGGTTCTCAAGAACCAGTTTATTGACAGGCAATAAATAGACAGGTTAAGCACAATTATATATATATATATATATATATATATATATATATATATATATATATATATATATATATATATATATATATATATATATATATATATATATATATATATATATATATATATATATATATATATATACATAAGAAGAGGATAACCCAAAACTTTAAGCATAAGTATGATAGTAAACAGAGCTTGTTTGTCTGAAAGAAAAACATTAAATGCCACTTTTAAGATACCGAGGTATCAAAGTCATAAAAGTCTGTATTACAAATCAATGACATTAGAGTTAGAAACGCTCGGCACACATGTCTGCACTTATGCTAGGTTCACCTTCGGAAATGGAACAGTCTCCATGGGCAACACAGTGCCCTCACTTAGTTTGTAGTACAGTATGTAACTACACACTCACCCTGGAATTAATCGTCCCAATTAAGACCACTGTTCCTCGCAGAGTTAAACAGTAGGGTTAACACCGCGACCCACTGCTACAACAGATCTCTTTAGTTCCTCTACTTGCTTCGCATAGTGGTAAAAGAACACTCTGGAAGACTCCCAGCCAGTGTATGAACGGTGATGTTCAAAATCCATACAATTAAAGAAATTTAAGGATAAGGCAACTTTCCTCGGATCGTGACCTGCGGGTGTATTGTCAGGATCCGCTCTGCGAATAAAATATGTGATTTTCGCTCTGAGTTGATTCAGAGGTAAATTTGAGCCTGATGTTTCTCCCCTGAATAGTTGACCACCCTTGAAGTCTGAAGTTCTATGAAGATAGACCTTTAGGCATTCTACTGGACATAGAGATGCATCTTCTTTCAGGGGGCAAATTCTCCAGGGACCCCACCTGTTGGTGGGTAACTCATTCTTGGCGAGAAACGTAGGATCCGGAAACAGGTTCAGTTCTCCCCCAACCAGGAACTGAACACGACCTGCCTCTCTCGAGAGGCTAAAATCTCATTAACCCTGGCCCCGGACGCGAGTGCAAAATAGGAAAATAACTTTTTGTGTCAAATCCTTTAACGCACACTCTTCATTGCTCAACAGAGAAGCGAAATGAAGAACTTGTCTAAAGACCATGAAATGGGCTTTGGAGGTGCTGAAGGTCTGAGCCTAGCACAGGCTTTCGGGACTTTATTAAAGATCTCGTTACCTAGGTCGACCTGGAAGGCATATAGAATGTGTCTTGTCAAAGCAGACTTACACGCTGAAATCGTGTTAGCTGCCAATCCTTGACCATGGAGGTGGAGAAGAAAGATAAGCAGAAGTCTGTCAAGATCTCCTGCGGATTCTTCGCCTTGACAAAAGGCCACCCATTTTCTCCAAGATGACTCATATTGCCTTCTAGTAGATTTGCACTTATATTCCTCAAGGAAGTCTATGCTGTCTTTCGAAATCCCAAAACGCTTTCTCACCGCTAGGGAGAGAAAATCATGAGCTGCAGGGTCCGGGTTTTCTGTAATGAAGCGCAGACAGTTGACTTCTGGACTCGCTGGGTCAGAACTGGATCTGGTAGCGGTACAAACTTCAGCTACAGTTCCAATGCCAGGAGGAACCACACGCTGTTCGGCCACTTGTGGGCCACTATTGCCGCTACCCCTTGAAGGATCTCAGTTTTTTGAGGACCCTCAACAGAAGGTTGTGAAGAGGGAACAGATAAATCTTGGACCATCTGTTCCAGTCGAGGGACATCGCGTCCACTGCTTCCGCTAAGGGGTCCTCGTACGGGGCACGTACAGGGGCAACTTCTTGTTGTCTTTCGTCGCAAAGAGGTCTATCTGCAGTTCTGGGACTGATTCAGAATGAAGGAGAATGATCCTGCGTCTAAGGACCATTCCGACTCTATCGGTGTGAACCTGGATAGAGCGTCCGCTGTCACATTGCGGACTCCTTGAAGGTGAACTGCCGACAGGTACCACTTCTTCTTTTCCGCCAATCGGAAGATGGCCAACATCACCTGGTTGAGAGGTGGTGACCTCGATCCTTGTCGATTCAAGTATCTCACAACTACCTCGCTGTCCATCACCAACCTTATGTGGATCAAGTGACGCGGGGAGACTTTCTTTAAGGTAAGGAGCACTGCCCTAGCTTCTAGAAAGTTTTATGTGAAAGGTCTTGAATAGCTTGGACCAAGTCCCGTGGACTTTTTTCCGATGAGAGTGACCTTCCCATCCCTCCTTCGAGGCGTCTGAGTGAATCGTCACCGACGGGGGAGGTGGCTGAAGAAGAACCGACTTCTTTAGATGTCTGGCTTGGGACCAAGGCCTGAGAAGAGTACTTAGCCGAAGCGGCTGGTCTTCTCAGATCTCTTCGCGCGTTTGATGCATAACTTCTCCAAACTCCGATTGCATCCTTTAGCTGTGCTCTAGCACTGGGTCTGTCACCGAAGCAAACTGGAGAGAGCGCAGTACCCTCTCCTGCTCGCGTCTTGATATCCTTTCGGAATCTAGAAGTCTCTTGACAGAACCCGCTATCTCCTTCCTTTTCTTCGCCGGGATGGAGAAACGGTGTGACAAAAGGTCCCAGTGGATTCCCAGCCAATGGAACTTTTGAGATGGAGAAAGTCGAGACTTTTTTCTGTTGATCTTGAAGCCTAGGTACTCTAGGAAATGGATCACTTGACTGGAAGCTTGCAAGCATTCTGTCTCGGATGCTGCCCACACCAACCAGTCGTTCAGGTAGGCTACTACCTGAATTCCCTTTAGGCGTAATTGTTTGAGAGCTACGCTCGCAAGCTTCGTAAAAATCCTTGGGGCTATGTTTAGCCCGAATGGCATGGCTCCGAAGGCGTATAGTCTTCGTTGTAGCCTGAACCCTAGGTAGGGGGAGAGTCAATGGCTAATTGGAATGTGCCAATAGGCGTCTGACAAGTCTATAGAGATGGAATATGCCCTCTTGGGCAGTAAGGTCCTTATGTGTTGCAGTGTTAGCATTTTGAATTTGCAATTCACTATGAACTTGTTGAGTGGCGACAAGTCCAGAATGACTCTGAGCTTTTCCGAGTCTTTCTTGGGAACACAAAACAGCCTCCCTTAGAAATTGATGGGCTTCACCCTTCGGATCACCTTTTTTCTCCAACAGTTCTTGAACGTACTCCTCCATAACGGGGGTGGAGTGTTGGAAAAACCGAAGGCACGGGGGTGGAGTGCTGTACCAGCTCCCGCCCAGTCCATTCTTGAGTAGGCTGTGGGCCCAGGGATCGAAGGTCCACCGATCCCAAAATTTCAGAAGTCTCCCTCCTACCGATATCACCTCACTTGGACTGCCGTCCTGAGGTCTTGCCTTCCTGACCACGACCACCCCTGAATCCCCTTCCCCTTGAGGGGCGTCTAGACGAGCCTCTGGCCGCTCCTCTAGGCTTTGCTCGAAAGGAAGTAGACTGCCCTTCGAACGCTGGGGTGAATGCCGTGGACTGTGTCGACACGGCCTGGGGTACCCACTGAAAAGTGGTCGGGGTTTGTGCCACGATCTGGGGCACTGGGGGCAATGGCAATTGCAGTTGCTGTTGCTGTCTAACAGGCTTGGCTGGCCGAGACGGTAGCCTAGTCCTCATAGTCTTCCTCTTTGGTTGAGGACCCTCATCCGGGGAAGACTTTCTTTTGATAGCCAGGCCCCACTTCTGGAGAAGGTTTCTATTCTCCAAGGCGGCCTTATCAACAACTTCTTTGACCAAGTCGGTAGGGAAAAGGTCTTTTCCCCAAATGTTGGAGGATATTAGTTTCCTTCGCTCGTGCCTCACCGTAGCCGAGGTAAACACGAACTCCCTACAAGCTCTCCTTGCCTTGACGAAGCCATAAAGGTCCTTCGTCACTGTGGCCAGATGAGTCTTGGCCACTACCATGAACATTTCATGGACCTTGGGGTCACTTGCCATCGTCTCGAGAGTAGTCTGAAGAGACATTGAGGCAGTCAGTCTTTCTTTTGTAACGAACTCTCTTCGCAAAAGAAAGTCAGACAGCTTAGGGAGGTCCTCGCCGAACTGACGTCCGGCAATATCAGCCTCCAACTTTCCAACTGAGAACGTAAGATGGACGTCCTTCCAGTCTTTGTGGTCCATAGGCAGGGCCAGCGACAAGGGTTTACACTCCTCTAGGGAGGGGCAAGGCTTGCCGGCCTCGACTGCTTTTAGTACCGCCAGAAACCCTTTCTGTAAAAAGGGGAAGGCTCTAGTAGGCGAGGACACAAAGGAAGGGAGCTTCCTGTTCAATGTGGCTACCTTTGAGTTAGAGAAGCCCCTCTCTTTCATCGAGGATGAAAGTAGAGCTTGAGCCTTAGCATGGTCCATCACTATGACCTCCTTCGGCTCTGTCTCCTCCTTTGAAGCTGGTTCCTTCCTCAGCCGGACATAACAGTCCGGATATGATGCCTTGCTGGGCCAGAATTCCACCTCCTCCAGGGGAACTGAGCCCAGCTTATCCGAGATGACGATCTTTCCAGTCGTCATCGGCATGTGCTCAGCATACCTCCATGGGTTAGCATCTGAGCACAAGGGAAGGTCTTTCACATTGAGCTTTTTCTGGGGCCCATGTGATTCTGCAAGGCACTGCATTCGCAGTTCCATTGCAGCCGCCTTCTCCTGATTCTCCTTCTGCCTTTGTTGGATCATTCCAACAATAGAAGAGAGGGCCTGTCCCAGCTCTACTGGGAGACCGGCCGATGCTGAGGGAATAGGCTCCGGAATCTGAACCGGAGTAGCCGACACCTCGTCGACGTCTACCTCTACAACGTCTGGGGCTTGAACTTCATCCTGGGCTTCTGCCAGGTCTTCCTCCAGACACTCGTCCACATCAGACATCCTGTCATCTAACTGGATGTCTTGCATCGCGACCGCGACTTCAGCATCCACCTGGATCTGAACTTAGGGGATCTCCTCTTGAGGCTGGGGAATCACTGCATCAGCTGATGCCTTAGGGAAAAGATACGCCCTCATCTTCTCACTTGGAAGATAAGGGCCAGAAGTGTTCTTTTGGAAGCCCCTTACCCAGGTACGAAGCTTCTTCCTAGCTATATCCCTTGATTCCTCCGTCCTAGGGGAATCAAAGGTCTCAGTAATCAGGTTAGTGCACACAGTACATACCTGAGGGTCCCAATACCGGAGATCATCCTTGGAGACAGCGTATGCTGCGTGTCTCCTACAAAACTCATGTCCGCAGAGGTTCTTGCTGCGGACGTTGCAGAAAGCACTTCCGCACTTCGGAGTGTCCTTCTGTAAAGAGAAGAAATTTCCATGAGTATCAAGTGAACTATGTATCACTGGATATGCATAGTATAGCATAACAATTCAGAAAGGAAAGACACACACTTGTGTTTCCCTCACAACCCATTGCTGCAGCCTTCCAGATAATAAAATCAAATGGTTAATCTCTTCTAGAGTAACCAATGCAAAGTTTCCAGAGGAAACAGGTGGAGCTCACACCTAAGCAATGATTTTAAAAACCTGGATAATAGACAGGAAAGAACTCACTTTCCTATCTGTAGGGCAACATCAAAGGACTGTGCAAGAAAACACAAAAGTGTTAGAACACACAGTGCTGTACCAACACCCTTACCATAGTTTTCTTCTTACTGTATATGTTATACTGAAGAATACTAGTACAGTATAGGGGGATACGTGCCGGCCGGCAACTTGCCGGCCGGCACACACCATAACTAGCTTTAAAGTATACTACTTAACAGCTATAAGGCGGCAGCACTCTAGTTCAAATGCATGTGCCGGTCGGCAGCAATTGCCGGCCGGCAACAGCCAATGTCGGCCGGCAATGGCTGCCGGCCGGCAACTACACAAGGTAGTACCCAGCTGCCGGCCACACTCTTGGTGACCGGCAGACAAGGGCTGACATAAGCCGGCCGGCAAAGGTACAAGACCGATGCCAGCCGTCAGCAAAAGAACCAGAGGACTACACCTGCCCGGCTGCCGGCCTCATATGCCGGCAGCCGGGTCGGGTACAGCACTAGAAGAAAAATAGAATGGATGCCGGGATAAGAATGTACACTACCTCCAAGCCCAGCAATCCGAAAGAGTGCATATAAGGAAGGGGAGAATCTAATTCAGGCTTCCTGACCAATGCCGTCTGGCTCTACAGGCAGGCATGGAAGAGGGACCAAGGGAGGTCTGGGCAGCACTGAAAAATATAAGGCCCTTGCCGGCCGGCAGCTCTGCCGGCCGGCAAGGGGCTGAGTCAATTCCACATCCTAACCTATACTAGGTGCAGATGTAGAACGACGTACAGTACTGTAATGGCTAGGCCATTACGGAGATAGAGAGGGAAGGGACAAGAGGGTCCTACCGACCTTGCTTTAGTGACGGATCACCCTCAGCCAAGAAACTTATCTTAGCCTAAGGGAGATCTAAGGGGGAAGGCCAGCAATACTTGCCAGCTCCCAGAGCACCAAAGCAAGGAAGGTGTTGCTACTCCCAGGGAAAGAAACTTATCTTCCCCCGAGAACAGCAACAAGGACTAGTCTGGTAGATCACAAAAGAAGGAATCATATCCACAGAAACCTTCGGTAGTGACCTAAGGAGGCTAAGCCCCCTTTTTGTCTGTGTCAGGCCAGCGAGGGAGACTCTGCCCCAAGCCAGACAAACACAGACTCAGACTAAAAAACTCTGTTGTTCTGTCCCTCTTTGAACCATACTACAGGAACAGGAAGGTACAGTAACACCCCAGTATAGTTTTATCGAAAATAAATTCGGAAAAAAACCACTTAGGGATAAGCCCAAGGCTTAAACAGAGGGAAAGGGATTGCATACCTTCTCCGAAGAAAAGAAAGCAACCGGGGAGTATGATAAAGTATACTAAGGCTCCATAAGCAACTTAGCCTAGGCACCAAGAGAATCGATTACCTAAATCACCGAAACTCACTCGTATACTATCTTGGAAATATTACACACAGTCTTAAATGTATAAAACATAGCCTAAAGCTTCAATAAAATTTCTATTACACTCGGAAAAACCAGCATCATGCATGAAGTACTAGGACCAAACGACTAGGCTACATGGCCTAGCGTAGGCCAGAATGGCGAATACTTCGCCAAAATAATACTAAGCACGAAAGGAAATCCTATGTAATGCTAAATAGCTAAAATTTATTAAAGCAAAACAACCAGGAATGTCGCTCTGACTAACTAAACTTATACCTAGCGAGTGACAGCGTCCAGGACGCCTCTGGTAGGCTACGGCTCTTGTATCAAAGATTAATCCTATTAATCACTCAAAATTTACCAAGAGCCTACATTTATACATAAAAGACATTATACTCAACTTATCAGAGGCCGACGAAGACGGAGAAGCCATGAAAAGTAGAATAAATCCAAGATTTGCGAGAAACACGGGAAAAAACACCGAGTTGTTAAGCTACGCAAAAAGGAATACAGATGGCGCCAGGATTGGCGCCAGGCACGCATACGAATCGGAGGATAGGGAAGCCTTGGGAGCGGCTCCCCTTTTTCTTTCCCGAATTCGTTTCTTGCCAATCCCTCCTACGAGACGAAATCTCTGTCCAGGATGCAGATTGCCATGTGGCGTGTCAAGAATACGTCCTCTGATATGTCGCGATATCCCTTTCACGAGGGATACTCGCTCCAGGAGTTTGAATTCTGGTACCTTAAGGTACTGTAAATTCTCTGGGAATATCGCCGTAGTTGTAATATACCCTAGGAAGCTACCCTATAGGAACTTCCATCAGGACGACATGGCTTGAGCCCAAAAATATATATATATATATTGTATACCTATATAATAAGAGAGAGAGAGAGAGAGAGAGAGAGAGAGAGAGAGAGAGAGAGAGAGAGAGAGAGGCCCTCCCGTTTTTAAGGTATGCAAGTTTAGTTATGGCGGAGACTTCAGTTTTCATTCTCTTTTTATCTCTCTACCCTACCTGTAACAATGTCAGCTAGACGTGCTACCGAAAGTGCCAAGAGAGAGAGAGAGAGAGAGAGAGAGAGAGAGAGAGAGAGAGAGAGAGAGAGAGAGAGAGAGATTACATTAAATAGGCTAAAGGAGAGAGAAAAAACTAGAACATGATCAAATAGCAATTAGGGAAGTAACAACTCCCTCCTCCCCCCTCCGTCGACTCATTCTAATAGAAGATTTAACGCTAGTTTCCCATTTATCATTAGGGCACAAACCGGGTGTTCATGGAAGTCAATTGCAATATTTTATTTATAAGCAAAGGCCGCCAACAATGTAGACCGAGGAGAGATGATTTTAAAAAGAACTTTAAAGGTAAAGGAACGTCGTTTTTGCAAAACCTGTAAAAAAAATTAGTTTTTTTCTGCGGTAAAACACTTAGAAGTCGTTTTCATTTCGACTAATGTTAGAAATTCAAAAAAAAACATGTTTCTTTGTAATTGTTTATAAAAGAATGTATTCCGGAGAGAAGGCGGGGTTATTCAAAGTTGTTGTTGGGGTATTAAAACCCCAACAACAACTTAGCCTAGGCACCAAGAGAATCGATTACCTAAATCACCGAAACTCACTCGTATACTATCTTGGAAATATTACACACAGTCTTAAATGTATAAAACATAGCCTAAAGCTTCAATAAAATTTCTATTACACTCGGAAAAACCAGAATCATGCATGAAGTACTAGGACCAAACGACTAGGCTATAGACTTAACTTTTACACGTTACATGTAATAGTTAATATAAGATTGTGTCTGTTCAAGTTACCATGAGATTTAGTAAATAAAGTTTGAGCGTCCGTGCGTCGAGATTGGTCTTAGACTCCAAGAGACAAAGGGATGCCGGAGCATTTTCCCACCCCAGCTGTAAAAGTTGAGATCAACCAATGAAGAATACAATAGATCCATTTTGGTTAAGCCTAGGTGCTTATTTATGAAATGTCTTAAGTATCTTATATTTTGTCAAAAAAAAAAAAAAAAAAAAAAAAAAAAAAAAATCTTGGCTAGCGTTATTATTTAAACTTCACATTTTGACGCCTTTACAGAGCCATAAAAAGAAAAAAAACTACTTCGTGCCTGAATAAAACAGGTATTAGTAAAATAGGAACACATAGGTAGCCAAATACAAATATTACATAAACACAATCACATAAATTTGTATATATTTACAAACTTGTTGTCAGTTCCATAAAAGTCTTTCGATTGGAATTCCATTCGCTACAAAAATTTGAAAGTTTTTTTTTTTTTTTTCCAAACTTAATCTCAAATCTTAATGTGAGAACAGTCTAGTTATTAGGAAAACACATTCAACTAGAACCGCCGCTCGGTAGAGCGCATACCTTCTTCACCACCACCTTTGTCAATTATATCGTTATACCATATTGTATATCATAAGATAGGCAATTGAATTATGCACCTTTTAGCGCTAATTCACGCAACTCAGATAAAAATTGGCCACATTATGGCAAAAAAGACGTTTTTAACTTTTTCGTGACGTTGGCCTTAACCTTTGACCCAATCCCTACCAAAATTTAATCAAACTGCCCCTGCTTTGTGGCCCATTACACTACCAAGTTTTATGAGATTCGGTCAAATAGTTTTTGAGTTATGCGAATCACAAACACACAGACAGACATACAAACAAATACATCCCTATCAAAGTTGGCGAAGGCAATACAAAGAAAATGTTCCGTGGAATAATAGTAATGGTAATAATAACAATGATAATATAAATTTCCTTAAATTGATGACTTCACTGCCCAACGTCAGCTGGTGAAGCGCAGTAACCATGTTAGAAGTGGATCGTCTACATATAACGAAACTAGTGAGAGTGTAGAGCCACGATTTTAGTTTAAAATTTAATTACTCAATGTAGTAAAACGAACACTCATAAACTTAGTGAAATATGAATAAAACAAATTGAATAATAGGGAATCCAAATATATAATAACGATAATGGCAATCAAATTTACACGAAACTAACCACAATCTCGTCATCTAGATTTAATCATTAAAACATTAATTCCCTTGACAGGTAACCCTCCTTCAGAGTTTCATTATAAAGACGGTTTTCACTTACTAAGCTATCAAGGAGGCACCAAATAATTTTCACTTTCCCTCCCATAGACTCTATGTCCTTGAAAGGATCCTTTAGGTATCCTTAGATAACGAAGGTTTACGAGAAAGGATCCTGAAATATCTGAAGGTGAAATCTCCGCCATTGATTAGTGTTTTTCGTGCCAGTATCGAAACCTTTCCTTGATTTCTGTGATACCAACGCAATCAAAGCAGATTTAAATTGAATTTAAATTTTTTAAAGGCCTCTTAACTAATTTAGGTAGGCATATCAAGTGTTATAGACGTCATATATGTACCGAATTCTGTAGCATCGGTTTTTTGGAGTATTTTGAAAAATCCTTCCATTTGCTTCCGAAAAAAACATGAATTACATTATAGATGGTAGTATTTTCTGAGAGGTTTTCATTTGCTCTTAACTAGACATATCTGAAGAAAGAATTAGTTGCATTGGTTAAATTAATTAACACCCTAGATTTCAGTACCTATTCAAGAGGTCAGTTATGCTCACAAACTATATTTTTGGAAAGGAAAGAATACAAAGGTAAGTTGACAATGTCTGAGATTTAAGGAGATTCAGTAGATGCACTTTATATACAATACATTTCTGTATTCAATTATGTAGGAGCATAATCACGCACATTCTCTCTCTCTCTCTCTCTCTCTCTCTCTCTCTCTCTCTCTCTCTCTCTCTCTCTCTCTCTCTCTCTCTTAAGCTAACAAAAGGTAGTGAAGTCATCAGCACAAATAAAATCTTGACGTCATGACGGCCAGATCATCGACATTACTTCATTTCCTCTCCTTGTTACTTGAAGCCCGCCTTATTCCTCTCAAGTCCTACGCCCTGGTACTTAGGAAGAGAGAACGAATATGGGTGTGTGGGGGGGGGGGGGGGCGTGAGGAGTCGTAGAGCAGAAAGTGGGGTGGGGTGGATGGCAGTAGATGGCAGAGGACGACAAATGCTATGACAATGGAGCTCATTTTCGGAACATGACACTCACTGAGATAATTCTGATTTCTTGTCTCATCCGATATCCACTTTGGTTTAAAAAGAATATGTAGAAGTCTTGCCACACGTGAGTGAGATATGTTCACGAAGGTTTTCTCACAGAAGAAGAAGAAGAAGAAGAAGAAGAAGAAGAAGAAGAAGAAGAAGAAGAAGAAGAAGAAGAAGAAATGGTAGAAAAAAAAGTAGAAGAAAAAAAAGAAGGTAACAAAATACAGCAGCAACACCGTTCAGTCGATTCATTATGACTGACATCCGAACAGCGGCATCTTTAAAACCAGTGGAAGATAAACAAGTAGGAATTTCAAAGTCGTGGATCTATTAATCACATTGACCGACAAAGGAAGCCACAAAGCCTTGACGTCTTATTATCTTCTAGTTTTGTTATTCGTTCTTTTGAACATTCAGAGAGAGAGAGAGAGAGAGAGAGAGAGAGAGAGAGAGAGAGAGAGAGAGAGAGAATGCTTATGGTTACTTCTTGCCATGATCATTTGCAACTACATAAAAAAGATAGAAGACGTCATCAAAACACACTGATCATCATAATTATCAATAATGAATTGCAACAGCAACCGACTCCGGTGTTTTGTTATGGTAATTCATTCAAACGTCTGGAAATAGTCTATTTAGTGTGGATAGATTGAACAGCAATTTTATTACACGATATTCGTGTGAAAAGAACAAACCAAAGTCACTTTTTCCTTGTTTTTGAAGGGCTTTCATTGCTTGCTGGTGAAGTTTTGACAGAATCAAAAGCTTTCTCATAGTTTATAAATGCTATACATAATGGTTTGTCATACACTGTTAATGTTTTCATTAGTGTGACGGGCCGAGAGAAGGTTGTGACTCAAAGGCAGGATGAAATCAACTAAGTAAACTTTATTACAGAACGCTCGTTTATATATACATAAACCCCAGGCAAAAAGGGCATACAAAACATAAGAGGCAATTTCAAGTTCAACCGAAAACCTCACCGGTTAACAGTTAACGGTGAGAAAAACAGACATTTTATTTCAGGTTCTTATCAGCGCGAGGGGAGAGCGAAGATACAAGCATGATACATACAAAAAATGAAATGTCGTTACTATGTATGATCGTGTGACACATGGTTGGTACATGGCTCCCCCCCTAAAAATGACATACTGTACATGTTAAATAGGGCGCCCTGATCTAGAGAGGCGAACTGTAGGCGGGTCATCTGGCAGATTTCAGACGATCAATGGAGACCCAGTCTTCTTTGCCACGAATGTTTAGTAGGAATGGTTTCGGACTGCGTCGGATCACAAGGAAAGAAGGGCCCGTGTAAGGGGCGTTAGCGGTGGCTTGCATTGCAAAATGCAAGTCTTTTGGTATGTGATGCTTCGCTGGAGGCTTGTAAGTCTCGCGGCATGGAGTAGATTTTCCATACGACATGACGTATGCGATGGAGATCGTCGGAGGAGGTTGCAGATGGAAAAGATTCGGCAGGGATGACCAACGGGTCACCATACACCATTTCAGCTGCTGAGACGTCGAGGGCGTCTTTAGGAGTGGTCCTTAGTCCAAGGAGGACCCAAGGAAGCTGAGTAAACCACTTGGAATCCTTGCAGCGGGACATCAGAGCTGCTTTGAAGGCGATGAAAATGTTCAACCATTCCATTGGCAGCTGGGTTGTAGGCAGTTGTCTGATGCAGGGTGATGTAGGAGATTCACTAATGATGTCCACAATTGAGAGGTGAAAGTTGTACCCCTGTCAGAAGTAATATGCTCAGGGATACCAAATCTTGCAATCCATCCTGAGAGTAAGGCAGATGTACATGAGGCGGACATTGCAGTTTCCATGAGAATGGCTTCAGGCCAACGAGTGGAACGGTCGATGACGGTAAACAGGTAACGATGTCCTTGTGATATGGGTAGAGGGCCTACAACGTCGACGTGAATGTGGGTAAAATGACGATTAGGTTGAGGAAAGGTGCCCACTCCTGAATCTGAATGTCGATGTATTTTGGAAGTTTGGCAATAAGTACAGGCGCAGACCCAATCCTTAGCATCCTTAGAAATGCTGTGCCAAATGAAATTCGTCTTCAGCAGCTGTGCAGTAGAACGGCATGAGAGATGTGAAAGGCCGTGAATGAAATCAAGCACCTGTCGGTGATAATAGTTGATCATGCCCAAGAATTCCTGCAGAACTTTGATGGACGAGGGCGTGGAGAAGTTTTGAATGGCTGCTACCTTCTCAGGGAGGGGATAGACTACTTCAGGAGTGATGCGGTGCCCTAAGAACGACACTTCGTTGGCGCCAAAGGTACACTTGTCGTATCAGACTACAAGGCCTTTTTGTTGCAGGCGGTCGAGCACGATGCGCAGGTGACGGAGGTGTTCCTCTTTTGAGGAAGAGAACACAAGTATGTCGTCCACATAACATACACAGAAGGGGAGGTCCCCTAAGATGCCATCCATGAGACGCTGAAAAGTGGCCCCAGCATTACGAAGGCCAAAACAGGAGTAATTGAAGGTGTATGTACCAAACGGAGTGGTGATGGTGGTCTTGGGGATGTCCTCTGGGTTCATAGGCACCTGATAATACCCCTTCAGGAGGTCGAGCGTGGAGAAAACCTTCGCTCTGTGCAGGTAGGAGGTCATGTCGGCGATGTTTGGGAGGGGTTAGTGATCCGGTTCTGTTTGCATGTTCAGGTGCCTGCAATCCCCGCATGGACGGACGGAGCCATCTTTCTTCAGAACGATGTGTAAGGGGGACGACCATGGGCTGGAGGCCTTTTGGCAAAGGCCCAATTCCTCCATTTCGGCGAACGTCTGTTTGGCGGCTGCCAATCATTCCGGTGCCAGACGTCTGAATTTTACGAAAACTGGGGGTCCCGTTGTCTTGATATGGTGCTAAATACCGTGCTTGGCAGGAGCCGTGGACATTTGGTGAAGTTCTGGACGGAAAACTTCCAGGTACAACGTGAGGAGGTGGGCGTAGGCATCCGTGGGTGCGCTAATGTGGAGAGCGAGGCTGGGAGGGGTGGGTTGAAAAGGTGTCGACAAGTACGAGTCTGCGTTGACCAATCGCCGGGGGGCGACACCGACCAGAAGGTGAAAATGAGAGAGGAAATCCGCACCAGGGATTGGCAATGTGACGTCAGCAACGAGAAACTTCCAATTAAATTTACTGTTTCCAAAAGATAATTTGAGGTTCTTGTAACCGTAGGTGAGTATCGCAGATCTGTTGGCAGCTACCAGGCGGATGTCGGCAGACGTAGACAGACTACATCGTGTCCTGAAGAGTTCCCTTGGCAAAAGAGAATGACAAGCACCCGTGTCTACCAAAAATCGCGCGCCCGTTCCTGCATCATGTAAAAAGAAAAGATTAGAAACACGGGAGGCCACCGCCACGGGAGATGGTCTTCTTACATGTTTTTTTTTTTTTTGGCCACTGACAATCCTTGGCACCTTTCTTGGCGGCTGCCCCGAATCTGTTGTGGTAGTAGTAAAACTGCGGCCGATGGGAGGCAGTAAGTGTCTGTAGAAGTTGTTGGTTAGGGCGTGAGCGAGTGGTGTGTGGTGGGTGACTTTGTCGCCGCTTTGGCACGTCATGGGGTAGGCTTGTATGTCATACGGCATTCACGTCAGCTTTGGTTGACGTTGAATAGGCGTCCTTTTTGTCAGGAGTGGAGGCGTTGATGGAGGTCTTAAAGGTCGTGAAGTGGCTGTCCATAAGGGCGTCGGATTTGGTAAGCAAGTCCTTTATGGGTCGACATCGGGTATGGGAGCGCATACAGGTTTGGGTAAACGGCGTATCCAAAGGGCACAAAGTAGGTTCACCTCACGAGGAGAGCCGTCTGCGGCAGATTGCAGGCGAGCGATACTGGTCATTTCTCTGCGAGCGAAGCCCTTTGATCCCCCAACGGTTGTTGAGAGAGCTGAAAAAGCTTTGCTACCCAGGCGGCTGGAGACGGCGAATACTGCTGCAGAAGGTATGTTTTGAGGGCGTCATACGCTATTGGGGTGTCTCCTTGTTCATAAAGCCTGTCGGATATTTCCGGGAAGGTGTCCTCGGGTATCGCCGCGAGAACATAATCTGCTTTGGTGGTTGAGCGAGTCACGCCCTTGATGCAAAACTGGACTTCTTTGCGCTGAAACCAAACAAACGCCTCTCCTCTGGCGAACGACGAAAGTTTCAATGGGGCAGCGCCAACTTCTGTGGAGTCCGCCATAGTACCAATGACGGAGGGGCGAGGTGGGGTGGAAGACGGGAGGAGCGAGTCGACTTCTAGGGTCACCAATGTGACGGGCCGAGAGAAGGTTGTTACTCAAAGGCAGGATGAAAGCAACTGAGTAAACTTTATTACAGAACGCTCGTTTTTATATACATAAACCCCAGTCAACAAGGGCATATAAAACATAACAGGCAATTTCATGTTCAATCGAAAAGCTCACCGGTTAACAGTTAACGGGGAGAAAAACAGACATGTTACTTCAGGTTCTTATCAGTGCGAATGAAAAGCAAAGATACAAGCATAATACATACAAAAAATGAAATGTAGTTACTATGTACGATCGTGTGACACACTGTTGGTACATTAGTTGTTTAATAACATGGTTATGGTCAGTTGTTTAATACCCACTTATAAAGCCTGCCTGCTCTCTTGGTTACTTAAAGTCTATCTGTATTTCAATTCAGCCTAATATGATATTTGTGAATATTTTTGTATTCTTGAGAGTAAACTTATCGCTTGGTAATTTTCAGGTCTTCCGTGTCCCCCTTTTTGTGAATTAGTATGATAAAGTTTTTATAAGCTGTAGGTATAAAGCATTCTTCCAGTTATTTTTTGTAACCGTTATCCAGTTTTACTACTATGAAATCTACTCCATCTATTATGAAATCAATTGTTAGGCCATCTTCTAATGCTGCTTTGTCTCTTTTCATATATTTTAACGCTTTCTTTACTTCTCACACTGTTACTTTTGATATAAGCTCAGGTGTTTCATTATTTCTGTGGCAAAGTTATTACTAATATCACAACTGTAATAGCAATGTATAGAAATCCTCTGCAATTTTTATTACTCCATCCTCCTTGGTTAATTAATATTTCCATTTTCATCCTTTAGAGCAAATATCCGTTGGCACCCTGTTCCAAGTCTTCTTCTCATTAACTTGATGCTCATTCCTTTGTTTAGTATTTCATCAATTTTCGTCTGATTGTATTTACAAATATCTGGGTTATTTTTTTATTTTTTCAATTGTTCTGCTAATTCTACTTCATCTCTGTTGTAATTAACCATAATTTTAATTTTTTTTCTTTATTAGGGTTTGATCCTTTCGACTTTATATATATATATATATATACATATATATATATACATATATATATATATATATACAGTATATATATATATATATATATACATATATATATATATACATATATATATATATATATATACACAGTATATATATATATATATATATACACAGTATATATATATATATTAACATTCATATATATATATATATATATATACACATACACACACACACATATATATATATATATATATACAGAGAGAGAGAGAGAGAGAGAGAGAGAGAAGGAAAATATATTGATGGGAATATATTAACTCTGGCCAAGATCATCTCTTCTGGCCGTAATAAAACCTGACATTTCGAAAACCAACCTCGAACACAGTTTCTTTTTGGTTCGGTTCGCTAGCCTTGACGCTCCCTGCTATCGTAGATTACAGTTAATATATCTCACTGAGAGATTACTGACGGGTGCAAGAAGGTGTAAACTACACGACTCTAAACATGTCACTGAGAGAGAGAGAGAGAGAGAGAGAGAGAGAGAGAGAATAGCAGATTGAAAGTCAAGATAATGTCAATAGACACGAGATGAATTAAGGAAAGGTTTGATATATATATATATATATATATATGTATATATATAATATATATATATATATTGTCAGGTATTTCCTTTCTTAAAACTAGAAATCTGTGTGTTTGTTGTTTTTTTCATCCAATAGATGGCGTTGGTTGTCCATTCTATCGTCCTTGGGTGTAGTTTATTATTCGCTTTAAATAGATGGCGTTAGTTGTTTTGTTCGTTATTTTAGTGTCCTTGGTATTATTATTGTTTACTTTTGATTTACTTTCCAAGTGATAGCCATTACCTTACGAACCTCGCAACCTTTCACATGGTAAGAAGTTATTTGCCATTTTGTTGTAAACATTATGTTCTATTTAGATATTATGTAAAGCTATTATGGTTTTATTAGTGAAATGTTAACAGTGACCTTTTGTTCTAAGTTATTGTTTGTGTATTTATGTTGCAGACACTCAACTCTCACTTTACCTTACCTTGTCTTGCCTGTTTGACATATTGTCTTAACTTAAATGACTTGTTGGATGTACCATTTTACTTACCTGGTGCAAAATCTATCATCATGGATCTACCATTTTCAGCCATCTCGACAATTTCAAGAGTGTACCCACATCACAACCTACGTGTCATCTATTACTATTATTTGTTTCTATTTATTGTTAATAAATGAATAATTTTTATAGTTCTTTTTTACTAAATACCAGTCTAGCCAATGTGTTAGGTAACAAGCGCCTAATTCATTTCCATCTGTAAATAAAAGCTTGACAATTGGTGCAGTGAGTAGGGTCATTTGCAGAGTTGCTAGACTGTGTAACTTATGTATGATTTATATTTACAGTTTACTGCTGACAACTATGTGAACTTCTTTACCTGCGAAGGTTGGTGGATTTCATTTAAGTGTTCTGCAAGGATTGTGGCCTATCACTGGAAGTAATATCACTGGAGTTAAGGTAAAGTTCTACCTATGTTGTTTCTTTTGTGTCTGGCGAGTTGTCATGTGACAGTGCTTTATTGAAAGTGGAATAAAATTCTCGTTGTGGTGCAATATAAGTTTGTAATTGTTCGTGTAGTCATATTACGTACTAGGAAAAGGTTGAGGTCTGGAAGTGAATTAGAAACCGTATCGTTATCCTATTAATTCTAGCTAATTCAGTCTTAATGATTATAGAGCTTGTTAGGGGTAATGTTAGTTTAATGTTTCCTTCAAGTTCCGATAGTTTTCTCATCCTTGAATAATCCTATTGTGTATTCAGTTTCTTTATGCTAGGTTTTTTTTGGCGTGGAAATTTTTGTCATTGATGGTGGAAAACCCATAATAGACATTGGTAATCATTGAAGTACTACTTTAAAGTTGAGTTCATGATTAGCCATATATCATAATTTAATGTTTTACTAATACTTATTATTAAGTGTTGTTGTTTTTTTTTATTAACTGTATGCTTACCCATCATTATTATTGATCTTGGTGATTTGATAGATAAGGCTATTAAGCTTGGTAGAAAACTGCTGAAGCTGAGGAATTTATAGCAAAGCAACAGGCTAGAGAGGATAGAATAGCTGAGAGAGAGGAGAAAAGGATTCACTTAGAATTGGCAGAAAAGGAGAAAAGGTTTCAGTTAGAGTTGGCAGAAAAGGCAAAGCAACAGGCTAGAGAGGATAGAGTAGCTGAGAGAGAGGAGAAAAGGTTCCAGTTAGAGTTGGCAGAAAAGGAGAAAAGGTTTCAGTTAGAATTGGCAGAAAAGGAGAAAGATAGTATATTTAAATTGGAATGTCTTGAAAAGGAAGGGAGGAGGAGGAGGAAGTCAGGAAACCTGAGTTAGCCAAAGCAGAGTTGAGAAAGTGGTGCTATAGGTGGTGTAGGTAGCGGAGAATGTAATATCTTTGCCAAAAATTCCCCCCTTTGATGAGAAAAACTCATGAAATTAATGTGTACATGAATAGATTTGAGAAATTAGCTGAATTTCATAAATGGGGCAGGAAGACTATGGTACTATGTTAGGCACATTATTAAAGGGTCGAGCCTTTGAAAAGTGTACTCGTGGACTTGACCCTGCTATTGCAATTAATTATCAGGGAATTGAAGGCAGCCTTATGAAAGCGTTCCAGATCAATCCTCAGGTATATCGAAAGAAATTTAGAGAGGGATTTATTGAAACTAATGAAAGCTTTGTGCAGTATTCATATAGACTAAGACAGAATTTTGATAAGTGGTTTGCAATTAGCGGATGTTAATAAATCTTATGATGATGTGTGTGATTTTATGGTTATGGATCAATTGTTGCTAATAGTTCAAGGGATTTGCGAACATTTCTTTTAGAAAGGGTTTTTAAAAAATTCTCATGAAATGGCGTTAGCTGCTGATAGGTATCTGATTGATCACGGAAATTACTAAATGTAGAAATTCTAAATTTAATTCTGATAAATGTTCTAAGTTAGGAATGCAACCTAAATCTGATAAAGTAGGTGTAGATAATCTTAAAACATTGCAGTGCCACCTATGTAAAGAAATTGGGCATATTAAACCCAAATGTTCAAATAATCCTGTTAACTTTGCTCAATCTAAATCTTCTAATGAAAATATTCCTAGATCAGTATCGCTCTAGCTAGTGAAGAAAAACCCACGAATGCTATTGTGGATGAGAAAGGAAGAGTTTTAACAAAAGAGTAGAGCTCTTGTTTGGTACTGGGTGTAATACTGTTGTTTTTTAACGAAACTTTGATTCTACACGCTATCTCAGTAAGGCTAAAACTGTGAAGGTGTATAATTTCATGGGTGTTCCAATATATCTTCCCAAAATTAGATGTTACTTAGAAGTAAAATCTTTTCCGGTAGAGTAAATGCTATCGTAGCACCAAATTAAATGTTCTGATGTAATTGTGGGTTAATGCCTGGATTGAAACAACACATGCAGGCAGGAATAGAATTGTTGAGTAAAATACCTGTGCCAGATAACGATTTAGATGTAAATAAGTTTACATGTTAATGTGGTTATAAGAAAACGAGTGTTAGGGAAACTACATTAAAACCTTTGTCTGATGTCTTGTCTGAAGTTAAAGTAAATCCAGTAGATTTTAGTAATAAACAGTGGAAATGTGATTCTCTGAAGTCAATTAGGGAAAAGCTTGGAGGAGGAGGAAGAAATAACATCCAAAGGGAGAGTTGTTAAGTATGTAGTAATTAATAACGTGATTTATCGTAAATGTGTGCAAAGTAAAAATCAGCTAGATGTTGGTAAAATGCATATTGTAGTTCCTCTCGAATATTGAGAGAATATTTATGAAACTTGCACATGAATCGCTTATTTCTGGTAATTTTTCTTCTAGGAAAACTATTGACAAAGTGCTTGGTAAATTTTATTGGCAGAGGGCTAATGCAGATATTGATAGATATTGTAAGTCTTGTCATAAATGTCAGAAATTTGGGAAAAGAGTGAAGAAAGTGTTTGTGTAAAATGCCTATAGTTTCTGAACCATTCAGTAGAGTGGCTATTGATATTGTGGATCTGATTGTTCCAGCCTAAAGTCGTGGTCACAAGTATATTCTTACAATAATGTATTTAGCTACACGGTACCCTGAAGCTGTACCTTCAGAAATATTGATACTATTACTATAGCTGAAAGTTTAGTAGAAGTATTTTGTAGAGTTGGGGTACCAAAAGAAATACTAAGTGACAGGGGAACTCAGTTTAAGTCAGATATCATGGCAGAAATACATAGATTATTATCAATTAGAGCTTTATTCACAAGCCCATATCATGCTGCATGTAATGGAACTGTAGAACGGATGAATGGTGTACTTAAAAATATGTTAAAGAAAGTTTGTAGTGATCATCCAAAAGAATAGGACCGGTATATTCCTGTTGTTCTTTTCGCTTATCGTGAAATTCCCAACGATACTCTAAAGTTTAGCCCATTTGAACTTTTGTATGGACATAGTGTCCGTTGCCCTCTAACAATCCTTCATGAATTGGTTGCTGGTAACAATGCTGATGATGAAATCAAAACTACCTATCAGTATGTTTTAGATCTGCATTCTCGATTGCAAGAGATGGCCCAGATTGCAGTTAGTAATGCTGAAATAAATTCACGTAAATATAAAGAGTATTTTGATCGTAAAGCAAAGCCAAGAAAGTTTGTTGAGGGAGGTGAAGTTCTAATTATGTTGCAAAATAATACAAACAAATTTCTAATGCAGTGGAAAGGACCTTATGTGATTAATCGTTGCCATAGTAATGGAGTTGACTATTTTGTTAAAGTAGGGAATAATCTTAAACTGTATCATGCCAATATGTTGAACAAGTACTTTAGAAGGAAGATTGTAAATGTTATTCAAAAAGCAGTAGAAGAGGTCAAAACTTCAAATGGTTTGTTTGGTAATGTTAACTTTGAGGTTGTTAATGTTGGAGAACCTGTTTCAGATCTATGTGATATAGAATTTCTGGATGTTGATAAAACCAGTTATCAAATAAGTAAAGATCTTAAAAATTCTCAAACTGATGAACTTGTTAATGTTTTGGATAAGTTTCATGATGTAATTAGTGATAGACCTGGAGTTGCTAGATATATGGAACATGATATTAAATTGACCTCTAATATTCCAGTTCGTGCTAAACCTTATCCTGTTCCAATTAGTTTAACTGATGAATTTAACAATCAGGTTGATCAAATGCTCTCATTGGATATAATTGAACAATCTAATTCTTCATACTGTTCCCCAGTTGTCTTCGTTAAGAAGGAAGAAGGAGATTGTGTGTTGACTTTCGAAGTCTTAATGGAATAACCGTATTTGATGCCGAACCCATGCCACGTATGAATGAATCTTTACATAAGCTTGCTAATAAAATCTATTTTACAGAGCTTGATTTGTCAAAAGGATACTGGCAGGTACCATTAACTTTAGAAACCAGAAAGTATACTGCATTTGCAACA
>NC_090735.1:84824434-84836934 GCF_036898095.1 Palaemon carinicauda | reverse complement strand
TACATGTAATTTCTAAGTTTACTATTAATCACCCCATCTCATTAGAGACTACAACATGGGTTACCAATGAATCCCTTTCATTAGATTTTAGCGATGAAATATAAATGTCTCTCACATAAACATATTTGCATCTTTCTCATATGATACCGAAAGTTATATATTTCCTCTTTTTTCTATATATGTTATCATTATCATCATTCATGAACTTTACGTCATATTTGCGTTATATATCCAATGTCTTCTTTGGGTTAAGAATGATAGATCCATAATATTGCTTATCATTACTTTTTTCACCTATAGAAAACGAATTTTCTTCCCAAATTTCCCGTTCTTCCTGTGCTGGCTTCCGATATCTATGAAAAGAGGAAATACATAACAAGGTTTAGCATCAAAATTCAACTCTTGAAAGATAAACATTTCTCTCAAATCTGTTTACTGGTAACTGCTTTTCAAATGTAATTTCATTATCTTAATTAAATACACCTCTTATCAAACCACCTACATTGACATATATTAACATATCAAAGTATGTCTTCCTTTCCCTCTTTCAACGCACACACACAAGGTATATATGAGTATATATCTAGATACACACACACACACACACACACACACACATATATATATATATATATATATATGTGGTATATAACTATTATTATTATTATTATTATTATTATTATTATTATTATTAAATGCTAAGCTATAACCCTAGTTGGAAAAGCAGGATGCTATAAGCCCATGGGCCTCGATAGGGAGAATAGCCCAGTGAGAAAAGGAAATAAAGAAAAATAAAATGTTTTAAGTATAGTAACAACATTAAAATAAATATTTCCTATAAAAACTATAAAAACTTCAACAAAACAAGAGGAAGAGAAACTAGATAGAAGTGTGCCCGAGTGTACCCTCAATAAGAGAACTCTAACCCAAGACAGTGGAAGACCATGGTACAGAGGCTATGGCTCTACCTTAAGCCTAGAGAACAATGGTTGATTTTGGAGTGTCTTTCGCCTAGAAGAGCTGCTTACTATAGCTGAAGAGTCTCTTCTACCCTTACCAGAGGGAAGTAGCCACTGAACAATTACAGTACAGTAGTTAACCCCTTGGGTGAAGAAGAATTGTTTGGCAATCTCAATGTTGCCAGGTGTATGAGGACAGAGGAGAATCTCTAAAGAATAGGCCAGACTATTTGGTGTCTGTGTAGGCAAAGGGAAAGAACCGTAACCAGAGAGAAGGGTCCCATGTAGTACTGTCTGGCTAGTCGAAGGACCCCATAACTCTTCAGCCGTAGTATATATATATATATATATATATATATTTATATATATATATATATATAATATATTACCATAATTACTAGCCAAGCTACAACCCTATTTAGAAAAGCAGGATGCCATAAGCCCAAGTGCCCCAACAGGGAAAAAATAGCCCAGTGAGGAAAGGAAATAAGGAAATAAATAAACGATGAGAAAAAATTAACAATAAATTATTCTAAAAACAGTAACAACATCAAAACAGATATGTCATATATAAACTATATAAATACTTATGCCAGCCTGTTCAACATTAAAAGATTTGCTGCAAGTTTGAGCCTTCGAAGCACTACTGATTCAACTACCTGATTATGATAATCATTCCACAAATTGGTCACAGCTGGAATAAAACTTCTAGAATACTGTGTAGTATTGAGCCTCATGATGGAGAAGGCCTGACTATTAGAATTAACTGCATTCCTAGTAGCCTATTACGAACAGGATGGAACTATCGAGGAAGATCTGAATGTAAAGGATGGTCAGAATTATGAAAAATCTTATGTAACATGCATAATGAACTAAATGAACGACTGTGCCAAAGATTAATATCTAGATCAGGAATATGAAATATAATAGACCGTAAGTTTCTCTCCAACAAATTAAGATGATCAACAACAGCTGAAGATCAGACTGGCGAACAATAATCGAAAGAGGGTAGGATGACAGAATTAAAACACTTCTTCAGAATAGATTTATCACCAAATATCTTAAAGGAATTTCTCAATAAACCATTTTTTTGTGCAATTGAAGAAGACAGACCTAATGTGTTTCTCAAAAGTAAATATTATCTATTGAGGAATCCAATTTAAAATGTAAAAAACATTACAATCAAACTGTAACTTTGGTGTTTTCTAACTTGCCTATACTCAAAACAACGAAGAAAAAGAAGCAGTAGGAGAGAGAGAGAGAGAGAGAGAGAGAGAGAGAGAGAGAGAGAGAGAGAGAGAGAGAGAGAGATAAGTGGGCTAATATGGTAATAAAGAAAATAAGAGCAACACAAACCTTCAGCCTCTTCCGAATCCTTGAAAGATTAGCTCCCCACATGTGTTCATAACTGGTGAGAGCCAATGTATTATTGATAGATGGAGCTACTCTTGTGTCTCTGTAAGCAGCAGCTGCTAGAAAAGGCCGCCTTTCGATCAAGGACAGCTTTTGCAATGTTGGAGGTGTCGGGGGAAGCAGTGACGCTGGCTATTATTATTCTCTCACCCTCCTAAAATAATCACCCTAGAATGGCCACATTCTCTTACCCAGCGACCCTCATTCTTCATATCCTTCAAAAGGCAGGGCCCTTTGTTAGCTTAACGAAGACAGCCAGACCCATTTTTGCTTGCCTGCGCGCGCACCCTCTTCTGTTAAGTTTGCGATCAAGTCTTCGATACTGTCATTACCAACACACTACCAGTTTTTGCCGATTTTTTTTTATTGGAAATATATTGCAAATTTATTCAAGAACTCGCCCCAAAATGGCTGAAGCTTGATTTTCTTTTCTCTTTTCTTTCCTCTCGCGATTCAAGTGTTATCGAAGACAGTTATCCAAACCTAATGAATATTCGGTTAGGATTCTGTTTATTAAAGACGCTGTAAATAGCTTAAAAAAAGTAAAATATAAAACGCTATCAGTAATGTTTATTCTTCAGTCACGCCCTTAAGCAAAAAAATAACTTTCTGCAGATCTTTTTCTATTTCTTTTCATTTGTCTGTGATCATGAAGGAAGGATATTAATATTTGACTATACGTAGCTATTATGATGGAACAGCTAATTACTCGAGGAATTTCTTAGTGCAAAAATAGAGAAAATCAATCACAGCATCAAGTTCTTTCATAAAACAAACGACAGTCATCAAGGGAAAAATAAAAAGGGAAAGACGAGCCTTCAACAAAAAAAAAAAAAAAAAAAAAAAATGGCGAATACCTTATATCGTTTTAGAGCTACAGTTTATAACATAGACCAAAGACTGCCCAATTTTGTGAGTTTCTCTACTTTCGTATTCATGAACTGCGTACATAAATAATTATGTTCAGCTGCTCAGTTAATACCTAGGTCTTCGAACCTTCATACAGCCAGATGATATAGAGCACTCATCACTATATATATATATATATATATATATATCATATATATATATATCACAGCGCACGTGATTTCAATCAATGTAAATATCACCCACGAATGGCATTTAATACCGAATTCTATCTTGGGAATATACTTCCACTTCTGGCCAGAAGCTGTTACCATAAAATGAATTCGAAGTGGAAGTATATTCCCAAGATAGAATTCGGTATTAAATGCCATTCGTGGGTGATATTTACATTGATTGAAATCACGTGTGCTTGTGATATATATTCATTTAAGATAACCACGTGTTGCAAACTTACGATTCAGCTATCATGGTGGAAATAGGTTTATTTCAAGTGTATGAACAGATTCCTGAATTCGACAGGAATATGTACTGGGACTTGTCATAAACTTTTATCTCTCTTGATAGCTCAGTCGGTAGTGTCCCTGCAGGCATGGTTTCCAGCCGTACAAGTGGGGGTTCGAATCTCCACCTGGCCAGAAGCTGTTACCATAAAATGAATTCGAAGTGGAAGTATATTCCCAAGATAGAATTCATTATTAAATGCCATTCGTGGGTGATATCTACATATATATATTATATATATATACAGTGGAACCTCTACATCCGAATTTTCCAACATCTGAAATAAAATTCGAGCAAAATTTTGACTCTACACCCGTTTCTACTCTACACCCGAATTTTTTTTTCGACACCCGAAGTAAACAATACCCGTATGCGTAGTTGGTACTCATAGCGCCGGATGTGTTTTTTATTTCCGCCGATAGAAGGTAGCACTTTGACCTCGGAGGGACCCTCAATTAGCGTGGCTTGGGTCAGTCCTCTGTTCTCGTCGGCTTCTTGCGGTTGTGCCCTGTGCATTCTGCTATTATTGTACTGTTTTAATCGTGATTTTTTACGTGCATCTTTTTACGGTAATTTACGTAAAGTATGGGTCCTAAAAGGCTTAGTTTTGCAAGTGGTAGTGGTAGTGGTGAGAAAAGGAAGAAGGAAATGCTTTCTTTAGACGTAAAGCAGGAAATTTGCTAAACAATATGGCTGTAATATGTCGACGATCTCGACAATCCTGAAACAGAAGGAAGCTATTAAAGCAGTGAAACCTTCTAAGGGGATCACCATTATTTCAAAACGCCGCAGCCCTATCATAGAAGAGATGGAACGACTTCTGCTAATCTGAATCAAGGACAGAGAGATTGTTGGCGACACCATCACCGAAACCATCATCTGCGAGAAGGCGCACGCCATCTTCACGGACTTGAAGGAGGAGAGCTCTGGGGGTGATGCTGGGGAGAGTTCAACCGAACCTTCCTCAGACGATTTCAAGGCATCTCGTGGCTGGTTTGAGAAATTTAAGAAACGGTCCGGGATTCACTCAGTTGTTTGCCACGGAGAGGCTGCTAGTGCGGACACAAAGGCTGCAGCTGACTTTGTCAAGAACTTTGAAAGGATCGTGCTGGAAGAAGGCTACGTAGAGCAGCAAGTGTTTAATTGTGATGAAATCGGGCTGTTTTGGAAGAAGATGCCCAGTCGAACCTACATCACCGCCGAAGAGAAGAAATTGCCTGGGCATAAGCCAATGAAGGATCGGTTGACTCTTGCCCTATTTGCCTACGCTAGCAGGGACTTTAAAGTCAAGCCCTTACTGGTTTACCATTCTGAGAACCCTAGGGCCTTTAAGGCACACAATGTGGATAAGGACCAGCTTCATGTTATCTGGTGATCCAACTCGAAGGCCTGGGTCACTAGGCAGTTCTTTGTGCAATGGGTTAACCAAGTTTTTGGCCCCTCTGTGAAGAAGTATCTTTATGAACAGAAATTGCCTTTAAAGAGCCTGCTATGCCTTGACAATGCACCCGCTCAATCCCTCCCCCCCCCCGGACTTGAAGATGATATCTTCAATGAATTTAAGTTCATAAAGGTGCTGTATCTTCCACCGAATACCACCTCTATCCTCCAGCCCATGGACCAGCAAGTCATCTCGAATTTCAAGAAGCTCTACACCAAGCACCTATTCAAGCAGTGCTTTAATGTCACGCAAAGCACAAACTTAACTTTGCGTGAATTTTGGAAAAGCCACTTCAACATCGTGCATTGCTTGAAGATCATAGATCAGGCTTGGGTGGGATTAACTCGACGGACCCTCAATTCTGCCCGGAGGAAGCTGTGGCCTGATGCAGTTTCTCCCCGAGATTTTGAAGGTTTTGACCCCGAACCTGATCCCGTGGTGGATGCAGCGGAAGACGTAGAGGAAATCGTCTCCCTTGGCAAGTCCATGGGTCTGGAGGTCGACGCAGATGACATCACGGAACTCGTCGCCGAACATCACGACGAACTTACCACAGAGGAGATCAAGGAACTCCATGCTATGTCTGAGCACATGAATGATGACAAGGAAGGGATCGAGGAGGTAGAACATGTGTTAGGTTCGGCGCAAATAAAAGAGGTGTTAGGAAAATATCAAGACATGGTCGACTTCATCGACAAATACCACCCAAAAAAATTGCAGGTTTGTCGTGTATTTGCGCAGTTCGATGGTGTTTGCCCAACTCACTCCATAATAATACAGGACTCTCCACAAAATGTGCCGGCGCACACTATCAAAGGCTTTTTCGTAGTCCACAAATTCCATCAAAAGTGGATTGCTATATTTTACACATTGCTGTATAACATATCTTAAAATGAAAACTTGGTCTGTACAACTATCTTTTCTAAATCCGTCTTGTTCATCTCCCAGCTTTTCATCAGTCTTTTTCTCTAGTCTCTTTAGAATGAGCATACTATATATTTTCATGACATCAGGTTTTGCCTCTTCATGCCACATTCTACGAAAATAATCTTGTAAATATTCTGGGAGTCACTTAATATTTTGCCAAAACCACTTCAGCAGAAAGAATAATGATGAGAATGACAGTAAGAGACAGCAAAAGAGCAACATGGATACAATAGTAAATAAAGTAAAGGATATTCTGGCATGTAAGAAAAAGTAGTGGACATGGACAAGGCATAGAATGAGATTAACAGATAATAGATGGACAAGAAAAATAAGAGAATGGGCTCATAGAGATTACAAATGAAGTAGGGGAAGAAGAGGACATGATGGATTGACGAGCTAAGAAACTTTGCAATTATAGACTGGTATTGAAAGACCATAAACAGACGGGAGTGGAAGGACGTCTGAGGCCATTATCCTGTAGTGAACTAGAAACAGCTGATGATGATAAGGATGATATACTTACATATATATCAATACAAAAGGCAAAGAAACAGACATATAATTATTCTTAAATCTACTGTATATAGTAATTAGATAACATATGTATCACAATATTTGTAGAATTTACTTTGAATAAAAAGTCTTTTTCGCAAATAATTTCCTCATATATTTTCACGGTAAATGTCAGATATATATATATATATATATATGGGTCTAGGCAAATTTATCGACAACAAGTTACCGACAACAATTCACCGACAACAGTTCACCGACATACACAATTCATCGAATATACATTTCACCGAAACCCGAGAGAAAAAAAAAGGGAAAAGTTAGAAAAGTGTAAACCTTTTATTATCATAAGTAAGAATGTTTCCGTTAACCACCAATTAACATAAGACACCGAAGAAAATGTAACAAACTTATTAGCTTTTTGCTAACATTTGTATTATTCTTTCGTAATTTGGTAAAAACAACAAGTAAGAGTGTTTCTCGTTAAAAAGCAATTAACTTTAAAAATACCGAAGTTTATTAATTTGGTTAAAACTTTGATTTCTTTTGTTTAGAAAGATAACTGAAAAGCCTATCATGCCGCTCCAGTTTATAGAATCGGAGAAGGGGAAGAAGAAGTGGATCAGTGATGGATATTTCTTTTATAAAGACAATCAGAACGAAGAAAAAATATATTGGAAATGCGACAAGTGCCACAAGATAAAGTGCAAAGCGCGGATTACTACGCAAGGTGACGAAATTGTGAAAGAAATCAAAGAACATAATCATGTATGTGATGCAGCTGAAGGCGAAGCTCAAAAAGTAATGGAAAACGTACGTAAAAGAGCTACATCAACTACACAAGCACCTCATGCCCTCATTTCGAATGCACTTGTAGGATGCAGTGAAGCAGCAGCAGTTAAACTTCCCAAACCTCAAAGTATTAAAAGGACAGTAAGAGGAATAAGGTTTGAAAACAATTGTCTGCCACCTCTTCCGCAATGCCGTAGTGATTTGTCTTTCACAGACGAATATACAAAATCATGCAGAGGTGAAAACTTTTTATTATTTGATTCTGGTCCCACTGAGAAACGGATAGTAATATCTGCTACTCAACGGTGCACAAATATTCTTGCAAACAGTGACCGTTGGTATGGACGGGACATTTAAAACATTACCACTGCTATTTTACCAACTGTATACATTCCATGGATTCTAGGAAGATGTTGCTATTCCACTCATTTATGCTTTATTACCCGATAAATCGGAAACCACTTACAGTATACTATTAGAGAAGATTAAAAAGCATACAGCAGTTTCGGTTCCATCATCTATAACGAGTGACTTTGAACCTGCTATGATAAAAGCATGTAGAAAAGAATTTCCAAGTTCATGTTTGAAATAGTGTTTCTTTCATTTTTGTCAGTGCATCTTTCGTGTTATACAAACAAATGGACTTAAACGAAGATATGAAATGGATGCAGATTTTACGTTGAATGTACGTTATTTACCAGCATTAGCATTTGTTCCCGTTGATATGGTTGTTGCTTCATTTGAATTATTGTGTAATAACGACGTGTTTTCACCAGAATTACAAAATGTTGTGGATTATTTTGAAGATACGTGGATAGGCCGGGGCGGCCGTAGAAATCGCCGTAGACCGCCAAGATACGAACTTATGATGTGGAATGTTTATGAAGACGTTTTAAATTCCGTCCCAAAAACAAATAATGCACTTGAGGGGTGGCATAGAGCATTTGAAACTCAGGTAGCTGGACACCATCCTAATATATGGAAATTTTAGGAAATTCTGAAAAAAGAGCAAAACTTTAACGATGTAAAAATCGACCAATATTCGGCTGGTAACTCGTGTCAACCACAAAGAAAGAAGTATCGCTGTTCTTCTGAATGGTTAAAGAAGATTGTTGATAATTATCATTCTTATACGAGTATTATTGATTATTTGAGAGCAGTAGCTCATAATCTTTCTTTTTGATTTTAATGAAAAATTTGACACTTTTATTGCACTTTATTGTACTTTCACTTATTGTTTTTTTTAATAAATTTTTTTACACTTTCATTGTACTTAGCTATTCTTGATAACACTTTTATTTCAATAAAAATCACAAAATAATTGTTAACTTTTTCTTTTCCCAATATAATAATTGAAGGATTACCTAGGTTTCGGTGAAATGTATATTCGATGAATTGTGTATGTCGGTGAATTGTTGTCGGTGAATTGTTATCGGTAAATTGTTGTCGGTGAATTTTTGTCGGTAAATTGTTGTCGGTGAATTGTTGTCGATGAATTTGCCGGCTCCCGTATATACATATATATATATATATATATACATATGTATATATATATATATATATATGTATATATATATATATATATATATATATTTGAGAGAGAGAGAGAGAGAGAGAGAGAGAGAGAGAGAGAGATCACTTCTTTCCTTGTTAATTCTACAATTTTGTTTTCAAAATGATTTATAGCAGGAAAGACAATTCCCCGTTATTTGAATAAAAATAAAATATCCACAATAGGTAATGTTGTTAATTCGTATCCTTAATAGATTTTGACTTTCTAAATTTGGCTAGTTTCGAGTCATGGTAATTCAGTGGTATCATTGGGACAAACTCTATGCCTCTAAGGGTTGCAAGCTCAAGCATCTTCTGCATGCATACGGGTTTTGGGGTGTGTGCAAAGATCTACCTGCTCACAATTTCGAAGCTATTTGTTTCCTCACCTTGGGCTCACTTGGTGTACAATATGTGTGAGCGTATTTAGTCCATGGGCATTGACCTGTCCTTTGCCATAGCTCTCATTAGCGATATTCAAGATAATGGAAAACTATTATTGCTCTCATTATCAATGGTATTATCAAATCCACACATGAAATCACTTAGTAAAAGGAATTTCCATAAGGTAAACTTCAGAAGCGATATTTATCTGCAGGAGCAAGGGGTTATCTGAAGGCAGTGATTGGGTTGAATGAAAGGAGGAGGTTACGTAGAAATAGACCTTGAGCAACACAGATGCAAGTAAGAAAAGCACTACAGATCCGTCTTTGCCTACTTGATGGAGAATTTATTTCGGCTTATATTGATTGAGCTGGTGATGAGGTCACAAGCATTTGTTACTTAAGGCCATATACTGTAATCACTCGAGGGATGGATATTTTTTTCCTAAAAAATCAGAACGAGAGACGTCGTTTAATTGATGAAAATATTTAATGTAAGTTTATCAATCAATAAAATGGAGTATTCATTATCTTAAAAGAATTCCTCTTTAAAGGACAATGAATTCTAAGTATCATAATCAGAGTAAATGTCTGATAATTTTACTAGCAAAATGATAAAGAACTGGCTATATAATTTAAATCAATAAAAAAAAAAAAACCCGACTTAGAACTAGTTACAACCGTCTTTAATCTAATAGGAACTAAAATTTGGGTTTCAAGTAACACTCCGAAATATGAGTGATTGACCAATCTCTGTAAAGGTAGTTGGTTGGCCAGGGCACTAAGCACCCGTTGAGATGCTACCGCTAGAGAGTTATGGTGTCCTTTGACTGGCCAAACAGTACTATATTGGATCCTTCTCTCTGGTTACGGTTCATTTTCTTTTTGCCTACACATACACCGAATAGTCTTGTCTATTCTTTATATATTCTCCTCTGTTCTCATACATCTGACAACACTGATATTACCAAAAAATTCTTCATCACCAAAGGGGTTAACTACTGCACTGTAATTGTTCAGTGGCCACTTTCTCCTGGTAAAGGTAAAAGCGACTCTTTAGCTATGGTAAGCAGCTCTTCTAGAAGCGCATTCCAAAATCAAACCATTGTTTTTTAGTGTTGGGTAGTTCCATAGCCTTTGTACCATAGTCTTCCACTGTTTTGGGTTAGAGTTCTCTTGCTTAAGGGTACACTCGGGGACACTATTCTATAATTTCTCCGCTTGTTTTGTTAAAGTTTTTATAGTTTATATGGAAAATATCTATTTCAATGTTGTCGCTGTTCTAGAAATATTTTATTTTTCCTTGTTCCTTTGCTCACTGGACTATTTTCCCGGTTGGAGCCCCTGGGCTGATAGCATCCTGCTTTTTTAACTACGGTTGTAGTTTAGCGAGTAATAATAATAATAATAATAATAATATTAATAATAATAATATTGATAATAATAATAATAATAATAATAATAATAAATGAAACCGCATCCTCTGGTTTAGTTAACTTTAGTATGAACGACTGATGAATCTTCAGTCCATTTTGCAAATGTTTTCGGAAAGGTAGATACGTAATCATATTTATGAATGTTCTATATAATTCTCACAACTTGTTTTGGTGTAACTGAGGTAGTAGAAAGGTAATGATTTTCATTTATTTGTTACTGGAAACTAAAGAGTAATCCTCTCTGTCCCGACAATAACATCAACATCGGTAAAATCAATTTAAAGCAGAATCAGAATGAATAACTAATTACGGTGACAAATCTGTTCTTCAAAGAATCCTATTTCAAAAAGGATTCTTAAAATCGATTACCTATAAACGGAATGTCAATCTTGGAGACTGCATCCATTTACTCTATAATCGTCCATTAAATCTGAAAGACTTATACATAGTAACTCTAACACGTATGATTTATTCTAAACGTTACTTTCAGTTTCAAGCCAACGGAATGAAGGCATTGTTTTGGAGATGTGGACTATTTCTCAAATTAGAAGTAAGTAACTGCCAACTCATCTCACTGTTCAAGATGACAATTGCAAGAAAGCCCAGAGCCATCCCGTTGCCTTTGGACTAGTAATTAAAGCATTCATCAGCGTCCGCCAGAATTATAGGAGTGGTCATGTTGGAGTCAAAAAGAAATTCGAGGTCGGGCCTCCCCTTTTGACGTTGATTTGCAACTCAACTCGTTTCCTTCAGATAATGATTATAATTATCTCCAGATATTGAATATATGGCATGTTCCTTCACACAAAGTGAAGCTTAATTACTCCTCAAGGAACTCCAAGGGATTGCTAGTTCAGAGATCTTATTATCTCCTGCTCATCCACATTTTTTCCTTTTCCCTCCTCTGTTATTACCTCCTCTTGATGTTAAATAATCTTTTTATATATACCTCTCTGCTTTTCTCTCCTTTTTTTGCAGCATTTATTTCATGTAATTTATACCACAATTTCATTTTATAGATGATTTTGGTTCTATTCCTGTCATTTCTATTTAAAGTTTTCCTTTTTCCAACTCCTTATATTGAACGTTTTACAAGAACTCATGTCACTCGTCTTTTTTTTCTAACCTTCCGATAGTAAAAGTCAATCTTGATATGAAACAGAAAAGAAATGGAATTATCCCAAGCGGAATTTAAGTACTCATACAGATCGCCGTTCTATCTAATAACACGATTAAGGTTTTTAAACTTTTGGCATGAGTATTTAAGATTCTCTCCCGAAATATAATTGTAGGGAGACCGTGACATTACTTAGGGAAATCTTGGTCATCGGGTGACCTTTTAACCACCCAGCGAATGGGGAGAGGTGCAATTCACTCGAGCAGGGATTGTTCTCAAAATAACAATAGAAAAAGGTGAAAAGTTATTGTTTTGCAAGATCAAATTTTATGTGGGGAATGCCCTTATACAGCATAATTATAAGTGAAAGGTGACTAGAGGATAAAATTTAAGTTAACTGCTTACAGCAAAAGAAGGTACAAAAAAAGAAAACCAGTAATAGCTAAACAATATTTTATAATAAACGCACACACTCATATACACACACACAAACACATACAAACGCAACACACAAGCCCTCAACCAATTTAAGTGATCTGCATTGAAATTACTTTTGTATTAAGGTGCCAGTCTAATTCGTCACCCTTGGCTGTGAAGGCT
>NC_090735.1:84804434-84821934 GCF_036898095.1 Palaemon carinicauda | reverse complement strand
ACTGTACTGTAAATAGTGCGCCGAATCGCCACCGCGAGGCGCCACCAAGTCATTCTTTGTAGCTTTGTAGGTATTCCAGATACAGTACCATAGGGAGGGATTCATTATCCTTTTGTCAAAAAGAGGGTGGGTCCATTAGGATGACATGGCTACATTACCCAAAAATAGATTTTTCGCTTCGCTTCAAAATCCGTTTTTTTGGGCTCAGGCCATGTAGTCCTGATGGAAGTTTACCAGAGCATTAATGTATCTGTGGATTTTCAATAGTGCTGTTATCTCGAGATAAATATTTCCTATTTGGTCTTCTAGACCTAGAGACACTTGATGTTACCATTATACATCAATTAACTGATCATAAACTATGTCAGCTCTTCCTGCCCCCAACAGGGAAGAGTCTGGGTAGACTCTAGGAAAAAACCAGAGGATTGTGAGTTCAAGGAACAATCTAGCGAACAGTTTGTATATTAGTGTCATCATATACATAAAGGATAGTTTGTACTTAGATGGTATATCTCTGTATAGGTTACTGATACCTCCCAAGTCTGGCTGAAAAGAGACAGACAGGTTTATATACATGTAGGAAACCTTAGTTCAGTAAAATAAACAGTTTAGTACAATCAGTTCTTACCTGTTTGCTTGGAACAGTCTTAACCTTAGTTCCCCAATATTTTGTTAAATATTAAAAGAATCAAGGATGCTCTGACTTTATTCTTAATCTAGAATGTTTGAGGCGAAAGAGACGCAAAGATTCCTTCTATTGTTTATTACAAAAATAGAAATCATGGTTGTATTCAATTACATCCTATGCAGAACAATTCTGCATAAAAGCATAAATAGTAATAACAGAATTAAAATAAGTTTCACCTGAAAAGGAAAACATTAGCCACTCTAAGGGAAATATATAATTTCACTATATATTCTGTTGTTACTAGGAACACTGTGCATATAAGTATGCCTGGCACCTGTGTCAGTCTATTATGCTTAATGTCACCTGTGTAGAGAGAACAGTCTATAGTGTTATCACAAAACACAATACTCAACATGATATGTCTTACGAGTCTATCATGTACACCCTTCACTAAAAGTCCCAATTAGTGCACTGTTCTTCGCAGTAATCAAGCGGCAGGTTTTATAACACTGCCTGCCACCACCACATGAAATTTTATTTCCTGTAATTGCTTCGCATAGTGTTTGAAGAAAACTCTGGATGACTTCCATCCAGTATAAGCACGAAGGCTTTCAAATAACATCGTTTGAAAGAAATTCAGAGACGAGGCAACTTTTCTCGGATCAGGACCTGCGGGCGTACTGTCTGGATCCGCTCTGCGTATAAAATAGGTGATTTTCGCCCTTAACTGTTTCAAGGATAATGTTGAACCAGACATCTCTCCCCTGAAAAGCTGACCTCCCTTAAAGTCTGAAGTTCTACGAAGATAGACCTTTAGGCATTCCAATGGTCAGAGGGATGCTTCTTCCTTCAGAGGGCAGATTCTCCAAGGACCCCATCTCTTAGTGGGCAGCTCGTTCTTGGCAAGAAACGTCGGGTCCGGAAAGAGGTTCAGTTCTCCGGCGTCTGTGAACTGAATGTGGCCATCATCCCTCGAGAGGGCCACTATTTCGCTAACTCTGGCTCCTGAGGCTAGTGCAAATAAGAATATCACCTTTTGAGTCAAGTCTTTCAGCTAGCAATCCTCATTGTTCAGAGTTGATGCTAAGTGAAGAACCTTATCCAAAGACCATGAAATGGGCTTTGGAGGACCTGCTGGCCGAAGTTTAGGGTAGGCTTTTGGAATCTTGATGAAGATTTCATTAGAAAAGTCTACCTGGAAGGCATATAGTATTGGTCTGGCTAGGGCAGATTTACATGTAGTAATCGTGTTGGCTGCTAAACCTTGTTCATGAAGATGGATGAAGAAGGACAAGCAGAAATCCGTAGAAATCTCCTTAGGTTTCTTCGCCTTGACAAAGGCCACCCATTTCTTGTTGACTTTGACTTGTATTCTTCTAAGAAGTTAATACTGTCCCTAGAAATCCCGAACCATTTCTTGACCGCTAGGGGGAGAAAATCAAGAGATGAAGGTTCTGGGTTTTCTCTGATGAAGCTGAGACAGTCAATTTCTGCACTTGCTGAGTCAGAACTGGGTCCGGCAACGGGATCAGCTTCAGGCCTAGTTCCATTATCAAAGGGAACCAAACACTGTTGGGCCACTTGTGGGCCACTATTGCTGCTATACCTCGAAAGGATCTCAGTTTGTCAAGATCTTTCAGCAGAAGGTTGGTTGGAGGGAACAGGTAGATCTTGGACCACCTGTTCAAATCTATAGACATTGCATCTGTCGCTTCCGCTAGAGGATCCTCGTACGGGGCTACATACTGGGGTAACTTCTTGTTGTTGCTCGTTGCAAAGAGGTCCATCTGCAGTCCTGGGACTTTGCGTAATATGAAGGAGAATGATTTTGCGTCTAGGGACCATTCTGACTCTATCGGGTTGACCCTGGATAGAGCGTCCGCTGTCACATTGCGGAACCCTTGAAGGTGGACTGCTGACAAGTACCATCTCTTCTTCTTCGCTAGACGGAGGATGGCCAGTATCACTTGATTTATGTGAGGCGATCTCAAGCCTTGTCGATTTAGGCATCTCATTACAACTTCGCTGTCTAGAACCAGACGGATGTGGATTGAGCAGCGAAGTTCCAGTTTCTTCAGAGAGAGAAGAACCGCCATGGCTTCCAGAAAATTGATGTGGAGGGTCTTGAAGAGGGGAGACCAGGTTCCCTGGACTCTACGATGATGAGAGTGACCTCCCCACCCCTCTTTTGAGGCGTCTGTGTGAACGGAGACTGCCGGTGGAGGTGGTTTCAGAGGTGCCTTGCTCTTCAGGTTTTTGGCTTCCGACCATGGTTTGAGTAGTGATCGCAGATGATTTGGAATCGGTCTTTGTAGATCTCTTCGAGCGTTTGATGCGAAATTTCTCCAAACTCCTGATGCATCTTTTAATTGAGCTTTCAATATTGGATCTGTCACTGAGGCAAACTGGAGGGACCCCAACACTCTCTCCTGTTGCCTTCTTAATATCCTGTCGGATTGAAGAAGTCTCTTGACAGATCCTGCTATCTCTTTCCTCTTCTTTGAAGGAATGGAAAGACAGTGTGACGGTAAATCCAAGTGAATGCCGAGCCACTGGAACTTTTGAGCTGGAGATAGACGAGACTTTTCCAAATTGATCTTGAATCCTAAGTGTTCCAGGAACTGGATCACTTGCTTGGAGGCTTGCCTGCACTCTTCCTCGGATGCTGCCCACACCAGCCAGTCATCCAGGTAGGCTACAACCAGGATCCCCTTTAGGCGTAGTTGATGAATGACTGCATTTGCAAGCTTGGTGAATACCCTTGGGGCTATGTTTAGACCGAAGGGCATGGCTCTACAAACGTACTTTCTTTTCTGTAGTTTGAACCCTAGGTAGGGAGAAACTTGACGGTTGATTGGAACATGCCAGTACGCATCCGTCATGTCTATGGAGACTGTGTATGACCGTTTGGGCAAAAGGGTCCTTATGTGTTGAAGCGCAAGCATTTTGAATTTGTGGTTCACTATGAACTTGTTGAGTGGTGATAAATCCAGAATGACTCTGAGCTTTTCCGAATCCTTCTTCGGAACACAAAATAGCCTTCCTTGGAATCTGATGGACTTTGCCTTCCGTATAACTCTTTTGTTCAGGAGTTCCTGAACATATTCTTCCAGAATGGGGGTTGAGTGCTGGAAGAATTGAGGAAAGTTTGGTGGAGTTGAGCTCCAACTCCACCCTAGTCCGTTCTTGATTGGGCTGTGGGCCCAAGGATCGAAGGTCCAACGATCCCGGAAGAGAAGTCTCCGTCCTACCGGTAGCATCTCACTTGGAGTGCTTGTTGGAGGACTTGCTTCCTTGGCAACGTCCACCTTTGTTACCCCTACCTCAGAAGGGGCGTCTAGGGGACCCTCGAAAGGAACCTCGAGACTTTAGTCTAAAAGTCGTCGATTGGCTTTCGAAGACTGGGGTGAACATCGGCGATTGGGTCGCCAGCGTTTGGGGCACCAGTTGCAAGGTGGTGGTTGGATGTGCCACCGTCTGGGGCACCGTGGCCACGGGAAGCTGTTGCTGTTTTCTAGGCCGAGAGGGCACTCTTGGTCGTTTTGATTTATTCTTCGGCTGGGGACCCTCGTCAGCGGAAGATTTTCTTTTTGAGGACAAGCCCCACTTGGAGAGGAGATTCCTGTTCTCCATAGCGGCTTTGTCCACGACCTCTTTGACCACTTCACTTGGGAAGAGGTCTTTTCCCCAGATATTGGAGGCTATGAGCTTCCTTGGTTCGTGTCTCACCGCAGCCGAGGCGAACACAAACTCTCTACAAGTCCTTCGGGCTTTGATAAAGTTGTACAAGTCCTTGGTGACTGTCGCCAAATGAGATTTGGCGAAGACCATATACATATCTGGGGTGTCCAGGATGCTTGCCATAGTCTCTAAGCCAGTCTGCAGAGACATGGAAGCAGCAAGATGTTCTTTAGTCTCTTGTTCCCTGCGCAGGAGAGACTCTGGCAGCTTCCGGAGGTTTTCGCCGAACTGTCAACCAGCTTCCCAACTGTGAAGGTGTTATGAACATCCTTCCAGTCTTTACCATCTGATGGAAAAGCAAGGGAAAAGGGTGTACACTCCTCCAGTGTAGGGCAAGGTTTCCCTGCTTCAACTGCCTTTAAGGCTGCCTTAAACCCTTTGTCTATAAAGGGGAAGGCACGTTTGGGGTCAGCAATAAAGGACGGGTGCTTTTTGCTGAGAGCCGGCACCTTGGAACTAGAAAAGGCCCTCTCTTTTAAGGTGGTTGTATATAAGGCCTGAGCCTTAGAGAGTTCGAGGACAATCGTCTCCTTCGACTCTGTTTCCTCCTTGGATGCAGGTTCCGTCCTTAGACGGATATAGCAGTCCGGGTAGGCCCCTTTGCTGGGCCAAAACTCAATTTCTTCTACTGGGACAGTGCCCAGTTTCTCCGAGAGGAAGATCTTCCCCCCCGACATTGGCATATGCTCTGCATATCTCCAAGGGTTAATGTCAGAGAAAGCGGGGAGATCCTTGACGTTTAACTTCTTCGGGGCTAATCGTGTTGCAACCAGTTGATGCATTTCCGTCCGAAGAGAAGCTTCTTTCTCGGACGATTTCTTCTGAATGTCCTGCACCATAGACATAAGCGAGTGCAACGTACTCGTGATGGAATCTAGCTGGGGTGCAGTAGATGAAGTCGAAGGCACCGGCTCAGTCACCGTGGCTGAAGATACCGAAATCGTTTCGGTCTTATCGACTTCAGCCTCAGGAGATACGTCATCTTCCTGCTCCAGTTCTTCCAGTAGGAGATTGTTCTCAGTCTCCTCTGAGACAACCGACATGTTGTCATCTAAATGGATGGCCTTCAAGGCATCCAAAACAACAGATTCGATCGGAATCTGTACTAGGGGAATCTCAGGTTGGAGCTGGGGAATGATTGCATCTGCAGATGCCTTAGGGAAAAGACAGTCCCTCATCTTCTCATTAGGAAGGTATGGGCTAGACGTGTTCTTCTGAAAACCCCTGACCCATTTGCGCAGCGTGTCCCTTGCTGCATCCCTTGACTCAGTAGACTTTTGATCATCAAAAGCCTCTTATACCAGTTTGTCACAAATGGTACATACCTGTGGGTCCCAGTATTTGAGAGCCCCCTGGGTGACTGCGCAGCGAGCATGGGCCTTGCACACGTCATGGCCGTAGAAGTTCTTGCTACGGACCCTGCAAAAACTGTTCCCGCACTCGGGATGCTCCTCTTGTAATTTTCAAAATACTGGGGGATTAAAAAATTATCAGTATCAATAAATTATAATCAAGAGTGAATTAAAGTATTTATTTTACATATACAGAACTATCACTGAAATATGTATTAAAGAAAATGGCTCAGGATCGTAGATGGTCTTATTGCTTCTTGATATTTTAAGCGAGGTATCCGTCCTTATGAAGACCGATGATGCGACCTCACTAACAACCCCCAATACCAGAAAAGTCCTCAGGATCTATGAATATGTCATAAATACGCTCCATTAATAGAGAGCAAATATACGAAAATATATCAACAAAACTATTTAACTGCCAGTTAATATACTAAATGCATGAAGCAAATATGAACTCGAACGAGCAGAAAAAAACAAGACACTTCACAAATATAAGTAGTTAAACCGGCAATAAATTCTAAATTTTAAATGAAAAACAATATGGTTGGTCCTTTGGATGATATTTTATGGTTCAGGTTAAGGAGACAATTCATTCAAAGTGAATGAGTAACTCGAGTGAAATTTACAAGGCACAAGCATCAATGTGGTTTGCAACTTACCTCCACTCTAAGCAAGCCTCTCTAGGTCAATTGCAGCTGTCATTGTTAATTAAAAAATCGACGCAACTCCATCGTATAGTAGCCTCAAGAAGTAATCCGAGTGCTCGCACTTCCAAGCAGGATCATCCTCGACCAACGGTCACACTAGTCACTTAATGCTCCATATTAAAACTTACGCTGGATTGGTGAAAAATATTAGTGAAGAGTTAACACGCCCTTCTCAGCTGCTGAGTGAAAATGCACTGCAGTTTTCAAATGCTGGGACTAGAAGTAAACTTTTGAGGTGAATTAAAGGTTTTCGTTCAGTCTCAAAACTCTAATATTAAATTATCACTTTAAAGGAGGAATTTTATGGTTGCAAACTATTGATGCTTTCACAAACTTAAAATATAACATACTGAAACTGAACGAGTCTCCAAAGCAAGAACACGAACTAACCATTATAAACAATTTAAACTTTTCCCAAAAACAAAAAAGAAACTTAGAATTTTGAAACAAGCAAAGTAGAAAAAGTAGTAAAGAAAAAAAGCATATAAGTATTTGGTGAAATTCTTAGATTTCAGCATACATATTTTTTTTGGTTTTAAATATTAGCTTGGATAGAGTAAGCTAGAAAATAGGAAAGACACCTACTTGTGTTTCCTGTCCAGCCCATTGCTATGACTTCCTCCAATATTGAACAATAAATTCTTAATGAATTTTGTATGGGAAGATAATATCCTTTGATATAAAGTGTCTTCTTAACACAATGTCCCAGGTTCAATATTGGGGGTAAAATAATGGTTGATAACCATTAAGTGGTAAAGAGGATCATTCTCTTATATGTGATGGTCTCACAATAGGCTGCCCATGAAGCACCTGTAGGTTGGAAAAACTTTTTGGGCTACAGCGCTGACTGGCGGCGGTATGCCACCAGACCTGCCGGGCCTGCCCGCATATGCCGGGCCTGCCGGCACATGCCGGGCCTTCCGACATATGCTGGCCTATTTTGGGCTATTGAAGGCAGTTACTGTCTTCAGATCTATACTTTGGGTGGCCAACTGCCGGCCGACAACTTAGTTGCCGGCCACAGGTCATAGTATGTTTATTGTCGTTGGGTTATTGCTCAGCGACACCCCCGGCAAGTGGCGGAAGAGTAACTTCCGGCCGACAGACAACCAGGCGAAACCACACAAAGGCAAGAGCCTTTTCCTACCGGGAGTCGAACCCTGGTCCGAGAAGCTTGTATAAACAGTGACACTACCACTTGGCCACGAAGAAAGTGGTTCGACTTCCGGCCGGTTAGAAGCTCTTGTCTTTATGTGATTTTGCCTGGGGCTCTGATCCTGAGGTCGTTAAGAGAATCCAGACTAAAAAAATGTACGGCTTATTTGAATATTAAAAACATGTCTAAATGTGCAAAAATTTATATATATATATATATATATATACATATATATATATATATATATATATATATAGTCATTTATATATATCATGCAAAGATATAAACCTATTGTAATTGAAGGTTAAATAAAAAATTAAAATGAAAATCTCTCAAATTGGTTTTGAGCTTGTGCCTTCGAAATTGCCGTCCCACAATTTGGCCGACCAAACACAATAGACTGCCTCATGTATACTATCAAAGAAAGGTTTCTTGGACGCCTATATTAAAAGAATTTTAATTAAATTTTTTCTTATAAAAACTCTCCTCTTTTATCAAGCTTTTGGGTGTTCACATTACTTGTCCATTTTCATGGAAAGTCGCAATCGTTCATGGGTACATTTGCGTTTTCCTTATCTTAATTATCTAAGATTCTTGTTCACCCCTTTTCGTCCATGACTAGAACAATTGTCTCACTAGTTGATATATACAAATATATACATATATATATAATCTCTCTCTCTCTCTCTCTCTCTCTCTCTCTCTCTCTCTCTATATATATATATATATATATATATATTGACACTTCCCCTTATTTGATATATTAACAGCATGGGAGTTTCAACTCATCTTAAAGAAGTTATCCAAAGAAACAAAGTTAATGACTTTCCCTTAACGGACTTACTTAAATTATCTCTAAGAATAAAAGAACAAAAAACTAAAAGCTCATGTATAAAAGTCTATAATTTCTACTGTATTCGTAACAAAGTACCGTCATCTACAAATTGAAAAGTACCCATTGCAATAAAAATAATATGACAAAGCCAGGCAGTACTCTATAACCGTCTACTTTGCTCTTACTTTTAGCAATTCTTAATTGCCTTTCAAGTATTTTTCTTATTCTTAAATTTCTGCGGGTTATGGATGTGGGAAAAAGAGAATTAAAAAAGAAAAGAAAAGCTAAGTAATCCTAAAGGTATTGAAAAGACTTATGGTATCACTGGTCCTTTCCTAGTTCAGTCCCATTGAATTAGCATAAAGATAAGCAGATATTCTTATACACCCCCCACACACACAGTCTTATACAGTATGTACTATATATACAGTATATATATATATATATATATATATATCTATCTATCTATCTATCTATCTATATATATATATATATATATATAGATAGATAGATAGATAGATAGATAGATAGATAGATAGATAGATAGATAAAATTATCTGTAATTCTATAGCTCCTCCCTTATTCACTATTTAGTTAGTTTTCAGATTCCCGTCAAGATTACAGCCTCGACATTCCCACCACACCGAGTGTTAGTCGCAAGATTTTCCATGCGGGAGGTCGTTTAGAAGAGCCATTCTCTACGTGGTGAGCGCAACGCACTTGTGACGGCATTCCAAAAACTCTTCCTTCAGAAGGGAATGCTGTAAATTAAAGTAAAGACTTCAGAACGACTGCCTTTTGACCACCATGATTTTTTTAGTATTAGAGAACCAAGCTCAGATAACGACATCAACTTCATCCAAGCTACTCGTTCTGCATAACTTTATTCCTTCTTATTTATTCTCTCTACTTGAAGGCAAGAGGGCTGAATGCGACTCCAGCTTTCAATCACCTTCGGTTTCAGTAATCATGGACCGGGAAGGAAAACATATATTTGGGAGAATGAATGAAGAAGCTTTTCTATTTTAGATTTATGATACAGCCATCATGATATTGATGCTCATAATAATTAACAATAATAGTAATTATCATAATAACAATTAAAAAAAAATAATGATAATAACCACTTACTGGTGTTAATTGGATTTATTTAACTCACCAAGTTGTCATGACATGCAAATTAAGCAATTGATCAAAATTATAAATGAAAGATCCTGTATATCATCGTTATTTAAAAAAATACTCAAAATTATTGTAAGGTTACTTAAATAACCTCATTTTAAGATGAAGAATCATCTGAAGATATTCTTCCAATTCTCAAGAAAAAGGGGAAGAAGACGCAATTTAAGCGATACCTTAATTTTTCTGCAGTAGAATGAAACAGAATTGTGGTTTTAGAATTTTCATTTGAATATTAATATCAATAATGAATAACACATCATCCTACTCCACCAGCTCTCTCTCTCTCTCTCTCTCTCTCTCTCTCTCTCTCTCTCTCCCCCTACACTATTGTCGCCTCTTCTTTTTACTTTTTGAAATACCATTAAATTAGAGATTTTTATTATGTTCTCTTCCGTAAAAAGACCACCGTCATATCTCAGAGAGCGATGCTACGACGACAACGCATGAAGAAAATACCCAAATAAAAATGGATATCCCCAATTTCTATTCTTACCAGAGTGCAGCGAATAAGATTACGATGTTAAAATCTGAGGTATGATATATATAAAAGGAAAAGATCACGTGCAAACATAGAAATATTTTCATAATTGGATATACAGAAAAAACATTAACTGGAAGTTATTGAAACAATAATTAGTGAAATGGTCAGTAGATATGAAAGTTTCTTCATAAAAACAGCGTTGCATATGGATTACACACGATTGTTATTCCTCATAATAAATATACGTGTGAAGCGAGCAAAACTTCTGCAGTCTTGTCAGGGATTTTATATAGCTTAAAATAGCCACTGACGAAAAAAAAAAAATCACTAGATAAACGGATTTATAAATAAACAAGAGTTGACATGAATAGCCTACATATTACGTAACAAAAGATGTTTACGTAATTCTTGTCAAATAAAGATGAATAGTAGATAAATAAAAAACTAAATCAATACAGTAATTGATAATTTATTAAGTACGTGAATAAAAGTAGGAAGAAGATAATGTTTGAGTGTAGCCTTGGTCACCAGACTGCGGAGGGCCATATCACAACCCAGCAGCCACTTCAGCCAATAAAGCGAAACGTAAATGATAGTAGATGATAAGCAGCTCAACCACTCATAAAAATGAGACAGAATAGATAAACAATTTGAAATATTGCGAATATGGTCCACCGTAAAATACCATAGACCTTTACTTTTGTCCAACATAAATTTGCTATTTTGCACAATATAGCCTACTTAGAAATGTGTGTAGATGGGGGTGTAGGGGGGGGGGGGGCGGTTTACTCTCTCCATAGTCGAACGACCAATGAGATACGGATAAATAAGTGTCTGCAATTCCCTATTCAGCTTCTCTTTCAGGTCTTTCAATGTTCAGAGATAGGTTTCCGCCAGGGAAAGAGAGATGGCCGAATGTGCTTGCGAGAAGTGAGTAAGAGACAGAAAAATAAAGATACAAACATATAGGATAGATTCAACTCAATGAATGCTTGTTAAAATATAATGCTGTGTTGAAACGTCATCTTGTATAATACTTGTAAATAGTTATATAAATATATATATATATATATATATGTGTGTGTATATTTATATATATATATATATATATACATATACATATATATATATATATATATATCACTCACTCACTAAATTCCGTCCGGAATTCTCCGGGTTGGGTCCTGCATCTGATATCGCCATTCTCTCAAGAGACTTCTATCCAATGCCATCTGTACCAGCTGCTGAAACGTCTCGCCTCTATTTGCTTTCTTGAAGGTTTTCACCCATGTATCTCTTGGTCGTCCTCTCTGTCTATATCCGGCCACTTGATCATGAAGCACTATCTTTGGCCATCTGTCCTGTTCCATCCTCTGTACATGCCCAAACCCTCTCCTCTGAATATCTTCCACTCTAATCAGAATTGTGTCCTCAACACCAGCCATTTCTCTCACTCTCTCGTTCGTAATTCTGTCCTCCCATCTTATACCACAGAATCTTCTCAGACATTTCATTTCAAAGGCTAATAACTTTCTCTCTTCTCTCTTCTTCAGTATCCAGCATTCAGCACCGTATATCACTGTGGGGATTACTATTGCTCTTAATAGCATAATTTTCAACTTAATGGATATATTTCTATCTTTCCAGATTCTTCTTAGCCTTCCAAATGCTTTCTGGCCACTTGAGATTCGGTCTTGAATTGCTCTTTCCATCTTTCCATCTGCTGTGAAAAACACTCCCAAATATTTAAACTCATTGACTTGTTCCACTTCTCCCTCTGATAGCTGTATTTCTAGGGCCTCTCTCTGGCGTCCAATTTTCATACTTTTGGTTTTCTCTCTATTTATCACTAATTCATACCTACTGCACTGCTCCTCCACCATTCTCAACACTCTCTGAAGTTCTTCCTTAGTTTCTGCTACTAGCACTATGTCATCTGCATACCTCATGTTAAGATATTTTTGTCCCTCCTATATCTATGCCACCCTCATAATCTCCAAGTGCCATTCTCATAACCCATTCCAGGTATAGGTTGAAGAGATGTGGTGATAGTGGGCTACCCTGTATAACCCCACCAGTGGTTATTAACTCTTCTGTCAAACACTTTCCTTTTCTTACTCTAGCCGATGTCCTTTCATACAATCTCCTGATGGTTTCCAGTATTTTTGGTTCTAATCCCCATTCCTTCAAAATCCTAATCATTCCTTCCCTCCATATGGAGTCAAACGCTTGCCTGAAGTCAATAAATACACAATACAGATCTTTTTCCTTCTCCCAGAATTTTTCTATGATTTATGAGAAGGTGAATACATGATCGATTGTTCCTCTACCCGCCCTAAATCCTGCTTGACCCTCATCAATAATTTCCTCTTCTTGCCTTGCTATTCTACTTTGTATGATTTTTGCTAAAACTTTATAAGCATGTGGTAATAGACTGATAGGCCTGTAATTTTTGCATAAGGTGGTGTCCCCTTTCTTGTGTGTTGGAATTATAATGTTTTCAATCCAATCATTTGGAGCTGCTTGTCCATCTACTATATCCCTGCATATATATATATATATATATATACATATATATATATATATATATATATAATAAATCTGTGCACGTATGTATGTACGCCGACATGTGTACGCATGTATGTACGCCGATGTATATATATATATATATATATACAGTATATATAAATCTGTGTACGTATGTATATACTCTGGCATACACACACACACACATACACACACACATATATATATATTTATATATATATATATATATATATAAATATATATATATATATATAAATATATATATATATATATATATATATATATATATAAAACTATGTGCACGTTTATGTACGCAGATATCTTTGAAGATTAAGAAAATATTAAGCAACAAGCTAATAAAGAAATCAAGCATGTCACTTATATCCCTTAGCTAAATCGCGAGGGTTCATATTATTCCTGTTCCTAAATTGAACGCACATGAGTCTGATACTCTTATCTAATCTTTCACTATTTGTAGAGTCCATGCAAGTACACCAACAGTGTCATAGGTATAAATGTGCTGAACTGTTGTCCTTAGGATCAATGAAAAAATAAAAAAACAATAAACATTGCTAAGCTTTGGATATCTCACCACAATTTTTTTTCCTTATATATTAATTTCCTTTCTTTTAGATAATGGATCTCTGTCTACCTTTAATGATAAGGTTTCACCTTTTTTTTTCTTGCTTTGTTTAATCTAGGGAAATATAAGTTAATGATTGGCTGCACTATCATTTCAACATATTTCATGTGCTGATATATAAAATATGTCTTGTTTTGCAACAGCGCAAGGGAAAACAATTGCTTCATATTCCCAAAATTCACATTTTGTGCAGCAATAGTTTCAAAACGTAATAAGTCAAAAGGGAATAAAAAACATATGAAAAGAATTTCCATGACATTAAAAGAATTATGTCACGATGGTAAGGAATATATTTCATTTACAATCGAGCAAATATTTTGGTATACTTTGGAAGTGAGCATTTCTCAGTACATTTTTGCATTTGGCGTAGGGGACTTCAACAGTATTTTAAGAAAGTTATAGTACAAGATATTGTTCCTCAGCAACCCGTCATCGTGTTTATGTATTTATATGCAGAAAAGGGTAAAGGCTATTTCCTAAGTCCTATATTTTCATGGAAAGAGAATTTCAGGGATAAATCTGCTTGTCATAACTTAAACTATAGAATGTATTCCATTGTTTTTTTAAGAACGTAATTTCCTATCATTTATTCTATTAATGAAGTTCTTGGTGAAAATAGAATTAATGTATTCCACTAGGACGATGAAAGGAAATCCAGACAGGATGGGGTCTTTCCTGATAGTGCTAAGCTTTGGAATGCAAAGAACATATATAGCTTGTTTAGGGTTTAGGCCTCCTCACCTTCTTTACCTTTACAACCATCATTCCGACTTCGGCAGTAAATGGGTATTAGATTTACACATCAGAAACCCGTTGTTCAAAATAAGTTCTTTTTTAATTATGTCTACATATCCACATACATTTATATACCAACAAAAACAGTAATACACACACACACACACACACACACTATATATATATATATATATATACTGTATATATATATATATATATATATATCTGTCTGTCTATCTATCTATCTATCTATCTATCTATCTATCTATCTAAATATCTATATATATATATATATATGTATATATATAATAAAATATATATATATATATATATATATATTCTTATGAAAATAGTCTAGATTATTTTATTCACGTATTCCATTTGTTTATTTAAGAGATGTATAGCCAGCTTGTAAGAGAAGTTCTACTCATGTAGAATAAAGTAATTATATGTAAATTACATAAGACTGTTATCATCCTTTTAAGTATATTTTCATTCAGTTCCATATATGTAAATTTACGATATTTTAAAGAATTAAATTTTAATTTCATGTAGTTTGGTTACGAGGTCTTATGTAAACTTGTTGAAAGTTATGGTGTATGACAAATGCTAGGGATTTCGTCATGTTTCCACGTAGTTGGAAAATGCATGAAGATTCTAGACTGAAGATTATTCCTTTTTTTTAATGTTATGAGTGGAGGTTAGCGGAGTTAGCCAAGAGTGTTGCCTTATTGGGTGACGAATTAACCCTTTCTTCAAACTGCCAAGTTGGGAACCTGAAGTCGTGAGAAGCCAACCGGACCTGCCCCTCAACTTCCAGAAGGCTGAACTGGAAGATTATGGAATGAATTAGGTTGATATATAGTGCATAGGAGGCAGAGAGATCCAGCATGACCCTCTGAAAGAGCCAATGTCCGCCAGTCCTCTCCAACATCTATCCAGCCACTACGTATTTCCTTTCCAACGTGCATAGTGTTTCCTCCCAAACGTGCATAGTGTTTTCTCTCAAATGTGTAGTGTTTGTTCAAACATTGAAATTTTTTTAATTTTCTTTATTTTGAAAGAAGTGAAATGAATTAGTTTAATACAGTTTAAATTGTAAAATTTATCAATTGGTTTTAATGACTGGCCTTGTGAAATTTGGTTAAAAATTGAAGCGTTTTTGTTATTACTTAATCGTTCGGTGACCTTGTTTGAGCCCTAAGGACGTAAGAGTAACAGCTACGTATATGTAAGTGTAATTATTGTTTATTTACTATGGTGTTAAATTGTTAACTTTTTTCATTAAATGTCCTAATTATACATTTTCATTATATTAATTTCTAATGAAAGAAGTGATTGCACAATTTTCGGAAGTGTCATCTTAGTCTAAGGTGTAGTTCAGATTTAAATTTCGAGTGATTTATTTTTGGTATTACATTTGAACTGTTACTTTTATAGAATATATTTATGTTCGTAAAGAGTGTTTTATTTCGATCACCGATAATTATTTCAGTCCTTTGCTCAATTACCATGACTTTGAACCGAAGTAAGAGGTTAATTGTAGAATAGTTCCCATTATAAGTAAAGTCATCATCCAGTTTTGTTTTGAGTGTAATGTTAAGAGACCTTCAGCTATTCAGTGTTCATATATATTATCGTCTGGGAGTTGCGTATTATTCTCAGAGCTCGGAGGTTTTCTCTTGTGTATCAGATTATGTAAAGTAAAGCAGTAATTTGCTGGTCGTAATAACACACACGCTCATATATATATATATATATATACATATATAAATAGATATATCTATCTATCTATCTATCTATATATATATATATATATATGTCTCTGTATGTATGTACATATATATATATATATATATATACATATATATATATATATACTGTATATACATATATATATATATATATACACACACATATATATATATATATACAGTATATGTATACCGTATATACATACACACACACACACACACACATATATATATATATATATAGTGAATAGTGAACTGAAAAACAAATGTATTTCTTTCTTTCCTCATATAAATTTAATTTTAGTTTATTTCCCATGCTCTTGTCGTATCATTAGCCATTTCATCAATGATTAGTATGTATATTATTTTTGTAGAATTTTTGACTGTTGTTCTATCAAAATTAAAATTGTTGTGCTTTTGTCTAGGTTGGTGTGCCGTGCCTTGGCCAAGAAATGATAATCAATTGAATCCGTTTAACAATTTTGTTGAAAGTTTGTTTATTTGGGACTACTATTTGATACCAAAATTTTGTAGTATTTTCTCATTTCTTACGATAACTTTGTTTTGCTTATTGCTGTTTGTGCTTCTTAACTTGATCTCTCTTATTTGCTTGAACACCATTCTTTTCGCATGTTTAACAAATGACTCATCCCCTTGGTTAGTTATTGTTCTTTCATCCACTATCAATACTTTCCATCAATTCTTTTTACTGCACTGTAATTGTTCATTGGCCACTTTCCTCTTGGTAAGGGTAGAAGAGACTCTAGCTATTGTAAGCAGTTTTTTTAGGAGAACACTCCAGAATCAAACCATTGTTCTGTAATATTCGGTAGTTTCATAGCCTCTGTACCTTGGTCTTCCACTGTCTTGAGTTAGAGTACTCTTGCTTGAGTGTACACTCGGGCACACTATTCTATCTTATTTTTCTTCCTACAGTTTTGTTCAAGTTTTTATAGCTTATATAGAAGATATTCATTTAAATGCTGTTGCTCTTCTTAAAATATTAATTTTTTTTTCTGTTTCCTTTCCTCACTGAGCTATTTTCCCTGTTGGAGCCCCTGGGCTAATAGCATCCAGTTTTTCCAACTTGAGTTGTAGCTTAGCAAATGATAATAATAATAATAATAATAATAATAATAATAATAATGATAATAATAATAATAATAACAATAATAATGATAATAATAATAATATGTATATATACATACATACATACATATATATATATATATATATATATATGTGTGTGTGTGTGTGTGTGTGTGTGCATGTATCTCTGTGTATAAGTATTGTCGGTATCCTCCCCATTTATGTTCATTGTCAAAAAGTTACATGTAAGCCGTAAGTCCTCTAACTGTGTTTAAAGTGGGCGTGCTATTGCCTGGCCCTTGCCCGTATTTCGAGAGGCGTGGGTGGTTTATAATGGCAGTGTGTTTAAGGTGTGGGTGGCATAAGAAATCCCCATGAAGCCAGGAGGAGGCTGTGGGGATGGGGTTGATATTATCTGGGTGGGTGGTGCATAAATGGTTAAACCCCCCCTCCCCCACCCTCCAACCCCGCTGCCGCTTGGTGGTAAAGGTGGCCGAGATGACATGGTGGCTGTGGGTGGTATAGAGAGTCTCCGGATGGTATATGACCGTTGCAAGGAGCATGTAACAAGCACCGCTGTTCGCTGAGATTGAAAACCCGCAAAGAAAAACGGACCAATCATAAGTTTAACGATAATGATTGCGACC
>NC_090735.1:84771934-84801934 GCF_036898095.1 Palaemon carinicauda | reverse complement strand
CAAACCGTCAAGAAATGTAAAAAAAAATCCAAATAATATAAAAGTATTCAGTGAAGCATATCTGAACAAACATAGTGAAAGAAAACAGACTAAATGGTCGAAAGAAACCAGCGGAGAAAGGTAATGAAAGAAAAGAAACATGAAACAAAAGGCGAACGGGAAAACACCAAATGAAAAGTGAACGTAATTACAACACTAGCCTTCTCTCTCTCTCTCTCTCTCTCTCTCTCTCTCTCTCTCTCTCTCTGAAAAAGACCCGATTATCTCGTTCTAACGCTGAGAGTATCGGCAACATCCCTTTGATCACGCCGCCCATCCCCCCCCCCCTTTATGAATGAAAACTACTCAACTTCGTCCTTCACGTGTCTTCCTATTGGTCCGGCTTAAACCTTGACCCTTATAGGACACGCATCCTGATTGGTAGGCTGCCACTCGGCCGGCGTTGTTAATTGGCGCTTTTCGCCGGAGCAAGTGCAAGAGGAAGCACTGACACTCCTCTGCTCTCCTCCTCAAGTCTCTCGACTAGATACTTCTTAAGAAGAGACCTTGAGATATTCTTCTGAATTTTCAGCTGCTTGCATCGCTACCGTCTTTTATGAGAGGAAACTAACTTGGAAGTCACATCAAAGTTTCCCCCGATAGCTATAAGCTTTTCTTTTTCAATAAAAAAGCTTTTTCGTAAACATGTTTATTGACATTTTATCAGTAATCTATATGCTTCGCTTTTCCTTCCTATGCCTTTCTTTAACTTTTAATATCAAATGTCCCAATTTCTATGCACTAGAGGATTAAAGTGTAGAATCTTATGACATCAATCATGGAAGCTGATGAGGCGATATTGGGGTTTATCTTTTTGCCATAATACTTGGCCACCTTCTAACTGCCCGGTAGAATCTTAGTCAGTATCTTAATCTCAATCGATTAGTAATGTTGAATGCCAATGTAAAAAAATACACTTGACAGAGAGAGAGAGAGAGAGAGAGAGAGAGAGAGAGAGAGAGAGAGAGAGAGAGAGAGAGAGAGAGAGAGCAATTTTCATCAGTTATGCACATGATAATGATATTTTTAAATATTTTTGCTGACTATTGCTAGCTACGACATTCGCTATGATATATAAAGATTTTTTTTTTTATCAATGGAATTATTATAATTTTCAAATAAATATACTTAACATAATTCGACACAACACACAAATACGGTGGATAGGCCCATATGATTATACACTGCATTGCGGCAACATAATCCCTCTCCCTCTTCAATCATATTTTCCCTTGCTATCTTCCCTATTTTCTCCTTATTATCTTCCCTACATCATTATAATTGGCCCTCCTCAACTCCCCTCTTCTTTCTCTACTCCATTTACCCTTTCCTCATCATCCACTACCTTTAATCCTTATGTCCTTTCGTATCCTTTTCATTATATCCTTCTCCTCCTTCTCCTCCTCCTCCTCCTCTTCCTTCTTTTTCTTCTTCTTCTTCTTCCGCTGTAAGACAGCAAATACTTGTATTAAATATGATCCCGGTTAAAGATTTACTCGTTTTAGTAACTAGTCTAGAGAAGGAGTAGCGCCAGGTTGATGGCACAATTTGTTACGCAAAAGGAGATTTAATCTTCACCACCGATTGACCAGCAGCAGCAACTTAAATTGCAGTCGTACCTGTAGTCATTAAAGTAGCAGAAATAGTTGTAGTAGTAATCATGACAACAACAATAATAACATACATGTTGATAAGGCTATAATAAATAGAGGTGATAATAATAATAATAATAATAATAATAATAATAATAATCGCCTTAAAAATCTAAAAGTTTCAACGTATGCAACAATCATCACAGTTACATAAACACATTACACACGCAATTAGATTCTTATGTTGAACTTCAAAGACACTCAGATCACAAACTTACAAACTTAAGTCAGGAAGATAAGCGGTCAAAGTCCATAATAATTAAAGTGAAATTTGGGATAAGATATAAAGATGCGTAAAATGATAGGCCAGCCAAGTCATTGATTGCTCAAGGAAAAAAAAAAAAAAAAAAAAAAAAAAACAAGCACCCTTGACTTCAACAATTTGATTGTTGTAAATTGAACGAGACCAATACTATACTCTTGATAGTGTTTAAGATTTATATACTGTCATTTATAATTATTAAGTCATATATATGATAATTATCATTACTATTGTTGCACCGCCCTTCACCTTCCCATTAACATCTTATTCTCCTCCTTTCTCTTTCATTCATCCAGTATCTCTTTTTGACAAAAAAAAAAAAAAAAAAAAAAAAAAAAAAAAGGAGCCGAACATCGGCGAAGGTAAAGTTGAGTCTGTTCGGTTATATATCTGCTCTCACTCGATCGACGGTCGAAATGATTGGACACAATTTCCCTGGGCCAACATTCTTATGCTCTGCCTTTTTTTTTTTTTTTTAGTTTCATTCCATTAATTGAAGATTAGGATCAAAACCCGTAAACCGTTTCTGTGTTGCGGCCATCACACCCTTTAATCAACTGCAGTCTGATGTTGAGAATGTAGAAAAATCGAGGTTGTATCATAATCATCCACTACAACTACAACTACAACTAAAGCTTTTATTATTATTATTATTATTATTATTATCATTTTTATTATTATTATTATTAGCTTAGCTACAACCCTAGTTGTAAAAGGGCTCACACAGGGAAAATAGCCCAGTGAAGAAAGGAAATAAGGAAACAACTAGAATAGCGAGGCTAAGTGTACCTTCAAACAAGAGAACTCTAACCCAAAACAATGGAAAACCATGGTACAGAGTCTATGGCACTATCCAAAACTAAAAGACAATAGTTAAATTTTGGAGCGTCCTTCTAGAGAACTGCTTACTATAGCTAAAGAGTCTCTTCGACCTTTACTAAGAGGAAAGTCTCCACCAAACACCATATACTGAAGGAAGATAGGTAGGCTCAAACTACGAATGTTTATATAATAGTTGCCAACTCCAAAGTGAACGCAATAGTTTGACCGCCCAGTGTTCAGATGGCGTTGTAGGTATATCGCAAGTCGTCTGTTTGTTTATATTTAGATTTGACAGTTAACACAAATGAAATCATGGCGCCAACAACGAATAAGTCACACAAGTGTTTTGTTTGCAATAAAGGAAAAGAAACCATTCCTCATTTGGTGTTTTACAGGTTCCCTAAAGATAAAGAACGCTGAGTACTATCAGTATGATACATGAAATATGTGCTACTAATAAGTAAGCCAAACCAATATTGGATATAAGATTAAGGCAAGGCATCCGCAGTAGAGTTTTTTGTTTCTAACTTCTTCTTTTTTATTTTAAGTTTACTGAGTAACTTTATGACTTCATCACACTCAAACCAGCAGGCAAGCACTGCTGTGCCAATTCAGGAACTGTTTAATATCCCAGCAAACATGCCGATAGATGGCCAGAGGTTAGACAGATTGATTATCGGTGATGATCCAAAATCATTGGGGAAAATATCCAAAAAGTGGAGAAGCAGCTTCCAAATTTATGAGAAGCACTAGGGAAATTAGATAAAAAGCAGCAGAAACCATTGTTACTTTGTACTGCAGGTTTAGAAGTTCAGGAAGTTTACGGAAGACAATGGAAGAGCTCATAAATCCATTTTCTCCTCAAGCAAATATGTACTTTGAATGTTATCAGCTCATCGAAGCCTCAAAGGAATCAGGTGAGACAGCAGATTCATTTGTGACTAGGTTAAGGAAATTAGCTTCAACTTGTAAATTTGATCTAGACCTGAGGTTAATAGATCAAGTTATAGTAAAGGTTAACTCACAAGAGCTTAGGAAGACATTACTACAAGAAAAGAGGCTAACCTTGCAGAAAATTCTAGAAATAGCTAGAGCGCATATTTCTCAAGTCTAAACGAGTAGCTGAGTCACAGCCAAGGATATACGTTTGGTTGTAACTCCGAAAATAGCCATGGGAATTTTTAAAAAAATAATCATAATGTGATTCCCACAAAAATTACCGTATATTGTTTATCGTAACCTAACCCAACCTAACTAAACCTGTCATATGGCTTGCCATACTTTCTGTAATATACATTGTTTCATATGAAAATAAAGACCACTTCCGGTTACCTCATCTTGGAACCACACACGTTGTTATTTCCTCGATCTTATAATTCAGGCTACATGAGCTAATACATAACAAGTCGAACCGAACACATAACATGGTGTCAGGTGTGGGGTCTGTGACACTTATTGCCTGAAGAGAAACAACAGAGATGTCGAATACATGTCGCAGTTAGAAGAAAATATCGCATCACACAATGCCGTTCAAAAATCCAACATGGCGACGCCCACAACAGGCACTGCCCAAGATGACCGCCAATCATCTAGAACACAGTAAATACGATGCAACCAAAGACATTTTGGGGTATTGTATGTGCCATTAATCACTTTAGGTCCTCAATGCTCTCTCACATGTGTATACATTCATGAGCATTTATCCAGTGATTGATACTCACCTTCTTCCATCTCGACAGGAACTCATGGAAGCCAAACATTCCTCTTAGCCATCATTCAGACGTGAAATTGATGGTGACATTGTGTTGTACCATTGTGTAAATCATTCTAGGGTGATGTGCTGGTAACCTCTCCCCTATATCAATATGCAAACCTAGTACTTGAACAGTGAGGATGGCAAAAGAACAACTCTTTGCACTGCCTACTTTTTTTTTTATGTGCGTATATTTGTCATAGGTGTCATGAACTAAGGATCTTGTGCACTAATGTATAAACACACCCAATTCTTATGTTACGTTTGTATGATGAGTTAACAATATATACTCGGTCATACATTTCTGTGTGACACGCGCACTGGTACATTTATTTTTGTCGAATATATTACATTTCTTTACTGTATTACTGTAACTAAACAATGCGGAGCTAACTGGCATTCCCATTCCCACTACAGACTGGAATGCAACAAACCTGCCGGAGGCATTACAGAAATTCCGTCGTACATGCGAGTTCATTTTCGATGGGCCTCTCGAAGAGAATGATGAAAAGGTGAAGGTGCAATACTTGATGCTATGGGCTGGAGAAACAGGGCGTTATATTCGGGATGGATGGGCCGTTACGGCAGAAGACAAAGAGAAACTCAAACCACACTGGGATGGTTTTGAGGCGTATGCGCGGTCCAAGTCAAGTTTCCGGGTGGCTTGTTTTAAGCTACGTGCCCTAAAACAGGAGACCACGGAAACTGTTGACATGTTCATGACAAGAGCCAGGGTCATTGCGGCAGAGTGTGAATACACAAATAAAGAAGAACAACTACTTGATACACTGATTGCAGGAGTCTGCAGCTCGGACATTCGAAGGAAATTGATTGCTAAAGACGCAACACTCACCCTAGGTGAGGCAATAAAAATCGCCAGAGCATATGAAGGCACGCAGAAATAACTATCCGATATTGAAGGCCAGAGGCCAATACATGCCATCACAAAAAGACACGACCGACACCGAGCAAAACAAAAAGGATCGTCTGGATGCATCAACTGCATAACACAGCACAATAAGGGCACTTGTTGCCCAGCTGCAGACAGCGAGTGTCATTACTGTAAGGGTATAGGACACTGGAGAAACGTGTGCTTCAAGAAAAAGCACGATGAGGCAGGGGAGAATGCAAATAAACCAACGACGACAAACCCATCAGCCAGGCACCAACGAGTGCATGAGTTGACCGGAAATGACGATGGAGACTCAACAGACTCCAAAGATGATGGATTCTTCTTAGAATGACATGAGGCTAAAATACACAGCATAACAACAACGCCCCTTGCACACGCCAACATCAAAATGATTGGAGCGCAACCGGTCACCGTAAAATGCAAAATCGACAGCGGCGCGTAGGTTAATGTTATGCCCTTACGTGTTTACAGACTATTATTCCCTAATGACATTGGAGAAAACGGTGAGCTGAAATCACTTAGACCAAGCTCCATAGCGCTGACAGCATATTATTATTATTATTACTATCCAAGCTACAACCCTAGTTGGAAAAGCAAGATGCTATAAGCCCAGGGGCTCCAACAGAGAAAAATAGCCCTGTGAGGATAGGAAATAAGGAAATAGATAAATGAAGAGAACAAATTAACAATAAATCACTCTAAAATAAGTAACAACGTACAAACAGACATGTCATATATAAACTATTAACAACATCAAAAACAAATATGTCATAAATAAACTATAAAAAGACTCATGTCCGCCTGGTCAACAAAAAAGCATTTGCTCCAACTTTGAACTTTTGAAGTTCTACTGATTCAACCACCCGATTAGGAAGATCATTCCACAAATTGGTACCAGCTGGAATAAAACTTCTAGTGTACTGCGTAGTATTGAGCCTCATGATGGAGAAGACCTGACTATTAGAATTAACTGCCTGCCTAGTATTACGAACAGGATAGAATTGTCCAGGGAGATCTGAATGTAAAGGATGGTCAGAGTTATGAAAAATCTTATGCAACATGCATAATGAACTAATTGAACGACGGTGCCAGAGATTAGTATCTAGATCAGGAATAAGAAATTTAATAGACTGTAAGTTTCTGTCCAACAAATTAAGATGAGAATCAGCAGCTGAAGACCAGACTGGAGAACAATACTCAAAACAAGGTAGAATAAAAGAATTAAAACACTTCTTCAGAATAGATTGATCACCGAAAATCTTGAAAGACTTTCTCAATAAGCCTATTTTTAGTGCAATTGAAGAAGACACAGACCTTATATGTTTCTCAAAAGTAAATTTACTGTCGAGAATCACACCTAAAATTTTGAAAGAGTCATACAAATTTAGAGAAACTTTATCAATACTGAGATCCGGATGTTGAGGAGCCACTGTCCTTGACCTACTTACAATCATACTTTGAGTTTTGTTAGGATTCAGCTTCATACCCCATAATTTGCACCATGCACTAATGCTAGCTAAATCTCTATTAAGGGATTCACCAACCCTAGATATACATTCAGGGAATGGAATTGATGCAAAGAGAGTAGCATCATCTGCATATGCAACAAGCTTATTTTCTAGGCCAAACCATATGTCATGTGTATATAGTATGAAAAGTAATGGGCCAAGAACACTACCCTGTGGAACACCGGATATCACATTCCTATAATCACTATGGTGCCCATCAACAACAACTCTTTGAGATCTATTACTTAAAAAATCAATAATAATGCTAAGAAACGACCCACCCACTCCCAACTGTTTCAGTTTGAAAACAAGGGCCTCATGATTAACACGGTCAAAGGCAGCACTAAAATCAAGGCCAATCATACGAACTTCCCGACCACAATCAAGGGATTTCTGTACAGCATTGGAGATTGTAAGAAGGGCATCACATGCTCCAAGGCCTTTACGAATGATGCGTGCCCGAGTCACTGAAGGACGCTGTTAAACAGGAGCTCAAACGCATGATTGATCTAGACGTAATCGAAAAAGTTGACAGGCCAACCGACTGGGTGAACATTATCGTATATGTCACAAAACCATCGGGAGACCTTAGAATTTGCTTGGACCCCAGAGACCTAAACAAGAGGGTAAAAAGACCGCACCACTACACCCAAACACTTGATGACATATTACCTTCAGCAAACCTATTAAGACGTTTTGTAAGAAGAAGTTAAAAAAACTTTAGATAATATGGGAGTTATGGAAATTGGGCGGTAATCAGTGGGACTTGAGCTACCACAAAAACATTTACATAGAGGAGTAACATTACCAATTCTCCAACTAGTGCTAAAAGCTCCTCTTCTTGCTAACTTGCGCAAAATAACAGATAACTTTGGAGCTAAGAAATCTGCTGTCTTTATAAAAAAAAAAGGAAAAATACCATTTGGGTCTACACCTCCATAAGCATCAAGGTCCATCAACAGAGCTTTAATCTCACGAGATCAAAAAGCTAAACTAGTTAGTTTAGCCTCAGGAAAACAGGAATGAGGAAGTTCAAGTTTTTCATTACTCTGTTTACTGTCAAAAACATCAGCCAAAAGGGTTGCCTTTTCCTTTGGACAGTGAGTGACTGAGCCATCTGGTTTAAGTAAAGGAGGAACTGTTGCATCTACACCAAAGAGTGCAGATTTAAGGGTAGACCACCATTCATGTTCCTGAGTTATACCAGAAAGTGTTTCTTTTATGGTTAAATTGTACTCCTTTTCAGTTGAGGCATAAACTCTCTGAGCAAAAGCTCGAAGCTGAGTATAGTTGTTCCAGGTCAAATCTGATCTGTTACCCTTCCAAAGATGATAGGCCTCCTGTTTCTCCAAATAAGCATGTCTACAATCATCATTGAACCACAGTTTGTCCTTCACTCGGTACCTTAGCACACGAGAAGGGATACGCCTATCAATTATGTTGACTAGATTCTCATTCAAAGGGACAACAGGATCTACACTATTATATAATTGTGACCAATTCAAGCACAAAAGATCATGTAAAATCCCATTCCAGTCTGCTTGGGATTTCATATAAATTTTACAAGAATATGATATATCAGGGACAGGCTGCTCAGTCTTCACTAATAATGAAATCAAGCCATGATCAGATGTCCCGACTGGAGAACCAACCTTACTAATTATAACGCCAGGGGAGTCAGTGTATACGAGGTCCAAGCATATGGCAATCATAAGATCAAACAATACGGTGTCTGTAACATACGGTCCTGTCACCAACGATCTGAGACGAGTGAGTTTTACGTTACCGATGATAGTGGTATAACGCTGCTAAGCCTGTCGTTCAGCCTACGCTTTGGCTTAATAACACTCTGTTGCAGAGAGGCACACTGCTCCAGCTGCCAACAAATATACGAGGTTGCTGGCATCGAAACAAGTGAACTTAGTGATGAAATGGAGGAGTTAATCAAACAATATCCTACTTTATTTGACGGCATCGGACTATTCCCTGGTGAATATCATAATCGAGGTACAACCAAATGCCGAGCCGGTGATACACCCTCCCAGATGCGTGCCCGAGTCACTGAAGGACGCTGTTAAACAGGCGCTCAAACGCATGATTGACCTAGACGTAATCGAAAAAGTTGACAGGCCAACCGACTGGGTGAACAATATCGTATATGTCACAAAACCATCGGGAGACCTTAGAATTTGCTTGGACCCCAGAGACCTAAACAAGTGGGTAAAAAGACCGCACCACTACACCCAAACACTTGATGACATATTACCCCAACTACAGGGGGCTGCATTCTTTACCATCTTGGATGCGCGTTCAGGGTATTGGAATGTGAAACTAGATGACGAATCCAAGTTTCTGACAACCTTTAACACCCCCATACAGTCGCTACTGTTTCCGCAGGTTGCCCTTCGGCCTAGTATCGGCACAAGACATGTTCCAGAAGAAGGTGGACCAAACCCTCAAGGGCCGAGTAGGGGTAGTCGCAATTGCTGATGACATTGTCGTATTTGGAACTACACAAGAACAGCACAACCAGAGACTGCGTAAAGTGATGGAACGAACAAAAGAAGTTGGCCTTTGTCTCAATCCCAACAAATGCAGAGTATGACAAAACAGGATTAAATTCTTCGGAAACTATCTAACATCACAGAGTCTGGAGCCGGACCCAGACAAGATAACCGCTATTGTCAACATGGAGCATCCTCGAAATGTACTGGAAATTAATTCCTTCTTGGGCATGGTGAACTATCTCTCGAGGTTCTTCCCAAACCTTGCAACTAAGACCGGCCCTCTGAGAGACCTTGTCAAACAAAATGTGGAGTATGTGTGGAGCCCAAAACACAAAAAGGCCTTCTATGCTATTAAACATGACCTCCAAAACTGCGCGACGCTCACATATTTTGATGCTAAGCAAGAGGTCACCATACAAACGGATGCTAGCATGAGAGGTGTCAGCGCTGCATTCCTACAGTACGGTTGACCTGTGGCCTATGGCAGCAAAAGTCTTTTGCAGACAGAAAGTAAGTACAGTAACATAGAGAGGGAGAGGCTTCGGGTGGTATTCGGATTATATAGGTTTCCCCGCTACGTGTACGGCCGCCCAGTAATAGTGGAGACAGACCGCAAGCCATTGGAATCCATTACCAAGAAAGGCACCACCGAGACTGATGCGCATGCTGCTACGGATACAACCATATTCATACGATATTTGGTACAAGCCTGACAAGGAGGTATGCATAGCCGACGCACTCTCGAGGATGCCAGTCCAAGGCCAGGAAATACAGGATGTGAACGTAACCATCCATGTCATGCGAAACGTATCGTGGGACAGGCTAGAAGCCATAAAGTCAGCGACAACCATGGATAGTGAGCTGAGACTACTAAAGGAGATGGTCCACGAAGGATGGCCAGAAGTACAGAAGGAATGTCCAGTCACTCTGCGGCCCTACTGGAACTTTAGAGACGAGTTAGCTATTGTAGATGGTATCATCCTAAAAGGGTCTAGGATAATAGTGCCAAGGTGTCTGAGGTCTGACATCCTAAAGCGTATACACACCAGTCACCAAGGCATGGAGAAGTGCCGATTACGAGCTTGTGAATGTGTATACTGACCCAAAATAAATGATGACATTGAGTCGTTAGTGAAATAGTGTAATACATGCCAAAGAAACCAAACAGCTCAACAGAAGGAACCTTTGATATACGTAGAAGGGGACCATCCATGGGACAATATATCATGTGACTTATTTCAACTCAAGGTGGTGGAATGCCTACTTGTTGTCGACTAATACAGTTCATTTTTCTTCATATGACACCTTACAAGCACTACATCTTAGTCTATACTCCAGAAACTTAAGTCAATATTTGCAGAACATGGGGTTCCCAACACCCTTATCAGCGGCAATGGACCTCAGTTCATCTCACAGGAGTTCTGTGACTTCGCGAGACAGTTTGAGTTTCAGCATCAAACTAGCAGCCCGCGTTACCCGCAGAGTGATGGGAAAGCTGAGAGATTCATAGGCACCGTCGACCAGACACTGACCAAGGCTGCGGAGAGCAATGAGGACCCAACCATGGCCCTTTTATGCCTTAAAAAAACACCTATTGAGGCTGGAAAAACATTGCCATCAGAACTATTTTACGGAAGGAAGATGAAATCCAACCTGCCCATATGCTCAGAACCAGTCACGCGGAGGGAATGAACATGCAAGTGGCGGGAGCATTACAATAAATCCGCTAAACAACTCCCAGAACTTAGTGAAGGCCAAGATGTCCGCATGATGGACCACAGCAACAAGTGTTGGATACTGGGGAAAGTCTAGCAAAGACGGGAAGAGCCACGTTCATGTGATGTGATTTCCCAAAACGGAGTGAAATACCAACGGAACAGGAGACACCTGAGGACCACTGGCGAGAAATTCCAATTCAACACTGATACTGTGCCAGAGGACGTTGTGGATGACCAGATAGATGCTCCAATCAACAACACGACAACCCCTATAACAATGGCCCCCGAGACACCCATACCTGATACTCAATCACAGAGCGCCAGGTACTCAAGTTATGGACGCCTTATTTACACCTGATAAATTGAATCTGGCCATAACAATATCGTAACATGGCTTGATATCGTTAACACACGGCGATGAGGTAAATAGCATACCTTATGTATCATTGATTTTAGTAGTAACCCAGTTAAATTTATACTTATTGTGCTACTGTTAAATACTGATCACATGCGTCATGAATTGTGTTGAAAGTTTTTTTGTTTTTTTTTTGCTTTGTTTATTCCTCTTTTTTCTCTATTTATGAATCTTCTGGAAATATGTTTTCTTCATTATGCCTATTGTTCAAGGAAGGAAGATGTCATATGGCTTGCCATACTTTCTGTAATATACAGTTGTTTCGTATGAAAAAAAAGACCACTTTCGGTTACCTCATCTTGGATCCACACGCGTCATTATTTCCTCGATCTTATAATTCAGGCTACATGAGTTATTACATAATAAGTCGAACTGAACACATGACCGAACCTAAACTGACCTAACTTTTAAAGTGACGCATTCAAGAGTGATTGGATTTCTCTGCAACATTCTATAAGTGAAAACTATAGCCTAGTAGAATGTTTTTTGTATGCTGGGGAAATAGGATGGCATAACTTATAGTATTATATGTTCACCTAGATGCTTGATATGGACGAACCTCATCAAAATTCCGGAGTTGAGGCAAAAAAACTCTCAACAACTAAATTTAAGCTATCGTGTGTCCAGCAGGCATTTATCCACCAAAAATTACCTACAGCCAGCTTCTGACAAACTTTGCCACAATGTCTGCCCAGATCAACATGCAGAAGGTATATGTTATCTGTTTTATTTATGCGTTTAGTCATTACAATATCATCCACTGATTTTTTACCAGTTAGACATTTTTTCTACATAAAAAACATGCATCTATTGCACATTACAGGTTTTACTAGCTGCACCAGATTAGATGTTGATCCTATAAAGACAAGTGAGTTATTGAAAAATGCTGATTTAATTGTAGCCATATAAAGCTTAGATGCCTTTTTACATGTGGGTATGCTACTAAGGAGAATGAAAGGTGAGTATACCAGCAAGTACTTTTGCTGTACTTTATTCTGATAGCAGAATAAAACACACAGAAAGCACTTGCCAGTATTCTCACCTTTCATTTTCCTTCATGGTATTCTTTGTTTCATCTTATTTATATTTTTTCCCTGTGCAATTTTGGATATATCTATTCATGTATGTATGCATGTCTGTGATAATTTATATAACTGCAGTACATAATTTACGGAAATGATTTTTTGTGCTATTTTTTTATATAGATATTTATATACATATATTTTGTATAATGCACTTATTGTTGAAATACATATTTTCAGATACATCAATAGATTTACATCACCAATCAAATTATACATCAAACTGGTTGCTGACTTATCCACACAAGAATTTGTACAAACTTGAATATGGTGTGTATTTGATGTGCAGTATTTAATGTGCAGTTTGTATATGTTTAGATTTTCCTAACGGTAAGTGCATCACAATTATTCTAAATATAGTTAATCTTGTAGGTACCATTCCTGCTCTGGAGAATAGTTCATCTGAGATAAGAACTTCATCCTTTAAACATGGTACATGGTCTATGCTTTTGGTAGATATTACAGTTTTGCTTTTACTAACTAGAATTCATATAGTAGGTGCAGATTGACCATTAAGATTTTGCTAAATTATGCTATATATATATATATATATATATATATATATATATATATATATATATATATATATATATATATATATATATATATATATATATATATATATATATATATATATATATATATATATATATATATATATATATATATATATATATATATATATATATATATATATATATATATATATATATATATATATATATATATATATATATATATATATCACTTTGTCTTCAGTGAAAAAGTGTTAGACTAATAGTTGTATTATGGCTATATTGTTCATCTATCAACTGACCAGGGAAAGTTCTAACGAAGATTGTGAAAATATTGGATTAAGTGAAAATTTTCTATCATATATTGGTAATAAAATTTTGTTAAGTAGTGTTTTTGTATATATTTATATATAAAATACTTATGATTGTAGCGCACAAATGAAAAAGTATAATATGGTGTACCAAACGTGTGTCACACAATTGTACATAATTATTTTGTATATATTATGCTTGTATCTGCGCTCTTCCCTCGCACTAAAAAGAACCTGAATGATCATGTCTCCAGTTTCCTCTGTAACATTGTCTGTCTCTCGAACAGGTTATGTCCTGTTGCCTTGAGGTTTTGTATATAAAGAAGAGTGTTCCTTAATAAACAACTCAGTTGATTGCATCCTGCCTTTGAGTTCACAACCCTCACTCGGCGTCGTCACATTAGTACCCCGGAAGTCGACTCACTCCCACCGCCTTCCACCCCCACCTCCCTCGCCCCTCCATCGTTGGTACTATGACGGACTCTACTACAGCAGTTGGCGCTGCGGCCGCCCCATTGAAACTTTCACCATTCGCCAGCGGAGAGGCGTTTACTTGGTTTCAGCGCCCAGAAGTCCAGTTTCGTATCAGGGGCGTGACTCGCTCAACCACCAAAGCGGATTATGTTCTCACGGCGATACCCGAGGACACCTTCCCAGAAATATCCGACTGGCTTTGTGAACAAGGAGACACCCCAATATCGTATGACGCCCTCAAAACATACCTTCTGCAGCAGTACTCGCCGTCGCCAGCCGCCCGTATAGCAAAGCTTTTTCAGCTCTCGCAACAACCGTTGGGGGACCAAACGGTTTAGCTTACCCTCAGGGAAATGACCAGTATCGCTCGCCTTCAACCTGCCGCAGACGGCCCTCCTCGTGAGGTGAACCTACTTCGTGCCCTTTGGATACGCCGTTTACCCGAACCTGTACGCGCTGCCATACCCGATGTCGATAGTTTACCCATAAAGGACTTGATGACCAAAGCCGACGCCCTTATGGACAACCACTTCAAGACCTCCATCAACGCCTCCACCCCTGACGACGAGGATGCCTATTCAACGTCAACTGAAGCTGACATGAATGCCGTAGGACATACACGCCTACCCCGTGACGTGCCGAAGCGGCGACAAAGCCGCTCACCACCCACCAATCGCTCGCGCCCCAACGAACGACTTCTACAGCCACTTACTACCTCCCATCCGCCGCAGTTTTGCTACTACCACTTCAGATTCGGGGTAACCGCGAAGAAATGTGCCAAGGATTGTCAGTGGCCAAAAAACGTGTAAGTAGGCCATCGCTTGTGGCGGTGGCCTCCCATGTTTCTAATCTTTTCTTTTTACACGATGCAGGAACGGGCGTGCGATTTTTGGTAGACACGAGTGCTTGTTGTTCTCTTTTGCCAAGGAAACTCTTCAAGGCACGACGTAGTCTGTCTACATCTGCCGACGTCCGCTTGGTAGCTGCAACGGATCAGCGATACCCACCTACGGTTACGAGAACCTCACATTATCGTTCGGAAACAGTAAATTCAGCCAGGGCGTTGTAATCCATCCCAGTTGAACGGCAGCCAACGTGTTTCTTGACAGGGCATCGGCAACGGGATTCATTTTCCCAGGGACGTATTGAAGGGTGCAATTGTATTCAGCCACGGCGGAGAGATGTCAGTGTTGCCGGGCGGACCAGGCATCAGACTGTCGAGTAAAGGCGTGCACCAGAGGCATGTGGTCTGTGCAAATGACGAAGGGCGTACCTTCTAAGAAATGGCGAAAGTGACGGACAGCCAAGTGCACCGCCAGCAATTCGGGATCGAAGGTAGAATAACCCGATTCTGCCTTGGACAGTTTTCTGCAGAAGAAGGCCAATGGGCGGGGCGAGCCGTTGACCACCTGCTCAAGTACTGCACCAATAGCGACGTCACTGGCATCGGTGGAGAGAAGGAGAGGGGCATGTGGGATAGGAAAAGTGAGAGCTGCAGCAGTTGATAGGGCCTTCTTTGCAATGCAGAAGGCTGCATCTTGAAGGGGACCCCACTTCAGGTTCTTTGGCTTGTCCTTGAGGGAGGCGTAGAGGGGAGCAAGAGTGGCGGCAATGGTTGGCAGAAAACGGTGATAATAGTTGATCATGCCCAAGAATTTCTGCAGAGCTTTGACGGTCGAGGGCGCGGGGAAGCTCTGAACGGCTGCTACCTTCTCAGGAAGGGGGTGGACTCCTTCAGGAGTGATGCGGTGCTCTAAGAACGACACTTCGTTGGCGCCAAAGGTACACTTGTCGTACCGGACTACAAGGCCGTTTTGTTGCAGGCGGTCGAGCACAATGCGCAGGTGACGGAGGTGTTCCTCTTTTGAGGAAGAGAACACAAGTAAGTCGTCCACATAACATACACAGAAAGGGAGGTCCCCTAAGATGCCATCCATGAGACGTTGAAACGTGGCCCCAGCATTATGAAGCCCAAAACAGGAGTAATTGAAGGTGTATGTACCAAATGGAGTGGTGATGGCAATCTTAAGAATGTCTTCTGGGTTCATAGGCACCTGATAATACCCCTTCAGGAGATCGAGCGTAGAGAAAACCTTTGCTTTGTGCAGGTAGGAGGTCATGTCGGCAATGTTTGGGAGGGGGTAGTGATCCGGTTCTGTTTGCATGTTCAGGCGCCTGTAATCCCCGCACGGACGGAGGGAGCCGTCTTTCTTCAGAACGATGTGTAAGGGTGACGACCATGGGGTGGAGGCCTTTTGGCAAAGGCCCATTTCCTCCATTTCGGCGAACGTCTGTTTGGTGGCTGCCAATCGTTCCGGTGCCAGACGTCTGAATTTTGTGAAGACTGGGGGTCCCGTCATCTTAATATGGTGATAAATACCGTGCTTGGCAGGAACCATGGGCGTTTGGCGAAGTTCTGGACGGAAAACCTCCGGGTACGACGTGAGGAGGTGGGCGTAGGCACCCGTAGGTGCGCTAATGTGGAGAGCAAGGTTAGAGGGGGCGGGTTGAAAAGGCGTTGACAAGTACGAGTCTGCGTTGACCAATCGTCGGTGGGCGACATCGACCAGCAGGTGGAAATGAGAGAGGAAATCCGCACCGAGGATTGGCATTATGACGTCAGCAACGAGAAACTTCCAATTGAAATTACCATTTCCGAACGATAATGTGAGGTTCTTGTAACCGTAGGGGGGTATTGCAGATCCGTTGGCAGCTACCAAGCGGACGTCGGCAGATGAAGACAGAGTACGTTGTGCCTTGAAGAGTTTCCTTGGCAAAAGAGAACGACAAGCACCCGTGTCTACCAAAAATCACACGCCCGTTCCTGCATCGTGTAAAAAGAAAAGATTAGAAACACGAGAGGCCACCGCTACGAGCGATGACCTACTTACACGTTTTTTGGCCACTGACAATCCTTGGCACATTTCTTCTCAGTTACCCCGAATCTGAAGTGGTAGAGCAAAACTGCGTCGGATGGGAGGTAGTAAGTGGCTGTAGAAGTCGTTTGTTGGGGCGCGAGCGATTGGTGGGTGGTGAGCGGCTTTGTTGCTGCTTCGGCACGTCACGGTGTGGGCGTGTATGTCCTACGACATTCATGTCAGCTTCGGTTGACGTTGAATAGGCATCCTCTTCGTCAGCGGAGGCGTTGATGGAGGTCTTGAAGTGGTTGTCCATAAGGGCGTCGGATTTGGTCATCAAGTCCTTTATGGGTAAACTATCGACATCGGGTATGGCAGCGCGTATAGGTCCGGGTAAACGGCGTATCCAGAGGGCACGAAATAGGTTCACCTCACGAGGAGAGCCGTCTGCGGCAGGTTGAAGGCAAGCGATACTGGTCAATTCCCTGAGGGCAAGCGAAGCCCTCTGGTCCCCCAACGGTTGTTGCGAGAGCTGAAAAAGCTTTGCTACATGGGTGGCTGGCGACAGCGAGTACTGCTGCAGAAGGTGTGTTTTGAGGGCGTCATACGCTATTGGGGTGTCTCCTTGTTCACAAAGCCAGTCGGATATTTCCGGGAAGGTGTCCTCGGGTATCGCCACGAGAACATAATCTGCTTTGGTGGTTGAGCGAGTCACGCCCTTGATGCAAAACTGAACTTCTTCGCGCTGAAACCAAACAAACGCCTCTCTGCTGGCGAACGGTGAAAGTTTCAATGGGGCAGCAGCAGCGCCAACTTCTGTAGAGTCCGTCATAGTACCAACGATGGAGGGGCGAGGGTGGGGGGGGTTGGAAGGCGGTGGGAGCGAGTCGACTTCCGGGGTCACCAATGTGACGAGCCAAGAGAATGGTTGTGACTCAAAGACAGGTTGAAAGCAACTGAGTTGGTTTATTAAAGAACACTCTCCTTTATATACAAAATCTCAAAGCAACAAGAATTTTCATGTTCAAATATTGACACTGTTACAGAGGAGAAAAGCAGACATGAATTTTCAGGTTCGTTTTATTGCGAGGGGAGAGCGAAGATACAAGCACAAAATGAACTATGTACGATCGTGTGACACACGGTTGGTACACTAGCATTATCTGAGACATGGCTAAATAACTTGGAAAAGGCAAAGATCACTGAAATGACGCCCCCCACACATGCCTTTTTTCACATACCGAGAGAAGGTAGGTCTGGTGGGGGTGTCGGACTCTTTATTCATAAAAGTTACTCAAACCTCAAAACGTTGAAAAGAAATAGAGTAACAGGCTTTGAATATATAGAAATAAAATTTACACCAAAAAAATAGAAGAATATCCTCTGTAACAATCTACAAACCTCCTAGAACAAACACTAGTATCTTTTTTGAAAAATTCGGTGCTCTCATTGAGATGACTACCATGGAGAAAAACAAATTAGTTATCTGTGGAGACTTAAATTTTTGGATGGATGACACATTGAATCCCGACGCTTTGGCATTTAGTGAGTTACTAGAATCATATCGACTAGTGAATAATGTCGACTGTACAACTACTTTAACTGGGCATATGCTATACCTAGTTCTAAGTGATGACACGAATAATAATGTATCAGATATAAAAGTCGAAGAGAAATGTACTGTCTCCCCAATACGCAAACTCATTACGTTTAGTCTGCCTCTACAGAAACATACATTAGTAAAGAAAATAAACTTTAGACATAAATCAAGTATTCCTCCTGCCGTATTTATTGAAGAAGTTACAAAGAAAATAAATGATGCTATTAACATTCCCTGTGATCATGATGACCAAGTTAAGTGTACTAACTGTCTTATCACCACTTATAATGGAGTGAGTAAAAGTGAATATGATACCATGTGCCCACCGATGGAAAAGACTATAACCGTAAAAGACTAATCTCCTTGGTTTGATAGAGAGACTTTGGAAAAAAGAGGAAAAAAAAGACGTAAAGAAAGAAAGTGGAATAGGTTAAAAACTGAAAGTACTTGGGTAGAATACGAAACTGCTGCGTGTCAATATAACTACCTACTAAGAAGGAAAAAAAGTGAATACTATAAGAGAAAGATCCTCGAAGCAGCAACGGACATAAATAAGTTATACCGTCTCCTGAATGGTATAATGGGAAATGTAAAAGAAAAGAAGCTACCTGATGGATACAGTGACCAGGAACTAGCAAATAATTTTCTAGTATTGTTTAAAAACAAAATAAAAACATAACCAGGTCATTTGTAAATACTCAACATCAGATTAATAATACACCAGGCACACAGAAAAAATTGATACGATTTAACAACATAACACAAGATGACATCACCAGAATTATCAAGAGAGCATAGAAAACAAACTGGGTGATCGATCCTATGACGATATCTGAAGTAATTGGAGAGAGAGACTTTTCTAGTCTAGCCGAAATAATGAGAATAGCAAATGCAAGCATTGATGAATGTAAGTTTCCTAAATCTGAGAAAATGGCTATAGTAACACCAGTTCTGAAAAATGCACTGGACTACCAGGAGATAAGCTCATATAGACCTATTTCAAATCTATCCTTTATCTCAAAATTGCTTGAATATGTAATTCTTGAACTAGTCAGCCATTTAGAAGTAATAGAAGCTTTGCCTGACAACCAATCTGCTTACAGAAAACTATACTCTACGGAGACAGCCATCTGCTCTATTGTAAATGATATGCTAGAAATGATGGATAAAAAAAAAAAAAAAATGTGGTATCTTAATTCTGCTCGATCTCAGTGCTGCTTTTGACACAGTGGTACACGAACTGCCACTAAATGATCTACGGTCCATCGGCGTTGAAGATCAAGCCTTCCAATACCTAAGACTACTTAGTTGGTAGAAATTACTGTGTACAAATTGGAAACTCTTATTCATCATATGAACCCTTAAATAGAGGGGTACCCAAGGGGAGTGTACTTGGCCCAATCTTATTCTACATCTATACTATTGGTCTATCGAAAATACTACAAAGGCATGGCGTGAAGTTTAAACTTTTTGGAGATGACACAATTTTACTGCTCCATAGATGATATAAATGACACTACTGAAACTCTAAACCGAATCCTTGATAGTGTTAGAGAATGGATGACATTTAAACAACTAAAATTAAATGAGACAAAAACCGAATTCATGGTGGTGGGCAAGAAAAACAGCGTGAGAAACTTAGTAAAGTTCGAGATCTAGGTATATTTCTTAACTGCTACCTATGTCTAAATGCCCAAATAAATAATGTAATAAAAACTGCTGGTTATCATCTAAGAAATATTGCGATTTTAAAAAAGTACCAAGAAGAAAATTCTGTAAAGAAACTTGTGATAATTTGTGTTATTACCAGGATTGACTCTTGCAACTCTATCTATTACAATTTACCAAAAGTGCAACTTAAGAAATTACAAAACATAATAAACAGAGCAAAAAGACTGATAGAAGGCGTCCCACCTAGAGAAAGGATCACCCCTATACTAATTGATTTACACTGGCTGCCGATTAATATAGCGAGGATTGAATTTAAAATATGTACAACCCACCAAGTTATCAGAACCGGGCGTCCAAAATACTCAAGAGAATTGCTACATATTGCGCAGCCAACAAATCGTGTCGAAACGAAGATAGTTACAGATGGCTTCAAACTGTTGGAACCTAGATATATGTCTACTTTAGGCTCTAGAACCTTTAAATATGTGGCCCCGAGACTATATAAAAAGCTCCCAAGAAACATTCGAATGATTGAAGACATTAAGGCTTACAAGAGGAAACTGAAGACGTTCTTATTTCATGAGTCTTTTGACAGTGACGATTTAACAGTAAATGAAGAATACGAGACATGAAACGTTAAATACTCTGAAAGAATAAGGTAAAACGACAGTGGAGGTCCTGTAGAGAATGGGGTTCTCCTGCTGTATGGCTCCGGAAAACCAGCCATCAAAGTAAGTAAGTAAAGTATATACACCTAATATCTTCATTCTACAGTGGCCTACAAACTGTAATTAGATATATACCTACACATATGCACTTGTGGCTAAGTTTAACAAATTAGATATAGAGTATGTATTACTTAATTCCAACGTGATTTTGTATAGAACATTTAAAAATGATTGTATTACACAGTACTTAAATTTGCAAGAAAATTAACTGAATTATAAAAGATATATCTATTAAGTTTCTGAAAAAAATAGCCTGAGAAACATAAGGAAATGTATTTATAATCTATATATGTACCTATTTGTAAATTCTAATTCTGACGTAGTAATGCAAATTATGAACAAATATGTCGCAAAATTCACAATCGAATTCCATCCTATATTCCACTAAGTATTACCGCTCTGAATGGTAAATCGTTTGCTCAATAGATGGAACCATTCGTTTCGCATGGGAGTATCTGGCATCTTTTATTCGCACACTCATTTGAGTAATATCAGGCTTAGCCTTCCTATCTTCCTTCAGTAGAGTCTATGGTCTCCACTGACCAATTAAAAAGATAATGGAGTTTAAATGAAGTAATTTGTTTACGATTGTTATCATACTATTATCATAGTTATAACTACGATTTCGATGAAACAACATGGGGATCTGCTCACAAAAATTGTCTGAAACTGATAATGAGCCTAAAGTATATACCGAAGTTAGAACAAACGAATAATTAGTGAGTGATGACAAACGTTCAAAGCTACAGCTGAATATTCTGGTAATAAGATAAATAACAATCAATGAATGCCATAGTATTTCAAGCAAATACATTCTCACCAACCTGTAGTTTTCCCATCTGGATATCCGTTCGGTCGGACTTAATTTGTAAGACAACGTGAAATATGGTACTTATTTTACATGAATGAGTAACCCTCCCTCCCCAATAAAAAAAGTGACACTGACTGCCATTTTTGGAGAAGCCAACAAGAAAGAATCATTTTCCCTTTTCCGTCAACACAGGTGTGCTTTGGAGAGGCGTACGCTCTAAAACTATATCTTTTCTAATGATGGAGTCATCACTAAGGAGATTTATGATGTTTTCAGATTTCTTAGACTGCTACCACTATAAAACGGATTTTGAGCAAAGCGAAAAATCTATTTTTGGGTGAGATCGCTATGTCATCCTGATGGAAGTTCCTAAAGTAGCTTCCTAAGGGATATATGTTACTACAGTGATATTCCCATAGAATTAAACCTTCAGGTCCAAGAATTCTAACTCCTGGAGAGATTATCCTTAAATTTTCTCTCAAGGATATCGCATAATATCAGAGGACGTATTCTTGACACGCCACATAGCAATCTCCACCCCTAATAGCGTTTACGCTTCGAGGGGGACGTGGCAGAATAGAAAGGGAGCCGCATCAAGGTTACCCAGTTCTTGTACTACCATTGAACACCGCAACAGTCCCATCTCCAAGATGGCGGACATTCCTTGTAGCATTGAGCATGGTGCTACAGATACAGTACTTCGGGAGGGATACTGTGAAGATCTTTTCTTTTAAAAAAGAAGGGTGGTTCAATCAGGACAACATGGCGATCTCACCCAAAAATAGATTTTTTGCCTTGCTCAAAATCTGTTTTTTGGGCTTATGCCATGTCGTCCTGATGAAAGTGTACCAGAGCATTAGTGTATATGTAGATTTTCGTCAGTGCCTTAACTTTGGGGCAACATTTCTATGATCATTTGGACAAATTGAGACAAATGACGTTACCGTTATCCGTCATTATCACTAATCATACACGATGTTAGTACTTCCTGCCCCTTACATGGAAGAGTCATTCTAGACAGTAGAAAAGGGGTCTCAAGCTTAGCATATATTGTATGAACAAACATAAGTATACACTGAATATACAAACCGTCTCGTAGTTTGTGTATATTGCCGAATGCTTAACAGTATTTCTTATATCCATTTTTTTTTAGCATAGAAATATATGAAGAGTACATACTATAGTCTTTTAATCATGCAATTGTCGGGCGAATTAGGATGCAATTACATTCTGATAGACATTTATTTTTAATAAATGACTAAGTGAAATAACAAGTAAAACAAATGTAGCATGATAACGGAATTATACATGTAACATGTACAGAGATTATATTTCTTTCTTGAGAAGAAAGAAATGATGAGTGCCACTCTCAGATTGAAGAAAATTTATAATAAAATTTCTCTTCAGAAATTATAATTCCACACCTGGGATTTTGAACAGAGTTAGTGTCACCATGGTATCACACATTCAAAGGAGGTCACACTAAGAGAGATGGCCCCTTTTCCCTTTAATTGACGGTCCCAGTCAATTAGCTGTTCATCGCAGAATTAGACGGCAGGTTAAATACTCTACCCGACGTCACCACATAATGCTTCAGTTCATGGACCTGCTTAGCATAGTGTTTGTAGAACACTCTGGATGATTCTCATCTAGTATATGAGCAAGGACATTCGAAGTTACAAGCAATTAACTGTTTATGACAGTAATTAGGGGGCAGGTTTTAATACACTACCTGCTGCCACTACATAGTGCTTTAGTTCATGGACCTGTTTCGCATAGTGTTTGTAAAACACTCAGGATGATTTCCAGCCGGTGTATGAACGAAGACGCTCAAAGTCCATTTACTGAAAGAAGTTCAGTGATGAAACAATTTTTCTCAGATCATGACCTGCGAGAGTACTGTCAGGATCCGCTCTACGAATAAAGTAGGTGAGCTTCGCCCTCAGGTGTTTTAGGGATAAGTTTGATCCAGAGGTTTCTCCTTTAAAGAGCTGTCCTCCCCTGAAGTCTGAAGTTCTACGAAGATAGACCTTTAGACGCTCTACCGGGCATAGAGAGACATCTTCCTTTAGAGGGCAGATTCTCCAGGGACCCCACCTTTTAGTGGGTAGCTCATTCTTAGCCAGAAAGGTTGGATCAGGGAAGCGATTCAGTTCTCCTGCTTATGCGAACTGAATGTGGCCCTCATCTCTAGATAGGGCCACTATTTCACTAAAGCTAGCCCCTGAAGCTATAGCGAACAGAAAAATAACCTTTTGGGTTAGATCCTTAAGCGAACAATCTTCATTGTTCACGGATGAGGCATAATGTAGGACCTTGTCCAAAGATCAAGAGATGGGCTTTGGTGGTGCTGTAGGCCTAAGCCTTGCACATGCCTTCAGGATCTTATTAAAGATCTCATTCGCCAAATCCACTTGAAAAGCATATAGAAGAGGTCTAGTCAAGGCTGACTTGCACGTAGTTATCGTGTTGGCCGCCAGACCTTGGTTATGAAGATGGATAAAGAAGGACAGACAGAAGTTCATTGAAATCTCTTTCGGTCCTTTTGCTTTTACGAAAGCAACTCACTTTTTCCATGATGACTCATATTGTCTTCTAGTTGACTTAGACTTGCATTCTTCTAAGAATTCTATATTGCCTTTTGAGATCCCAAATCTTTTCCTAACCGCTAGGGCAAGAAAATCATGCAATGAAGGGTTCGGGTTCTCTGTGATAAATGGAAGGCAATTGATCTCTGAACCTTCTGAAATAGTCCTGGGTTCAGAACTAGGGACAGCCTCAGCCTCCATTCCTTCCTCAAAGAGGACAGATTGCTCTTGGGCTACTTGGGAGCCAACAGAGCTACTCCTCCCTGGAAGGATCTCAGCATGTTGAGGACCTTCAGCAGGTGATTGGATGGGCTGAACTGGAAATCCTAAGGCTATCCCTTCCATTCCAGAGACATGATGTCTGTCATTTTTATTAGAGAATCCTCGTATGGGGCTAGGAATTGAGGTAGTTCCTTGACGACGCTCGTAATGAAGAGGTCGGACTGCAGTTCAGGGACTTGTTCCCTTCTAGGAGAGAATAGGTCCGTGGACCATTCTAACTCTATCGGCTTGAGCCCAAGCAGAGCATCCACTGTCACATTGCGGGTCAATTATGCATGAACTGCTGACAGGTGCCATCCCTTTAGGGACGGGATGGTTAACTACACCTAGACTGTATGAGACGTTCTCTAGCATCGTCGATTGCAGCGTCTCATTATCACTCCGGGGTCCCAGATCAGCTGAAGGGAGTCTGATCTACGTGGAGAGAGTTTCCCCACTCATGACAGGACCAACATGGTCTTGGGACTTTCGGGCTTTGACCTTTGTTAGGGAAATGATTAAGGAAGGACCGATACCGGTCTTTTTGGATCTCTTCGAGCGTTTGATGCGTATTTTCTCCAGACTCTTAATCCATCTTGCAGCATTGCTCTTAGCACTGGGTCTGTCCCTATTGCGAACTAGAGAGAGATCAGAGCTCCTCCCTGTTGGCGTTTTGGGAATGTGACTGATTACCAAAGTCTCTTGACCGACCTTGCAATCTCCTTTTACATTCCCAAAGGAAAGGAGAGTTGGTGTGACCACAGGCTTCAATGGTTTTATCGCCATTGAAACCCTTGAGCTGGAGAGAATCACGAATTCTTGAAGCTTATCTTACATCCGCGATGTTCCGGGGACCGGATCATTTCCTTGGATGTTCATAGATCAGCCACCTTGGGTGCTGCCCACCCCAGCCTCTCGTCCAGGAGCATTGTTGCCTGAACCTTTCCTAGGCTTAATTATTGCTTGACTGTGTCTGCCAATTTTGTGAAGATATTTAAGACTGTGTCTAATGCGGCAAGTATCTTTCCTAGGAAATATGTTACCTTGTGTAACTTGAATCCTAGATAGGAGGGGAGGGGGTGATTGACTGGAAGTTGCCAATAGACGACTTTCAGGTCTGGCAAGACTACGAGCACCCCTTTTTGCAACAGGGTCCTTATGTTCAGAAGGATTAACATTCTGAACTCGTTGTTTTATTTGGAATTGTTGAGTGGTGACAAGTCCAGAATGACTCTGAGTTTTCTTGAGTCCTTCTCGTGGACACCCAACGGCCTTCCCTGGAATTCGATGGACTATAGTTTACTTACCCCCTGTATGCTCATGCTCTAGAGCTCTCAGGTAAACTCCTCCAGGAGGGTTTTGGAATATAGGAGGAGTTGAGGAAATGGTGGTAGAGACATCTCTACCTCCCATCTTAGTCCCATCTTAATTAGGCCATGGACCCAAGGATCGAAGGTCCAGCGATCCTAAAGGAACCTCCCTCCTACCAGAAGCATATCTATGCTTCGACTGATCAGTAGGATTATATTTTCGACCACCTGCCTTTGGCAGCGCGGTCACTGCAACTGTGGGATATTGTTGAACAGCCTGAAGTAAATTTCCAGACCTTTCCGTCTTCCTCTTAGATTGGGGACCCAACCGTGGAAGACTTTCTTTTTGAAAGGATGTCCTACTTTCTCCGTGGTGGCGTTCTTAATCACTTTCCTGACTACCTCGTCTGGGAAGAGGTCTTTACCCCAGATGTTGGAAGATATTAGCTTCCTTGTTTCGTGTTTCGCTGTCGCGGTAGCGAACACAAACTCCCTACATGTTCTCCTAGCCTTTATAAAGGCATAAAGATCTTTTACTAAGGTAGCCATATGTATTTTGGCTAAGACCTCGAGCATATCTGGGGTATCTTGATAAGCTGAACAGAACTCTATGTAGTTTTGTAGAGATAGGGAGGCTGCAAGTCTCTCCGTTGTCTCTTGTTCATTATGTAAGAGATACTCGGATAATTTAGGGAGATTTTCCTTAAATTGTTGACTGGCGACATCCGCCTCAAGTCTTCCTACTGAAAAGGTTAAGTGGGCTTCCTTCCAGTTCTTCTCCTGTCTGGGAAAGGCTAGTGACAGAGGCTCGCACTCCTCGAGTGCAGGACAAGGTCTACCTGCCTCCATTGCCTTGGTGACATATTTAAAGGCTTTCTCCGTAAAGGGGAATGAAATTGAAGCAGGAGCAAGAAAGGAGGAGTGCCTATTACCTGGTGTGAATACCTTCGACACCGAGTAACCCGCCTTTTTTAGGCTACTTGATCGGATAGCCTGCACTTTATCATGGTCGAGAATCATAACCTCCTTTGATTCCGTTCCTTTGCTTGACATTAGTTCATACTTCTGTCAAACAAACTTCTCCGAGATGTAGAGTTTACCGTTTAAAATCGGCATCAGCTCCACAAACCTAGAGGGATTGGTTTTGGAGCATGTCAGAAGGTCTTGATCCATGGGTCGTTTGTATGACCCCTGTGGAGCGACAAGTGGAGCTTTACAAGGCTATACCTTGCATTTTGCTTCCTGCTTTTCGTCCTGTTTGCGCAAGTTTTCTATTAGATTCTTCACTTGGGCCCATAACTGGTCCATTCCATCTAATAGAGGGATAGAAGGCGGAGATATCGATGTCGCTGGCATAGACAGAAACAATTCCAACCCGACATTCTCCCCGTCTTCCCGTGGGCGCTTTCTGCCCTCCCTCCCAAAGGTTATCAGGCCGTCGGAAGATGTACCTCGTGTCTGGGGTACCACTATTTCCTTACTTGCTGTTGGAAATAGTATCCTACGCATCCTGTCATTAGGCAGGTAAGGTCCCGCAGAGATTTTCTGGAAGCCTTTCATCCAGTTGCGTAATTTGTAACGAGCTGCATCCCTAGTCTCTATCGACTTGGGATTCTCGAAACCCTCGGACATTAAGGTCCAACATACCTTGCAAGCCTGCGGGTTCCAATAATGTAGGGGTTCGGAAATAATATTGCAGGGGGTATGAAACCTGCATGCATTATGACCGTAAAAACAATTACTCTTAGTTTTGCAGAAGACTACAACACATGGTATCTGGTGTTCCTCCTGTAAAGAAAGGAAAACAGAATGAGTATACAATTGATTATCTCACTGATAAACAATATATCAAAGTCATCTTTTAACAAAATAACTTAGGATAGCAAGCTATAAAGGGATAGTAGGAGACACATACTTGTGTATCCTCTGCAAGCAAATGCTGTTACCTCCCATCAGTATTAAATGTCAGGAGATTCCCTTATCAAGGGAACTCCAACTAAAAGGGTTCTCACCCCTAGGGGTAGAGAAGTGTATAATTCACTGTCCCTTTTATTCTCAATCAGCCTAATGAAGAAACACTATTCCTTCAATATAAGAGCGGCACCAGCAGAAGCTCGCATAAGGGTACCAAAGATAGGTTAGAAATAACTACTTTATAATCGTACTGCAGTTTTCTATTTGCAGTATATACCATATTGCAAATTATTGGCTACTGCATAATTATATATAGTGTAATCCAGCCAGTGTGCTGCCTTTATGGCAAGCATCTGACTGCACGGTCCAGCTGGCATGACGCCAACTGGATTGGGGAAAAATAAAGACATATATTTGTGTATCCAGCCTAACCTATTTGCTGTGACCTCCCTTACAATATTAAATCATAGAGTTTCCTGATCAGGGAGACTCAAGGATAAGGGCTCTGCCCTTTAAGGGTTAGGAGGGTAATCTCCAGCCCTTAAAAATTTTTAATATTGCAGGGTAATCTGAAAACTGATTTCTAATCAGAATATTAAAGTAATTATATTCTTTCAATATGAGATTGGGTTCAACAAATACTTGGGTAGGGATACTCAAGATATATTGGAAATCACTACTAGTATAATATATACAGTAGCTTTCTATCTGCAGTATATCCTATATTGCAAATATACTGACTACCTGTATAGACATACTGTAGTTCAGCTGGCATGTCGTCGGCATAGCTAGCTCTTGCCGGCACATCCTGCCTGCTAGCCTAAAGAGAGAGAGAGATAGCACGGAGAAAAGGCTACCTAATACTGTGTATGTATACAGTAAATAAGGATGTAAAAGTCTAACTTTACTACCTTTCTCCAGAAAGAAGGTTCAAATGGAAGGGGAGAATGAAACATTCAAGCTTCCATCCAGCTACAATACTGTCGCCGGAAAGGTCCCGCCTATACATTGCCAGTACAGTCGGCGTGCTGCCAGTTGAGTTAGCACCAATCTGTGCTAGCCTGACCGGCAGCACTCCGGTAACAGAAGCTGTGGCTAGCAGTCCAAGGGAGAACTGAAGAACCATGGTGACAGAAGGGACTTCCCACTCACAGTCAACATGGCCACCAGCCACCGGTCGGCAGCCGCCATGGAAAATTATGCGCACTATAAATATCTTTACAAGTACAATTTGCCTAAATAGCTTATATAATTAATTAATTAATGCTATTTAAAAATCGGGAAGTCGTTCTACTAACTAAATAACACATGCCTAACGAACGACAGCGCCCATGGTGCCTCCGGTATCAGGTTTAGCTTCTAAACGCAATAAATTACTCTAATTTCACTGTGAAACAGGAGCTAAAAAATTACTCATTGTAAATACCCAATGCTCAACTTTCCGAAGGCGAAAGAAGTTGGAGAATGCATAATGATAATCCTTGCAAATCGATCGAAAGTTAGATCAACAGGGAACACCACTGTGCGAAATCGCTACAAAATTAGGAATGTCTGCCATCTTGGAAATGGCACTGTTGTCGTGTTCAATAGTAGTACGAGAACTGGGGTAACCTTGATACGGCTCCCCTTCTATTCTGCCACGTCCCCCTCGAAGCGTAAACACTATTAGGGGTGCCAATTGCTATGTGGCGTGTCAAGAATACGTCCTCTGATATTATGTGATATCTTTGAGAGAAAATTTAAGGATATTCACTCCAGGATTAGAATTCTGGGACCTGAAGGTTTAATTCACTGGGGATATCACTGTAGTAACATATATCCCTTAGAAAGCTACTTTAGGAACTTCCATTAGGACGACATAGCTAGAGCCCAAAAATATTACAATTACTGAATTAGATAGTAATAACTACATTCGTAATTAGTAGATACTTGGAAGTATTCGGTTAATCAATAAAACATTAAATAAAAACAATTCCAATTTTCTAAAGTGAGTCATGATATACACATAAGTGTGTTCTTACAAACAAAGTGGTGTATAAAGGAATGACAAATGCAGCATGGAAATGTGGAAACAGAGATTTGAGTGCAAGTTTGTATGCTTATAACCTCTGAATAATAAATAATCTAAAATTATAGTCTTAGATATTTACATGAACATAAATATATATAAAAAAAACAGTTTGTATAGTATCTCACTCTTCCCTCTCTCAATAATGTATATATATATATATATATATATGTATATATATATATATATATATATAAATGTATGTATATAGATATATATA
>NC_090735.1:84724434-84766934 GCF_036898095.1 Palaemon carinicauda | reverse complement strand
GGATGTTATGAATAACAGAATGGGCCCTTAGACGATAAATTGATGAATTAAGAAAGTTTGCATGTGTGGACTGGGATAGAAAGACCATAAACAGAATCAAGTGGAAGGATATATATGAGGTCTTAGTTCTGTAGTAAACTAGCAATAGATGATGATGATGATTTATATATATATATATATATATATACATATATATATATATATATATATCTTATCATCTCCTCCTATGCCTATTGACGCAAACGGCCAAGTATATATATATATATATATATATATCTTATCATCTCCTCCTATGCCTATTGACGCAAACGGCCAAGTATATATATATATATATATATATACAGTATATATATCATCATCATCTCCTCCTACGCCATTTGACGCAAAGGGCCTCGGTTAGATTTCGCTATTCATCTTTATCTTGAGCTCTTATAAGTTCAGTACTTCTCCATTCATTATCTCCTACTACGCACTTTATAGTCCTCACCTATGTAAATCTGGGTCTTCCAACTCTTCTTGTGCCTTGTAGAGCCCAGCTGAACGTTTGGTGAACTAATCTCTCTTGGGGAGTGTGAAGAGCATGCCCAAAGCATCTCCATCTACCACTCATCATGATCTCATCCACATATGACACTCGAGTAATCTCTCTTATAGTTTCATTTCTATTCCTGTTCTGCCATTTAACTCCCAATATCCTTCTGAGAGCTTTGTTCTCAAAACTACTAAATCTGATGGAGATTGTTTCATTGTCATACCATGACTCATGTCCATAGAGTACCACAGATCTCACTAAACTGATATATAGTGTGATTTTTATATGCAATTGCAGGCGATTTGATTTCCAAATTTTACCTAACCGAGCCATTGTCTGATTTGGGTTTCTCAATCTATCATTGAACTCAAATTCTAAAGATCCTGTATTGGAGATCATAGTTCCTAAATACTGAAATGATTCTACCTTACAATGATAGTTCATCTTCCATACTCAGTTCTCATCATCTCTGTTTTTCTTCTATATATTTTCAACCCAACCTCGTGTGATATTTCATGCATTCTGGTAAGCCAGCATTACAAATCCTGTCGTGTTCATCTAACAAGGACAGCATCATCAGCATACTCTAGGTTTACTAAATTTCTATCACCAATCCAGTCTAATCCTCCTCCACCATCTCAGGCTGTTCTATGCATTACAAAATCCATGAGGAGGATAAACAACATTGGTGACAACAAATTCCCGTGGAGTACTCTGCTGTTCTCTGGAAATTCATTTGATAAGACACCATTAACATTAACTTTGCACTTGCTGTGCTCATGAACAGACAATCAAATTTACATATTTAAGAGGAATTACATAATAACGCAGGACTCTCCATAAAACTGGCCGGTGCACACTATCAAAGGCGTTTTCATAGTCCACAAATGCCATGAAAAGTGGATTTCTATATTCTACGTATTGCTGTACAACATGTCTCAAAATTAAAATTTGGTCAGTGCAACTTCTACCTTTTCTAAACCCTGCTTGTTCATCTCTCAGCTTCTCTTTAATCTTTCTCCCCAGTCCCTTTAAAAAAAAGCATACTCTATATTTTCATAACTAATGTACGTGTTAAGGCGCTGTAATATTTTGCAATTAATCAGATCTCCTTTTTTCGTCATTATCACCAGCAGTCCTAACTCTCATTCTTTAGGTTTTGCCACTTCATGCCACTTTCTACAAAATAATCTTGTAAGTACTCTGGGGGTCACTTCATTTTCAGTCAGTATTATCTCGGCAGTTATTCCATCGTATTCAAGGGCTTTCCATCTCTTTAGTGTTATGAGAATAGCTTCAACTTCAAACACACTGAATTCATTCATGGGCCCATCAAGGTCTTCATCAGCTTCAGGTATATCATTCAAATTATTCCCTTCATATCTCCTATTCATAACCTTACTTTCTTCTTTTTCTGTTGTTATAAGAGATCCATCTCTCTTATTGATGAGCATATGCTTCTTCTTCTTTGCCCCCATAGAGATTTCATTAATATCTCTATGAGCAATCCCTACACCATAGCCACTTCCTGAATTCATAGCTTTGTCAGCCTCATCTGCTTTATTGTCTAAATATTCTCTCCAGTCATTTTCTTTTGACCTCACTATCAATACTAGAATACTTAGCATGCTCTACCTTGTAATTTTCATCACTTCCTTGAAAACTTTTAATAATCAATTTCACTGTGCTAGGTAGTTCACCCTGCTAGTTGGTTTACCGTGCTTGGCGTTATATCTTAGCAATCCATGTTTGCCAACGGTTATACTTATATAAGCGAATGAGCAACTTGGTGGAGTAATGAGAGCTTTGGGTATGGAGGAAATAGCCTCCCTAAATCTGGAGTAGGTTACTGGCAGTAGAGTGAGAGATGGGGTTTGAGGGGATGGACAAACTGTCTTTTTGGCTTTTACTCCTGATGCATGGCAGTTCACCTTACTTGAATTAGTATGGACTGGCAGGAGTCACATGCCTTAGTTAGATAGGCCCTGTGCATCACAAGGAACTGGCTATCCTTTGATGTGTATAGCCAATGAATCCTCTATGGATTTTGTCTATCATGGAAAGAGAAGATGAAAGAATGGCCCCCAGTCCTGGGCATAGCAGGGAGCCTGTTCATATACTTCATAATAACTTTATCTTTAGATCTTATACTTCATAATTTTTCTTCTGAATATATACTTCAATATAACATGTATCTCTTGCTCATATACCCCACAATAAATTTTCCTTTAAATTATATACTTCATAACTCCTTTATCTATAGATTATATAATTCCTAATGCTATATATCTCTAGTTCATCCACTTCAAAAAGACTTTAATTTTATGATATGTACTTCAAAATGAATTTATTTTTAGAGTATGTACTTCACAATGGTATGTATCTCTTTTTCATCTACTTCACAATGATATGCATCTCTTATTCATCTACTTCAGAATAACTTTATCTTTAGATTATATACTTCATAATAACATGCATCCCTCGTTCATTTACTACACAATGACTTTATCTTTAGGATATGTACTTCGCAATGACTTTATCTATAGATTATGTACTTCACAATGACATCTATCTCTTGTTCATCTACTTCATAATAACTTTGTCTTCAGATTATATACTTCAAAATGACATGTATCTCTTAATTATCTACTTCATAATGACTTTATATTCAGATTATGTACTTTTATAATGACATGTATCTCTTTTTCATATACTTCATAATGACTTTATCTTTAGATTATTTATTTAGCAATGACTTTTATCTCTTGTTCATCTACATCTACTTCGCAATGAATTAACCTTTAGATTATGTACTCCACCTTAAAATGTATATTTTGTTCATTTGCTTCACAATTACTTTATCTTGAGCTTATGTACTTCACAATTGGGTGTATCTCTTGTTCATCTACTTCACAATGACTTTATCTTTAGATTATTTACTTCACAATGACATATATTTCTTGTTCATATACTCCATAATGAATTTCTTCATATTTAGATTATGTACTTCACAATGACATGCATCTCATGTTCATCCACTTCACAATGACTTTATCTTTAGATTATGTACTTCACAATGATATATATCTTATGTTCATCTATTTCATAATGACTTTTATTAGATTATGTAATTCACAATAACTTGTATTTCTTGCTCATCTACTTTGCAATCACTTTATCTGTAGATTATGTATATAACAAGAGCATGTATGTTTTGTTCATCTACTTCATAATGTCTTCATGTATAGGTTATTTACTTCACAATGACATGTTATCCTTCTTATCTACTTCACATTGACTTTATCTATATATTATGTGTTCCACAATGACAGGCATCTCTTGCTTATCGACTTCACAATGAATTTATCTTTAGATCATGCACTTCACCATGACATGTATCCCTTGTTCATCTACTTCATAATGACTTTATCTTTAGATTATATACTCAACCTTGAAATGTATCCGTTGTTCATTTACTTCATAATGACTTTATCTTTAGATTATGTATTTCAGAATGACGCGCATCTCTTGCTGGTCTACCACAAAAAAAACTTTATCTTTAGATTTTATACTTCACAGTGACATGTATCTCTTGTTCATCTAATTCAAAATAACTTTATCTTTAGATTAAGTACTTCACAATAGCATGCTCATATATTTTACAGTAATTTAATCTCCAGATTAGGTACTTCAAAATGACTTTATCTTTAGATTATGTACTCCACAATGACATATAACTCTTATTCATCTAATCAACAATTACATTATCTTATATTATATACTTCACAATGACTTGTACATTTTGTTCATCTACCTGACAATGTATTTATATTTATATTATTTACTTCATAACAGCATGTATCTCTTGTTTATATACTTGAAAATGAATTAATCTTTAGATTATGTACTTAACAATGATATGTATCTCTTGTTCATCTACTCCATAATGACTTTATCTTTAGATTATGTACTTCCCATTGACATGTATCTCTTGCTTATTTATTCCATGATGACTTTCTTCATATCTAGATTATGTACTTCAGAATGACATTCATTTCCTGCTCGTCTACTTCCCAATGACTTTAAGTTTATATTTTGTACTTAACAAAGATTTGTATCTCTTGTTCATCTACTTCATGATGACTTTATCTTTAGATTAGGTCATTCACAATAACTTGTATCTCTTGATCATCTACTTTGGAATCACTTTATCTTCAGATTATATACTTCACAACGGCATGTGTATCTTGTTTATCTACTCCATAATGACTTTATTTTTAGATTATATACTTCACAATGATATGTACCTCATGCTCATCTACTTTGCAATAACTTTATCTTTAGATTTTTTACTTCACAATGACCTGTATCTTTTCTTCATCTACTCAAAAATATCATATTGACTTTATCTCTAGATTATGTACTTCATCATGACATGTATCTCTTGTTCATCTACTTCATAAAGACTTCTTTAGATCATGTACTCCACCATGACATATATGTAAATTATGTAAGACTTTCGTTGTTAATTTCATTGTATTCTTTATTCAAGTCACTATGTGTAAATTTACGTTATCTTTAATAATTAACTTTTTTATTCAAATTAATTTTGTTACGATGTCTTGCGAAATTTGTTTGAGAGTGTTATGTGACCATATGAAATATGAACAAGGGCTTATGTAATGTTCTTTCATATTTTTATGAGGTATTGTGTCAAGTTTGTGAAAATGTACGCAATTGTTTTGGGTACCATGTGCTTTGAAATTTTCGTGAAAAATCTAGTGATAGGATGTTATCTTCTTTTTATTTCAGGTACCATGGGTTGGCGGAGCTAGCTGACTGAGAGTCGTCTCCCTGATACATGAATAAGCGTTCAAGGGGGCAATACTTGGTAACTCTGACGCCGTTGCGTGGCCCCCCACGCTTCGCAGTTCTTTGGGAAGTTTTTGGAAGTATCTAAGTTTCATATATAAGGCAACCACCAGGGTTAGATAGAGAGATGGAGATTTCCAGCCTTAAGACAGCCATCTTCCGCTCTCTCTCACTCATGCATGCTGCTCAGTGTATTGTTTTAAAATTGTTCAGTGGAAAATCAAAGTTGTGGTGTGACGAGTATTTGTAATCATTGTGAGTACTTATAAAAATTCTCTTAGAGTTTCTGTAACCGGCCATGTATGAAAGTTAGGTATTTGTACTGTGATTTGGTTATCTATTTTTCATTAAGTGCCAAACATAAATATTGTATCCAAATTTAATTTCATGTGAAACAAGTAATTGCATCATTTTTATAAGTATTTCTTTTTTTCTAAGCCTATGGTTTATTCAGATTTGATATTTGAAATCAAGAAATTATGTAATTTTCAGATCATATCATTTTTGTCTTATTCTAAATTTTGTTCAGACTTAATATTTCAATTGATTTGTTTGAATTATGTAAATTCTTTCAATATGTTGTAATTTATATAGAATATATTTATTTTTGTAAAGAGTGTTTTATCCCAATCACCATTATTTAGAATAGTTACACTCGTATCCTGTTAATGAACCGCAATAAGTTTATTCATAATAATAATTACCCAGTTTAGTTTTGAGTGCACTTAAAAGACCTTTGGATATTCAATGTTTTATATATTGCTGTCCGGGAGTTATTTAACTGCCTCAGAATTCGTGTATTAATATTTTAAAGTGTAACAGTTTTAATGTAAAAGCAAACAAGTGAGTTTGGAATTCAAGAGGTTTATTAACTTGCCAGTCATAGTATATATAATATTATATGTTTGGTTCCCAGTCACGAGCCATTGTAAAACATATTTTTTGGTGCCAAGACCCTTGAGATCAAGATAGTCTGTTTTAAATAGTGGTGATAACAGGGCCATGTTTTAATTCAATGTTTGAATAGTTGAGTGTTGATAGGATTTTGTGTATTGTTAGGATATATTTTCGGAGAGGAATTTAATATTGTTAAATTACCAGATGGGCCAGTTTAATGTCCAGAAGTTTTTTAATAACCCAAGTGTTCAGGTATGTCAGAAGCTAATGTATCTAAAGCCCAGTGGCTCTCTATCTTAATGGCATGTGGCGGCCTTACAACAAGTGGGATGATTAAGGCCTAAATCAAGTGTCTATCCTTAGAAGCGTTGATAAATTCAGGAAAGTTGTTGGGAGAAAATACTGTAGCAGCTTGTGAGCCATTGGAGGAGGCTGAGGAAGAATTTTTAGTGAAGCAAGGACAAGTTAGCCCAAAAACTGAAGGCATTTAAACAGATAGGGATGTAGAGGCTGATTTTCGACGAATTGCAGTGAAGAAAAATTTGCTTAAGTTGAAGATGATGGCGGAAGTAGAAGAAAAAGAGAGAAGACAGGAAGAAACGGAAGCAAGATAAGAAGAAGAAGAGAGAGAAAAAAATGACATGCAAAAGAAATGGAAGCAAAACGGGAAGAAAGAGAGAAAGAAATGGAAGCAAGACAAGAAGAAGAGAGAATGCAACACATTCGAGGGAGGAGGCAAGAGAGATTGCACGACATGCTCGGGAGTTGGAGATCTTCAATGCCCGTGCACAGTTGACAACACAGACAGAGAGGCCCCCTGCTAGGCACGAACCTGTGTTTAATGTGTCGGATGCCCGGAGGTTAATGCTAAGGTTCACAGAAGAGGCTCCGATGAGTTCTTCAATCATCGCAGCAACAATGAAATGGCCAGAAGATAAATGGTCTGAGTTAATGCAGAGTGTGCTCTTTGGGAAAGCCCACAGTGCTTATTTATCCTTGTCTCAGGACCAGAGGATGGAGTATCAAGAAGTGAAGAGGAGCGTGCTGTAATTGTATCAGATGACCCCTGAATATTATAATAAAGTATTCTGAAGTTTGAGGAAGGACGAGAAAATTACTTTCCTGGATTACGCTTATAAGGTACGACGATGTTTTAAGACATGGTCAGAGGCTACTAAATAAAAGGAGATGGCTTATTTAGAAGAATTGATAATACTAGAGCAATATTTACGAGGATTTCCTGAGCATATTCGAACGTACATGAGATGGAGATAGGTGAAGAAACTTGATAAAGACAAATCGCTTAGAGAAGATTATAATATTATCAGTCGTAAACCCTTTCTCGGGCATGAAGTTTCAACCATCGTTCCGACCTAGTGTCAATTATTAGCCGAGCCATGGTAACCAGTTCAGTAATAATTACGGGAAAAAATTCAACAGTTACAGCAGAAGTAGCACTGGTACTGTCCCTAAGCAAAATGAGACAGTACCACAGAAACAATCATCGAATCGTCCTCCTTCAGGTATTCTGAAAGACGTGCAAAATGTTGATATTGTCTGTTTTAAGTGTGGCTAGAGAGGCCATATCAACAGTCGCCCAAGTGATTAAGGATAATTTGACTTCACATAATGCGAAGACTAGGAGAAAGGTCGAAGAGGAAAATAAACCGGCCAATGTTTACACGACGAACAGGATGAAACCAAACTGCAGGGATGCCTTTAAACCATATATTTATGAAGGTATGTTAGCAGCAATAGACGGGAGTGAGTGAACTCGGTTAGGATATTGCGTAACACAGGTTGTAACCATAGTGTGGTGGTACAGTTGCCTCAAAGTATTCCTTTACCCCTTACGCTTATGTTTTATGAAAATAGTATGGTAACACCGCAATGAAAGCCTATTTGTCTTGTAACGACGGACGTGAATGGTCGAGCTATTGGTATGCCAGTGCTCCTATTTTTATAAACACTACTATAGACAATATATTAATGATATACGAATAATAGTTCACATTACAAGTGAAATAAGTTGCTGTTAAATACTTAGAAAAATAGTATAGTAATAGAGTAGTAATAATAGCAATGGTAAAAATCATATTCATACCTGATTAATCAGACATCGTCAACCTTCGTTACATTCAGTTGAGGCAGGCGTTTGCTGAAATCCAACTTTAGTTCATAGTAGATATATGGGTTCTTTTTCAGAACATAATTATTTGAATGGAAATACGCTTTCGATTTATATAATCCATCAATTTATAAAGAAATGAGATCATAAACCGCAAATTTCAAGACCTATAAATATAATTTCATAAAGGCAATTATGATAGCCATTGACAGGTCATGATACGGAAGGCTTGGGGAAAAATTAATAGACAACCCGATGTATAAAGGAACAAATATATCCAGTGTATCATTCATATATATACATATATATATATATATATATATATATATATATATATATATATATATATATATATATATATATATATATATATATATATATATATATATATATATATATATATATTTTTTTTAATTCGAGCCACGTCTCACCAGAGTAGCCTAGATGGAAATTTCTCTGGGCGGTAATCAAACTCGAGTCATCTGAGTAACAACACACCTTAACCACCCTGATGGTCTTTATATCATTGGTAGATATGGTTGCACACCGATAAAATCGTACTCATATAGATAAGAGAGAGAGACTGAACTATGGTTGGGTTTATTTTATGTCAATTTCGTTGGTATTATCGAACAGTACTATATAAACCTTTTTTAATACCTTGAGAATGACACAGGGACTCGACTAAAGCTGTATAACTCAGAAAGAGAGAGTGAGTCGGGGCCAGTAAGTGATGTCGTGACCTCTGTTAGTCCATTATGTCATTCTCTTGAGTAGTGGTTTAGTGACTAGAGTAGACAATGGATCGCAATCAACAAAGAATCAGCAATAGGAGCAGAATTGTAGACATGAGAGACTCTGGAATGTCTTACAAACGTATTGCAAGAGAATTAGGAATTTCATTGCCAACAGTTCGACTTTGGTGTCGAAGATGGGAAGAGTCTGGAAACCTCAACGACAGGCCAAGAGCTGGTGGGCCAAGAAAAACGACCCCAGAAGAAGATAGGGTGATTTCGGAAGTAGCCACGCAAAGCCCATTTATAAATGCAGTTGCCATAAGGGACACACTGAACTTGCGTGTTTCGTCTGGAACTATAAGAAATAGGCTCCACGCAGACGGTATCCACCATAGGACTCCGGCAGTGAAACAAAAGCTGGAGGATCGTCATAAAACGGCACGGCTGGAATTTGCTCAACGTTATTTGGAAGAGGGGTTAGACTTCTGGGGCAGAGTAATTTTCAGTGACGAAAAGACCTTCGCTTCTAACACGCATGGTCGTCTGCATTGCTGGAGGCGTGATAACACGAGATACGACAGCCAGAATATTTATCAAGTAGCCAGAAGCGGCCATATCACCTGTAACGTTTGGGGGTGGATACACCTGCATGGCGTTGGTGAATTGGCCCAGATCAGTGGAAGGTTCAACGCTGAGCAGTATCTCGAAATTTTGGAAGAGGTGATGGTTCCTTCCGTTCGCGCTTATGCTCTTCCTTATCCTGAGCAGATAATTTTCATGCAGGTATGTGCATTGTTTTTTTTTTTTTTTTTAGTTATATGAATGCCCTTTCTTGACAAATATGGTATCAACTCATTGCTGATATTGGTCATAAAGTAGTTTCAAATTACTCAATAAGACTTTTGTCTTGGATTTATTAGTTTTATAACTGTAAAAGGATCTTACATCAACATCACTTATCTACATTCCCTGATGAATCTAAAGCGGCCAAATAAAGCCACTGTGAATTGTTACAAGGTATTTTTTGCCTCTTCATGAAAAGTAGACCAAATATTCTTATCAACACACAACACCCACGTCTCCTCCTTGGCTACTCAAGCCCTTTTATTAATCATTATTGTGACTCCTTTTGCTGGACTAAACGGCATTATTTTGCCGTCATTTATATTGAAAATATAAATTGTTCTCCTTCCACCTTGTTCTAACAGTTTGATTAATCAGTTATATTATTTCTTTTAGGGTAACTGTTCCATCCATACTGCGAGGATTGTCCGAGCATGGTTTGCTGAACAGCGCGACATTGTTCTCCTTCCCTGGCCGAGCAAAGCATGCGACTTGAACCCGATCGAAAATGTCTGGGGGAACATCGTCAACAGCTGGGAGCAGGGTCAGGAGCGTAACCACCAGCGTCTTTTCCAGCATGTTCTCAACGATTGGGAACTTCCGCCGCAACCGACAAGTTGTGTATAACCACGTCTCGTCAATGCAAAACAGATTGCAAGATGTTATTGCACATAATGGTGGATGGACAAAATATTAATGTTTCAAATACGATCTTGTTTTACTTATTTTCTTTTTTACAATTCAACATTGTATAACTAGAATTAAATAATCTATTTCCATAGTGATTTCACTAAACCTTGCCCACAAATGTAAGGAATGTTATGAGAATGGTAACTGAAAAAAAAAAAAATAATAAGCTTCAATCAACCAGTATTGTTTGAGTACTAAAACAAAAGGTTAATACGAAGTTATGATTGCGATTAAACATTGAATATCACAAATTTGTAATACATAGTTTTCAGATATTTGCTATAAATTCATCGATGAATCCAGCTGATTTTAATAAAGAAAATTCATAATTATATAATAAAAGACTTGGGTATTTTATTTTTTACCAACGATTAAGACCAAGGCCAGCTCAACTGAGGGTGCAATTTAGTCATTTAAGTTAAATGTAAAATAAAAAAAATAAAAAATTCTAAACCTGACGATAACTGAAAGCAATTCAATCCATCTCTTTATCTCTATGTATCTACCCATCTATGGTGCATCTAGTTGCAAGTTTTAATTGCTAATTATCTTATCTAGAATATTTAGTATTAAAAGTGATATCTTACGAAGCACTTACATTCCCTAAAGTAACTCCGTTGTCAAGTGGGCTTTTGACAACCGATAAATTCTCGAACTGCCCGTCATGAATTTATACCTTACTACTCTGAGAATGATCATCATGGAATTTATTTTCATAAAAATTAACATGCGACTGATGATTCCTTCTTGATGTTTTGTTAGGTCATATGTGGAGGGAAATATTACATATTGAACGAGATCTGTGAAACAGCTAGTTTGACGTCAATAACTTGTTTCACACCCCCACCGTATTGTAATAAGTATTGAAGACACAAGGATATCGGAGTTATCTTATTATATAATGACATGGCTATACAACATTTATCTAATCGAGTCCCTGTTGTCATTATCAAGGTATTATAAAAGGTCTATATAGTATTGTTTGATAATACCAACGAAATTGACAAAATAAAACCAACCATAGTTCAGTCTCTCTCTCTCTCATCTATATGAGTACTGATTTTATCGGTGTGCAACCATATCTACTAATGATATAAAGACCATCAGGGTGGTTAAGGTGTGTTGTTACTCAGATGACTCGAGTTTAATTACCGCCCAGAGAAATTTCCATCTAGGCTACTCTGGTGAGACGTGGCTCGAATTAAAAATATATATATATATATATGAATGATACACTGGATATATTTGTTCCTTTATACATCGGGTTGTCTATTAATTTTTCCCCAAGCCTTCCGTATCATGACCTGTCAATGGCTATCATAATTGCCTTTATGAAATTATATTTATAGGTCTTGAAATTTGCGGTTTATGATCTCATTTCTTTATAAATTGATGGATTATATAAATCGAAAGCGTATTTCCATTCAAATAATTATGTTCTGAAAAAGAACCCATATATCTACTATGAACTAAAGTTGGATTTCAGCAAACGCCTGCCTCAACTGAATGTAACGAAGGTTGACGATGTCTGATTAATCAGGAATGAATATGATTTTTACCATTGCTATTATTACTACTCTATTACTATACTATTTTTCTAAGTATTTAACAGCAACTTATTTCACTTGTAATGTGAACTATTATTCGTATATCATTAATATATTGTCTACAGTAGTGTTTATAAAAATAGGAGCACTGGCATACCAATAGCTCGACCATTCACGTCCGTCGTTACAAGACAAATAGGCTTTCATTGCGGTGTTACCATACTATTTTCCTAAAACATAAGCGTAAGGGGTAAAGGAATACTTTGAGGCAACTGTACAATTACATCTGTTGGTGAGACAGTGTCTCACAGGGGACTCTGTTATTTTGAAGGGAATAGGAGGTGAGGAACTTACCCCTATTTGTTGTTTAAAATGGTCATGCGAGTTGGTAACAGGAAATTTTGACTTTGTGGTAAAGGACTCATTGGCTGTCGAAGGAGTAGACATCCTGTAGAGTAATGAGGTTGGTGGAGCACCATTCGTGCGTTGTTCCATTGTAATGGAAAAACCATTGAAGTAAAGTCCTATTATTATTATTATTATTATTATTATTGTTATTATTAATTGCTAATCTACAACCCTATCTGGAAGAGCAGGATGCTATAAGCCCACGGGCCCCAACAGGGAAAATAGCCCAGTGAGGAAAGGAAACAAGGAAAAATAAAACATTCTAAGAATGATAACATTAAAACAAATATTTCCTATATAAACTATAAAAACTTTAACAAAGCAAGAGGAAGAGAAATTCGATAGTATAGTGTGCCTGAGTGTACCCTCAGGCAAGAGAGCTTTAACCCAAGACAGTGGAAAACCATGGTCAGAGGCTATGGCACTACCCAAGACTAGAGAACAATGGTTTGATTTTGGAGTGTCCTTCTCCTAGAAGAGCTGCTTACCATAGCTGAAGAGTCTCTTCTACCCTTACCAAGAGGAAAGTAGCCACTGAACTATTACAGTGCAGTAGTTAACCCCTTGGGTGAAGGAGAATTGTTTGGTAATCTCAGTGTTGTCAAGTATATGAGCACAGAGGAGAATCTGTAAAGAATAGGCCAGACTATTCGGTGTATGTGTAGGCAAAGGGAAAGAACCGTAACCAGAGAGAAGGATCCACTGTAGTACTGGCTGACCAGTCAAAGGACACCATAACACTCTAGAGGTAGTATCTCAACGGGCGGCTGGTTCCCTAGCCAACCAACTACCTGCAAGGACTACTCATATCTGTTTCCTAGCTGTGTTATGACTAGAAGTATGAAGAAGAAAGTGGCTGCTGAAGAGGATTTGTTTTCCGTAGAAGAGGATTCCCTTGATACTACGCAAGCAGAGCACTCCCAAGTAGGCCTGAGCCAAGCGGAACGACAGACGAGTGGACAAGAGGATGAGCATTTGTAATCATAGTGAGAACTTGTAAAAATTTTCTTAGAGTTTTGTAAATGGCCCAGTAGGATGGTTAGGTAGTAGGTTGGCCAGGGCACCAGCCGCCCGTTGAGATACTACCACTAGAGAGGTATTGGATCCTTTAACTGGCCAGACAGTAATGCATTGGATCCCTCTCTCTGGTCACGGCTTATTTTTTCTTTGCCTACACTTACACAAAATAGTCTGGCCTATTCTTTACATATTCTCGTCTTTCCTCATACACCTGACAACAATGAGATACTTAACACTTCTTCACCCAAGGGGTTAATTACTGTGCTGCAATTTGTTAAGTGTACTTTCCTCTTGGTAAGGGTAGAAGAGACTCTTTAGTTATGGTAAGCAGCTCTTCTAGCAGAAGGACACTCCAAAATTAAGCCATTGTTCTCTTGTCTTGGGTAGTGCCATAGCCTCTGTACCATGGTCTTCCACTGTCTTGGGTTAGAGTTCTCTTGCTTGAGGGTACACTTGGGCACACTATTCTATCTTATTTTTATTTTTTTTTCTTCCTCTTGTTTTTTTGAAATGGTGTGTTGGGCAGGCGCATTAGAAGGGCCATGGATGCCTGGTGGTTTATCAAGAGGTTGTCTTTTCCTTTTTCTGATTCTTTTTCTTCCCAAAACCATCCTTACTGTCCTCCCTTCAGTTGAAGTGGCTATCCTGGAGGGTATTTAGTCTTGCATGGTGTATCGGCTCCTCCATGTTGACCAGTTTTTCCGACTTTTTACTATAGTCTATGGGTATCATCAATCACTTTATTTATCATTCTGTACATATTGTTTTTGCTATAATTTTTGTTAATCTAGTTTTTAAGTATGATGTCTCTTTTTTTATTTCTATTAATTCTTATGCTATCTGGAGACATTGAGCGAGATCTGGGACCAGTACGTCCTAAATTTCGTCAATGTCGTCTTCTGTATTGCAATATTCGTGGTCTTCATGCAAATATCCAAGACCTTACAGTTGCATCTAGACAGTATGATATTCTTTTGTGCTCAGAAACTTTAGTTTCTAATATGAGGCACTCATCTGAGCTCCTTTATAACTGGTTTTAAGAAGCCAATAATGTTGAAACGTGATGCCATCCCTAGGGCCAGGGGAATGGCGGTGTATATTAGGACCGAGTACCCTGTTCTCATAAGTCCTGCTATCAATGCAGATGTCATGAGATTCAGGTAATAAAACTTTGTGGCAGGCATAACAACTTTTATTTGTGTTCGATCTACCGGAATCCAGACATGGATGATTCTATCTACGATAGTCTTCTTACCATTATGACTAAGATACAAGAAGGTGATAGAAAGGCTTCTTTTGTCTTTGTTGGTGATTTTAATGTTCACCATAGGGGATGGTTAGATTCTATCTCTCCTACCGATCGCCATGGCTTAAGAGCTTTAGATTTTGCTTCTGAATCAGGCTGTGAGCAAATCATAAATGAAGCTACTCACGTGCTTATTTGGAGAAGCAGGAGGCCTATCACCATTGGAAGGGTAACAGATCAGATTTGACCTGGAACAACTATACTCAGCTTCGAGCTTTTGCTCAGAGAGTTTATGCCTCAACTGAAAAGGAATAAAATTTAACCATAAAAGAAACCCTTTCTGGTACAACTCAGGAATATAAATGGTGGTCTACCCTTAAATCTGCACTCTTTGGTGCATATGCAACAGTTCCTCCTTTACTTAAACCAGATGGCTCAGTCACTCACTGTACAAAGGAAAAGGCAACTCTTATGGCTGATGTTTTTGACAGTAAACAGAGTAATGAAAAACTTGAACTTCCTCATTCCTGTTTTCCTGAGGCTAAACTAACTAGTTTAGCTTTTCGATCTCGTGAGATTAATGATCTGTTGATGGACCTTGATGCTTATGGAGGTGTTGACCCAAATGGTATTTTTCCTTTGTTTTTTATAAAGACAGCAGATTTATTAGCTCCAAAGTTATCTGTTATTTTGCGCAAGATAGCAGGAAGAGGAGCTTTTAGCACTTGTTGGAGAAGTGGTAATGTTACTCCTCTATGTAAATGTGTTTATGGTAGCTCAAGTCCCACTGATTACCGCCCAATTTCCATAACTCCCATATCATCAAAAGTTTTTGAACGTCTTCTGGCAAAACGTCTTAATAGGTTTGCTGAAGGTAATCATCTATTCCCTAGTCTGCAATTTGGTTTTCGTAAAGGCCTTGGAGTATGTGATGCCCTTCTTACAATCTCCAATGCTGTACAGAAATCCCTTGATTGTGGTCAGGAAGTTCGTATGATTGACCTTGATTTTAGTGCTGCCTTTGACCGTGTTAATCATGAGGCCCTTGTTTTCAAACTGAAACAGTTGGGAGTGGGTGGGTCGATTCTTAGCATTATTATTGATTTTTTAGGTAATAGATCTCAAATAGTTGTTGTTGATGGGCACCATAGTGAGTATAGGAATGTGATATCCGGTGTTCCACAAGGTAGTGTTCTTGGCCCATTATTTTTCATACTATATACACATGACATGTGGTTTGGCCTAGAAAACAAGCTTGTTGTATATGCAGATGATGCTACTCTCTTTGCATCAATTCCATCCCCTGAATATAGATCTGGGGTTGGTGAATCCCTTAATAGAGATTTAGCTAAAATTAGTGCATGTTGCAAATTATGGGGTATGAAGTTGAATCCTAACAAAACTTAAAGTATGATTGTAAGTAGGTCAAGGACGGTGGCTCCTCAACATCCAGATCTCAGTATTGATAATGTTTCTTTAAATTTGTATGACTTTTAAAATTTTAGGTGGGATTCTCGACAGCAAATTTACTTTTGAAAAACACATTAGGTCTGTGTCTTCTTCAATTACACAAAAAATTGGCTTATTGAGAAAGTCTTCCAAGATTTTCGGTGATCAATCTATTCTGAAGAAGTGTTTTAATTCTTTCATTCTACCTTGTTTTGAGTTTTGTTCTGTCTGGTCTTCAGCTGCTGATTCTCATCTTAATTTGTTGGACAGAAACTTACGGTCTATTAGATTTCTTATTCTTGATCTTGATATCAATCTTCGGCACCGTCGTTCAATTAGTTCATTATGCATGTTGCATAAGATTTTTCATAACTCTGACCATCCATTGCATTCAGATCTCCCTCGACAATTCTATGATGTTCGTAATACTAGGCAGGCAGGTAATTCTAATAGCCAGGCCTTCTCCATCATGAGGCACAATACTACACAGTATTCTAGAAGTTTTATTCCGGCTGTTACCAAGTTGTGGAACGATCTTCCTAATCGTGTAGTTGAATCAGTAGAACTTAAAAAGTTCAAAGTTGGAGCAAATGTTTTTATGTTGACCAGGCTGACATGAGTCTTTCTATTGTTTATATATGACATATATGTTTTTGACGTTGTTAATAGTTTATATATGACATATCTGTTTTGACGCAGTTACTATTTTTAGAATGTTATATTGTTAATTCATTCTCATCATTTATTTATATCCTTATTTCCTTTCCTCACTGGGCTATTTTTCCCTGTTGGAGTCCTTTGGCGTATAGCTTCTTGCTTTTCCAACTAAGGTTGTAGCTTGGATAGTAATAATAATAATAATAATGTGATCTGATTATCTATTTTTCATTAAGTGCCAAACAGTAATATTGTATTCAGATTTAATTTCAAGTGAAGCAAGTGATTGTATAATTTTCATAAATATTTCTTTTTTCTTTGTCTAAGGTTTATTCAGATTTGATATTTAAAGTCGACTAATTATACAATTTTGAGATTGTAAAATTTTTGTTTGAATCTAAGTTTTGTTCAGACTCAATATATTAAGTGATTTATTTAATTTATATAAAATATTTCAAAGTGTTGCAATTTATCTAGAATATATCTATTTTTGTAAAGAGTATATTATTCCAAGGACCATTGTTCCAGAATAGTTAAGCACGTATCCTGTTAATGAACCATAGTAAGTTTATTCGTAATAATAATTACCCAGTTTAGTTTTGAGTGTACTTATGAGACCTGTGAATATTCAGTGTTATATATATTGCTGTTTGGGAGTTATTTAACTGCCTCAGAATTCGTGTATTAATATTTTAAAGTGTAACAGTTTTAAATTAAAAGCAAACAAGTGAGTTTGGAATTCGAGAGGTTTATTACCTTGCCAGTCGTAGTATATATAATATCATATGTTTGGTTCCCAGACACGAGCCATATATAATAATATACGCATATATATATATATATATATATCTATATATATGTATATATACATACATATATATATATATATATATATGTATATATACATATATATAGATATATATATATATATATATATATATCTTAACAAAGGTCAAATAGATAACTAATAAGTAATCTATGAAACGAGTCTTATGGCCACGAACTTATCTATAATTAGGAAGATCACACTTTGGTCACAGCCGGAAAGAAACTTCTAAAGCACTATGTAGTATTAAGTCAATTTAATACAACTCATTCTGTATTGGATGGTATAGCATGGAAAAATATGAATACGAATGATTTTCAAAATTACGAAAGTGTGAGCAGAGTGCACGAAGAGCTAATTGTTCGATTGTGCTAGAGATTAAAATCTACACCAGGGATAAGGGATTTAGTAAACCCTCATTTTTTTTTTTCAAGAAGTTACGATGAAGGCCATTGGCTGAAGACTAAACGATAGCTGATATTCAAAAGAGGACAAAATGGAGTTTGAATTTCTTTCAGAATAAATTTCTTGAAAGATCTGGAATTTTTTCTTAATTTACCCTTATTTATAATTCTCAAAAGTAGCTTCCAGTCAAGAAGCCTACCTATAAATTTAAATGAATTGCATGTAGTTAAAGAAATACAAATGTAGACTAGGTAGAGGTATGTATGGGATAGACCCAATGTCCTTGATCGACTAATAATCATACTTAGAGTTTTATTAGGGTTAAACTTCATCCTCTGAATTTTACCCATGCACCCACTTTAGCTAGATCTTGGTTAAGGGATTTAGGATACGCATACCAACACTTAGTAGACTAAATCGATCGAAAGATAGTAGCCCCATCTACATATACAGCAAACATGTTTTCAAGGCCAAACCTCATATAATGCGTATATACTATATGAAAATTGTAGAGCTAGGAGCACTACCTTGAGAAATATCAGATATTACAATTCACTACTCAGTGAATGTCAAATATTACAATTCACTACTTACTACTGCGCTGATCAACTACCACTTATTGCATTTTATTGATTAAGCTTGAAAACTGTGGTCTCATGATTAACAGTTCATAACTAGTCCTATGAACTTCATGATCATAATCTAAAGATTTCTGCAGAATGCGGAAGATGGTACGAAAAGAATCATATGCTTCAAGGCCCTTGCAAAAGACAAACTGCAGACTGGGGAACTTATGATTTCTTAAAGCAGATCCACGTTTTCCTAGCAGGTATTAGGAAGTTTCAGCAATGGAAATTTGTCAGCAATCGGCTACAGTCAGATTTACCTAACATTTGAATTTTTTAGTGCAAAAAGAAACTGTCTTTGCTAAGTTACTAAACATTACGGAGAACTTTAGAGCTAAAAAATACCATTTGGGTCTATTAGTACAATAATTGAAGCATATTGTACCAACAGTGTGTCACATGATCGTACATAGTAACGACATTTCTTATATTGTATATATTATGCTTTGTATCTTCTCTCTCCCCTCACACTGATAGGGACCTGAAATAACATGTCTTTTTTTCTCACCGTTAACTGTTAACAGCACCGGTTGTCGGTTGAACATGGAATTGCCAGTTATGATTTTATGTCCTTTTTGCCTGGAGTTTATGTATATATAAACGGAAGTTCTGTAATAAAGTTACTCAGTTGCATTCATCCTGCCTTCTTAGTCACAGCCTCTCTCGGCCGTCACAATATATTAAAAAAGAAACGTCTTAAGGATACCTTTAGCCACAGGTCTGGGCCCAAACGACGACACTTAGGTATAAGAAATAAATATTTTGCAGTTTAATGCAGTTGAATCTAACGTAACCTACCCTAACCTGACCTGACATAACCTTAATGTAAGAAATTACAGAGATCATGACCGGTTGAATAAGCTAGCATTCAAGTTTTTGTTGCGACATGATTGCCCCCCACCAACACTTTCTCTCTTCTTGTAGAAAATGAAAAAAAAAATCATTTTTTTTTTATATTTCCATATTAATTAAATACTTCCATTACTTAGGGGTGAAAATGAAATTTGCAATATATTTATTTAATTTTCCAAATACACAATTTGTGATCTCTTTAATTTTAGAGGAATCACAAGTATTTACAATCTAATTAGCTAGTAAACTACCGAGATCACCAATTGAGTGTTTACATTAAAGAAAACAGAAGTCTGTTTCAGTTCTTTTGTTTTGGTAGATCAGTTCTACGTAAGGCAGTGTGGAGAGGTGTCTGTCGGTCCATCATTATATATATCCGGCCGATCGACGATCCCATGGTTCTATCCGGAAATTCTTATCTACGTTCTGGATTTAGATTTATTTAACCTCATGAACTCAACGTAATATTAAGTGCGACATAGATGGGGCTCATGGAGACGGCAACCGGGTATTATTCAGTATATTGCAAGTTTGAACCCCTGAGACTACCTCACCACCTCGTCCATTAAAGTGCAGCTTTACTCCTGCCGGGCTGATATAAGATGTGAGTAACTTTGTGATTATGCACGTTCAGTATACTTTAATTTATAGCAGTTAACAATTCCATTCATGAATTGTGGCAGCCAGCGTGTCTGCTATTAATATTTAATATAATTTGACCTTGGAAATTTTAAATTATACTTTATTTGGTGTATAATTTTTATTAACTTTAAACGCAATTTTCACTATTTCACCTTTAATATAAATTCCAGTAGATTATCGTACTTGGTTTGCGTTATTTGTCAAGTTTGTATTCTTTATATAGCTCGAACTTTCTTAAGGGTAATTTTTGCGTTTGGTTAGATGCTGCTTTATATCCTTTTACAGTGTCTCGTTTCATAAATTTCAGGTCAGTGTTGATAAAGGGATATATGGTGAAGAGAATATTACTGCATAAGACCACTTGATAATTTGAGTGGTTGAATATTCTCGAGGATTTCGGAATGGCAACTCAGCTTACTGCTTTCCATTATTTAAATATGTAAATGATCAGATATATTGATAAATAAAGTCATTTTAGAACTATATATTTCATTATATCCCAGAAGTTTATTCAAACTTCTCTGTCTCATATTCATCATTATTCTTCAATGTTCTAAAACTAGGAAGTATCCTATTATCTGCTGTTTACTTTAAAAATTTTATGATTATTAGGTTCTTGTAGATTACAACTCGATCTTTAAATGTTTTTTATCCTAGCCCTCTGCAAGTCCAAAGTAAAAAAGAAATATGTCAAATTCAGAGGAAAGAACAACAACGAATAGGGTTAATATTTTTTACTATTTTATCTATAGGTTATAACACCGAATTCGGATAACTTTCAAACCTAATGGCCCAAAAAGACATTTAACCTATGCTTCGTTTATGTGAATTTGGGCGAAAAACCTTACCATAGTACAGTGGTATTCACTAATTTCTTCAAGAGAGCCAAAAGTTTAGGACATACTCAGAGTGCGAGCCACATAAGCCATAAAGGTATATACACACACACACACACACACACACACACATATATATATATATATATATATATATATATATATATATATATATATATATATATATATATATATATATATATATATACATATGTGTGTGTGTGTGTTTGTGTGCGTGTGTGTGTGTGTGTGTGTAAAATATGTGTTCGTGCGTGGGATCTAAATTCAATTTTTGGTGGGTTTCCAAAGACACGTAAAACTAGTAACCTACCTTATTACTAAATAAATAATATTAAAATTCTTGGCTTTACTAACATAAAAGTCAATATGAATATGGTATCTTCGTTTGATTTTGAAATGACCAGAAATGACCAAGCTGTTTCTTCACTTTCTCCAAGCTATACTTGTAATTTGTTAGGATATCCAAATGTCTATTAGTGACTATTTCTCTGTTTCCTCTTCGCAATATTTACAGTTGAAAATGTAGAGAATGTGCTCACAAAGTAGTACACCACTTTATGCGCAGTCTGCTTCAAAACTGGGTACTTTATATCTGGGGCAGTATGCCAGAAATTTTCCTCCCCTGATTTTAAAATCGCCTTTAGCGTTCTATTTGCATACAGCTCAACGATCTGAACCCACCGGAGAATGATCGGGGAAAAGTTTGGCGAGTATAGAACTTAAGGTTAAAACATATACATTAGATGGGGTCTCAATTAAAGTGAATAAGTCTTTGTTATTCAATGCCTCAAACTCCTTTCCCAATTCTTTCAATGCATTCTTGAAAGTGATATAGCTGAAACTGTGCAACATTTCTGGATTGACAAGTGTGGCTTTCCTAAGGTTTGGAAAATGCACAAATTGCTTGTAAGATATGAAAAGTGATGTGATCTTGTTTTGAAATGCAGTGACTCCACCAACAATTGCAGCTGCTGTTTGCCTCTCTCATGTAACTTTAATTTTAGTGCCTTCAGGTGGTAGGCGAGATCAGTTAGGAAAGACAGTTTCCTTATCCACTCAGGATTCTCAAGTTCAGGTTCAACTTTTCCTTTGCTTGCAGTGATCTCACGAATTTGAGGCAGGAGACGCAAGAATCGTTCAAGCACTCTACCTCGAGATAATCATGTCACTTCATTAAGCATCACTAAATCTCCATACTCTCCGTCACATTCAGCCAGAGGTTCACGAAATTGACGATGTTCAATATCCTTGAATAAAAGAATTACCACCCGAACAACCAGCTGCATTACATTTTTAAGTTCGCAATCTTTGAATTTTGTCACAAGTCCCTCCTAATGAATTATACAAAGGAATATGGCGATAATTTGGAATTTCCTTTTCCTTCCTCATTAATCCAATGAGACCCCTTTCTTTGTCTCTCATGTTGAGGACACTAGCAGGACATACACAAACCATGTTAGACCCTTTTAGGTTATTGTCAGAAAAAACCAAAAAGTGCAGTTTTAAACGTCTTCTCTAGCTTGGTCATATAGTGGTAAGAGGAACTATAATTCTTCCCAGAATAAGTGTTCTTTTGGAAATCGTACCTAAATGCATATCTGTGCAGCTTCACAAATATCTGTGTTTTCGTTCAATGCAATGTTAAATCATTAAAAAGCTGACAAATTACCGATTTCTTCAGTCCTCGTCATTATGGCTGTGCCTGATATGATTTGTTTGAAAGAAATTGCATCATTATTATTAAAACAACAATACATTTTCTCTGCTGATGACAAAACACATTCTTTAACAATCTCTTTATCTGTAAAAGGTTTCTTATGTTTGGCCAAGATTCATGCAATATATCCTGTCTCTGTAAAATTCTCTGCAACATATAAGAAGTAAAGAATTGCCAGGGCCACTATTTTCTGATCATTTTTATTTGGCCAAAATAAATAAACATTAAGATCCCAACTACTCAGTCATGGTAACTTGAAAGAAAATGATTCTTTGGTATGAGGTAAAAATATGGCTCTCCATTAACAATTATTTTTTGTTTTATTTTTTAAGTGAATTCAATTTCATTCAACCCTGATAGAGTAGTCGATATTTCTGAGTTCATATTTTTAGCCAGATGAACCTTTTCCTATTACCAATCTTAATAAAATATGAGTGATACGGCAAAAGGATGAAATTTTTATTTATTACTTAGGAATTTTTCTTTGATCACTGATGAATTCTCTACATTTTTCTTTCTCTCCTGCGAGCCGCCAATCTAGTCATTGCGAGCCGCCATTGGCTCGCGAGCCGCGCAATGAAGACCACTGCCGCATAGTATCTGATAATCAATTACCAGTTAGGTTTCATTAAAATAGTTTTGTTATTCTCTGGTTGACAGTTCTTCTTCCCCATCTCTGTCTCACATTGTACACACACACACATACACACCTATATATACTGAAATATATATATATATATATATATATATATATATATATATATATATATATATATATATATATATATATATATATATATATATATATATATATATATATATATATATATATATATATATATATATATATATAGATATAGATATATATATATATATATATATATATATATATATATACACCATGCTAGGAGATATATCGTAGCCATGTTTGCCAACCATTATACTCATATAAGCGTATGAGCAACTCGGTGGAGTAATGTGGAGGAAATGGACTCCTAAATATCGATGAAATCACTAGCTGCAGGGTGACGGAGTGGGTTTAAAGCGATGGACAAACTGTCTTTTCGGCTGTTACTCTTGATGCCTGGTGGTTGATCTTACTCGAATTAGTATGGACCGACAGGGGTCACTTTCCTTAGTTAGATAGGCACTGTGCATCCCAAGGAACTGGGTATCCTTTGATGTATCTAGCTAGTGTATCCTCTATGAATTTAGTTAGTCATGGAAAGAGAAGATGAAATAATGGCCCTCATTCCCAGGCATAACGGGGTTCTAATAATCTCCTGGTTTATAAATACTAAAGAAAAATTGAAAATAGATAATCGGAATGTTAGAACCATGAATCAGACTGGGAAGCTACAGCAAGTGGATAGTGAATTTAAGAAATATAGTTTGGATATCTTGGCCCTAAGGGGAACACGTTGTAAGGGGATTGATAAGGAAATCTTAGACCAAGGTATTATATATATATATATATATATATATATATATATATATATATATATATATATACTGTATATATATATATATATATATATATATATAATATATATATATAAGTAGATATGTGTTGTATGTCAAGGTAAATGAACTCTTTAATCATGAGAATTCCACAAAAACCTATAACACAGCATGTTGTTGTAGCAAGAATTGCATTTTGATAGCGAGGGGAGTTTGGTTGGCTTTGTGCATTCAAGTAGACAAGGCTCTCGTGCCTGAGAGAGTGATAAATGTGTACATTATAGTGTACTTACGAACTTTTTGTAATAAATCAAGAAAATCCTTATTCTGACGTCTCATTATCCATCAAGCATGGGACATATTGGTGTCAGGTGTAAAAATACGTCTGTTTGTGTATGCTGTGAGCGAAGTTGTTCTTTTAGCTGGTAAAATAAAAGTTCAAGATGCCTAGATACACAAGGACTAACATAGCAGAAGCTGCTGCTGCTGGAAATGAGAACAAAGGAGCAGTGAGATATAACGTTCCCGATGTAGAATATAGATAGGAAATTAGAATGCAAGAAATGGAAAAAAAGTTAGAAAACTCAGAACAGTTAATGAACAGATTCTTGGTTGAACGAGGAGAGGAGCGGCGTGCAACCACAGCATATCCGACGTACATAAACGAAGTGCAAATGCACACAAGTGAAAGTACACATGCACAGCCGACTGAAGATCGTAGTTCGAAAGTTGCCAGAGCTCCAGGCAAATGTTAGGCCTTTTACTGAAATAAAACGACGTTTAATTGAGAAGTTTGCCTTGCCTGATGCGAGAAAGGGAGACATAAAAGAACATTACAAACCCAAAATACAGGGAGGTGAATCCGTTCTTAGTTTTGAAACTCGCATTTTTTGGGATTGCGATTCGTTTGCTACCCATAGTGCCAATCTCTCAGAAGGTGATAAAAAATAGATTGCCCGTAAACATATTCGCAGATTAGTAAACCCGTATTATGTGGTTATTTTGTTCGATGATAATTGCTTGTTAGCACACGTAGTGAGCACAATACAAAACATTTTAGACAGTTTGCCAGAAGAAAAATGACTGGGAAGAATTGGCCCAATTCCAAGAAGTTGCCAGCCATGAGAGGCATTCATCAACCCCAAAGCAGGGGTGTAGGAGAGAACGCAGTCAGCGGGTTAGAAGATGCTGGCAGTGTGGGGGAGAGGGGCACCGACGAGTGGAGTGCCCCACCCAAGGATACCCCCGCTGTTACACTTGTCAGGCCTACGGTCATCTATCTCGAGAGTGCTCAGCAAAAAAATGCCCATGGTGGGCGGGCTGTGGCACATGTACACCTCCCCCAGCCCAACATCCGAGGAAAAGGAAATAGAGGAAGGGGGAGACGAGGAGGGAGTTTGATGCCCCCTCGCATGACCTCACAAGCAGTAGCCGAGGAAGCGGTGACGACGGACGTGGCAGAGCAGACACTCGGACCTCCATCGGCACCACTGACTTCACCCCCGCAGCACTAGGGAGCAGCGGCATTGCAGCTGAGGTCATTGGCCCATACCCCATATTTCGTAATGGCCGTCTAGGAATGTTAGCAGTTAGGATTGACCTTCTAGATAAATCCATTCGAGCGCTGATCAATACAGGAGCCAGTGTTTCACTGATTGAAAAAATGTACACAATACAATATAAATAATTCCACTCATTTCTTCTTAAGACCTCTGCAACTAAAATGCAGAATACCCAAATTGAAAAAAAATCTTAACATCAGTTTTACATAAACCTCATCAATAACCTCCCTCTGGTTGCGGGCAATACGGGCTTCTTGGGTGGGACAGGGGTAGGAATAGATATTCCTTCATCCCTCGATTTTACTTGTCCGGGTTTACGGCACAATTTCTCAACACAACTCACAACCACCGTTTCGCCATTAAATTAAATCACTACTACACTTGCACTTGTAACTTTCAACCTGTGGCCACTAGCCATTTTTCTGAGAAAATCATTCATGTTCCCGCCCTTCTCTTACAACAATAAGTATAAGGTATTCACATCTACACATTCTCTAACCCTGCCTATCCTCAAGGCTGAACTTTAAACCCGCAGCGACTTCCCATTTGGGAACCGCCCCGGCCCCAGCAACCAGGAATCCTATAAATACATGAATAATACAGCATCCGCCTGACCTATTTAACCTCTGATTGTTTTTAGGTTCACTCAACAATGTTATATAAATTTCCACACTCAGCAAAATTACCACAACATTTTACGTATACATTGAGCATCAACATAAAAAACATTGTTATCATCAAGTTTATATAAAACATGTCAAAAGAAGAAATGAGGTCTGCTCAAACACCAACAACAGAGTAATGAAAAACTTGAGCTTCCTCATTCCTGTTTTCCTGTGGCTAAACTAACTAGTTTAGCTTTTCGATCTCGTGAGATTAAAGTTCTGTTGATGGACCTTGATGCTTATGGAGTTGTAAACCCAAATGGTATTTTCCCTTGGTTTTTTATAAAGACAGCAGATTTCTTAGCTCCAAAGTTATCTGTTAGTTTGCGCAAGTTAGCAAGAAGAGAAGCTTTTAGCACTTGTAGGAGAAGTGGTAATGTTACTCCTCTATGTAAATGTGTTTATGGTAGCTCAAGTCCCACTGATTACCGCCCAATTTCCATAACTCCCATATCATCAAAAGTTTTTGAACGTCTTCTGGCAAAACGTCTTAATAGGTTTGCTGAAGGTAATCATCTATTCCCTAGTTTGCAATTTGGTTTTCATAAAGGCCTTGGAGCATGTGATGCCCTTCTTACAATCTCCAATGCTGTACAGAAATCCCTTGAATGTGGTCAGGATGTTCGTATGGTTGGCCTTGATTATAGCGCTGCCTTTGACCATGTTAATCATGAGGCCCTTGTTTTCAAACTGAGACAGTTGGCAGTGAGTGGGTCGATTCTTAGCATTATTATTAATTTTTTGAGTAATAGATCTCAAAGGGTTGTTGTTGATGGGCACCATAGTGAGTATAGGAGTGTGATATCCGGTGTTCCATAGGGTAGTGTTCTAGGCTCATTAGTTTTCATACTATATACACATGACATGTGGTTTGGCCTAGAAAACAAGCTTGTTGCATATGCTGATGATGCTACCCTCTTTGCATAAATTCCATCACCTGAATGCAGATCTGGAGTTGGTGAATCCCTTAATAGAGATTTAGGTAAAATTAGTGCATGGTGCAAAATATGGGGTATGAAGTTGAATCTTAACAAAACTCAAAGTATGACTGTAAGTAGGTCAAGGACAGTGGCTCCTCAACATCTGGATCTCAGTATTGATAAAGTTTCTTTAAATTTGTATGACTCTTAAAATTTTAGGTGTGATTCTCGACAGCAAATTTACTTTTGAGAAACACATTAGGCCTGTGTCTTCTTCAATTGTACAAAAAATTGGCTTACTGAGAGAGTCTTACAAGATTTTCGGTGATCAATTTATTCTAAAGAAGTGTTTTAATTTTTTCATTCTACCTTGTTTTGAGTATTGTTCTCCTGTCTGGCGATTCTCATCTTAATTTGTTGGACAGAAACTTACGGTTTACTAAATTTCTTATTCCTGATCTAGATATTAGTCCTTGGCGCCGTCATTCAATTAGTTCATTATGCATGTTGCATAAGATTTTTCATAACTCTGACCATCCTTTACATTCAGATCTCCCTGGACAATTCTGTCCTGTTCGTAATACTAGGCATGAGGCTCAATACTACACAGTGTTCTAGAAGTTTTATTCCAGCTGTTACCCAGTTGTGGAATGATCTTCCTAATCGGATTGTTGAATCAACAGAACTTCAAAAGTTCAAAGTTGGAGCAAATGTTTTTATGTTGACCAGACTGACATGGGTCATTTTATAGTTTATATATGACATATCGGTTTTTGACGTTGTTAATAGTTTAAATAGGGCATATCTGTTTTGACGTTGTTATTGTTTTTAGAATGATTTGTTGTTAATTTACTCTCATCATTTATTTATTTCTTTATTTCCCTTCCTCACTGGGCTATTTTTCGCTCTTGGAGGCCTTGGGCTTATAGCATCTTGCTTTTCCAACTAGGGTTGTAGCTTGGCTAGTAATAATAATAATAATAATAATAATAATAATAATAATAATAATAATGACAGTAAAGAAAAAAAAAATTCTGCTCAATAACTCGAGGTATGTCATGTATGCAAGGGTAAGGAGAAACACTTTCGAAACCTACCGCTTCAGGCACCACATGCATGTATGCCTGATGATATTTAGACACTGCACCATTAACAATGCTTTGTATCACAACTGTGTTAGACTTAACCATCTTTACTCGGTATGGACCCAAATACGTTGGCTCTAGTTTGTGTTGCCTAGGTTGTAATCGTTTCAAATACACACGATCGCCCAAAAATTCTTTTACCGGTGCAGTTTTGAACCGACCATCATACTTTGAGCTGTGATTTTCATTAGCTCTTTTCAAAAACCTTTCAGTGGTGTTCATTACTCTCGTCAATGGATTTAATAAATATACAAGGTATTGCTCAGTTGAATAATTTGGTAATTGATGCGAATTAATGAGTACCGTATATGGTAACACAGGATCATGTCCATACACTAAAAAGAAATGTGTGTCCCTGAGCAAAACACTATATGCGATGTTCAAAGCTAGCTCAGCTGTAGGAAACATGGCGTGCCAATGAAGGGGGTCATCAGCCACTAAGTAATGCAAAATTCGCACTACTTCCCTATTATGCGATTCTACTAATCCACTTGCTGAAGGCCTATATGCGGTCACTGAAAAGTGTTTAATTTTCATCAAGTCTGTGACTGATTTCACCACCTTATTTATAAACTCAAGACCATTATCCCTTATAAAAATTTTCGGGTAACCAAACCTAGTAATGAAAGAGCACAGTGTACCTAGTAAATGCATCCACAAATACACATGTATTCTTATGTTGCATTAAACTAGTAGGAAATGGTCCTACTACATCCATATGCACTTTATAGAATTTAATAGGAATCACAGGCCACTTTCTGGCTTCCGGTACAGTGTTTTTATGTTCTTTGAAATAGTTACAATCAAGACAACCTTTTATGTAATTCTCTATAGATTTTTTCATTCATAACCAAAAGAAGGATTCACATGTTCTCCTTAAGGTTCTATCAATCCCTAAATGCCCTGCATACGGACTTGCATGTACAATGGGGATGGCTCTTTTAATTAAAGTGGGAGGAAGAACTACCCGTTTTCAAAATCCCCCTCCCTCTTCTCGTAAGCAAAATATGAGATATAATTTTCAATGATAAATCTCTCACGAGGCACATTCAGAAATGACGAATAACTCTCCGATTCCCCTGTAATCACTGCTTGCACTTTTTCCATCCATTACTTTTTTTTTCTGTCCCTCTCTGACTTCTTTTATGTCCCAACCTCCCAAGTCAATCAAACCTGCATCATTAGGGTATTCATTCTGGACACCCCTGGTCATGTCCTCGGTTACCCACAAATATTCCCCTTCTGCTCGTCTCTCTCTCTCTCTCTCTCTCTCTCTCTCTCTCTCTCTCTCTCTCTCTCTCTCTCTCTCTCTCTCTCTCTCTCTCGTTTTCTGCATGCATATCGGGAGAATTCTCATCCCCTTCTCTATTCTCTCTATTTTGATGGAGGTTTTCAATATTTTGGTTACGTATTTGCTCCTCTTTTGTGTTATAGTTGTTACTCCTATTACTGCACCTTTAGAGAGAGCATCAGCTACCTTGTTAGCTTTACCTTCTATGTGGTGAAAACCCTTTATGTTGAACTCTCTCAATCTCTCAATCCATCTCGCTTGACGAGAGGTCAAATCATTTTTATAATACAAATCACGTAAGGGGCTATGATCACTTTGCAACTCAATCGACTGACCTAATAAAAAGAAACGATGCCTTTCTAGATCCCAAATAATAGCCAAAGCCTCTTGATCGAATGTATTATAATTCTTTTCTGCCCCTTTTAACGCCCGGGAAGCAAAACAAATGGGTCGCTCTCTGCCTTTATCATCTCGTTGAGAAACTACGCTAGCAATAGCTACGCTACTCGCATCTGTTGTCAATAGAAATGGGCGATCAAATCTAGGATTTGCGAGTAATTCATTGCTAGTTAAGGCAGCTTTCAAATGGTTAATGGCCCTTTCTTCTTCCCTTCCCCAATTTATTACTTTTTGTTTCTTTAAAGCATCTAAGTGTCTCGTCATCTCTCCAAAACCTCTTATTAATTTACGGTAATATCCAGCAAGTCCTAGGAACCATGCTACTTCCTTAGAGTTACGTGGCCTGGGGAAATCTCTAATAGCCGCTAATTTACTGGGGCAGGGTTAGATACCTTCTGGGGTTATTATGTGACCTAAAAATTCGACCTGTTTACAGAAAAATTAGCACTTAGACAAATTTATTTTCATACAATTACGTCGCAATGCTTCGAAAACTTTACGAATATTATTATTATGTTCTTCGGCCGTTTTCCATGTAGTTATGATATCTAAATAAACAAGAACATTATGGCCAATTAAGGACGACAAAACCGCTATCAGTACTCTAGAGAAATGACTTGGAGCATTTTTAACACCGAAAGGAAGAAAATAATTGATCGTTAGCTATAAATGCCGTTTTACATTTTCTGTCTTCCTGAATGGGTATTTGATAGTATCCAGATTTTAAATAAACAGTTGTAAAATATTTGCTATCCCGTACTTTCACAAGTAATTCTTCGATCGAGGGCAATGGAAATTCATAATAATAATAATAATAATAATAATAATAATAATAATAATAATAATAATATATACCGAGCCATCCTTTTGCCTAACAGCCACAATTGGAGAAACCCAGGGGGATTCGCTCTCCTCGATCATCCCTTGTTCCCTTAATTTATTAATTTCCCTTTCTATCTCTTCCTTGAAATGAGTGGATACATTATAAGGCCTTGACCTGATCGGCTCCGCCTGCCCAGTTTCAATGCTAAAGGGAAATCCATCAATCCTTCCGAGTGGCTTATCTCCAATTACAATTACATCGGAATACTTATTGACAATGTCACTAACTACAGGCTGATATTCTGACACACATAATTTTTGCGCTTGTATAATCAAATTCTGAGTGCGTTCGTCTGTGCGGGCTGGAGTTGTGGCTCCCAACATCCCATTATAAGCAATTTCACATAACTCTAATTCACACATAGAATCACTTCCTAAAACAACTCTTTTATTTGACAAATTAACTATCGTTATATCAGCTCTGTTCCTTCTTATTTCTGTAAAGCCCTTTAATATCTAATGGTGGTCTACCCTTAAATCTGCACTCTTTGGTGTAGATGCAACAGTTCCTCCTTTACTTAAACCAGATGGCTCAGTCACTCACTGTCCAAAGGAAAAGGCAACCCTTTTGGCTGATGTTTTTGACAGTAAACAGAGTAATGAAAAACTTGAACTTCCTCTTTCCTGTTTTCCTGAGGCTAAACTAACTAGTTTGGCTTTTCGATCTCGTGAGATTAAAGCTCTGTTGATGGACCTTGATGCTTATGGAGGTGTAGACCCAAATGGTATTTTTCCTTTGTTTTTTATAAAGACAGCAGATTTCTTAGCTCCAAAGTTATCTGTTATTTTGCGCAAGTTAGCAAGAAGAGGAGCTTTTAGCACTAGTTGGAGAATTGGTAATGTTACTCCTCTATGTAAATGTTTTTGTGGTAGCTCAAGTCCCACTGATTACCGCCCAATTTCCATAACTCCCATATTATCTAAAGTTTTTGAACGTCTTCTGGCAAAACGTCTTAATAGGTTTGCTGAAGGTAATCATCTACTCCCTAGTTTGCAATTTGGTTTTCGTAAAGGCCTTGGAGTATGTGATGCCCTTCTTACAATCTCCAATGCTGTACAGAAATCCCTTGATTGTGGTCGGGAAGTTCGTATGATTGGCCTTGATTTTAGTGCTGCCTTTGACCGTGTTAATCATGAGGCCCTTGTTTTCAAACTGAAACAGTTGGGAGTGGGTGGGTTGTTTCTTAGCATTATTATTAATTTTTTAAGTAATAGATCTCAAAGAGTTGTTGTTGATGGGCACCATAGTGATTATAGGAACGTGATATCCGGTGTTCCACAGGGTAGTGTTCTTGGCCCATTACTTTTCATACTATATACACATGACATGTGGTTTGGCCTAGAAAACAAACTTGTTGCATATGCTGATGATGCTACTCTCTTTGCATCAATTCCATCCCCTGAATGTAGATCTGGGGTTGGTGAATCCCTTAATAGAGATTTAGCTAGAATTAGTGCATGGTGCAAATTATGGGGTATGAAGTTGAATCCTAACAAAATTCAAAGTATGATTGTAAGTAGATCAAGGACGGTGGCTCCTCAACATCCGGATCTCAGTATTGATAATGTTTCTTTAAATATGTATGACTCTTTCAAAATTTTAGGTGTGATTCTCGACAGTAAATTTACTTTTGAGAAACATATAAGGTCTCTGTCTTCTTCAATTGCACAAAAAATAGGCTTATTGAGAAAGTCTTTCAAGATTTTCGGTGATCAATCTATTCTGAAGAAGTGTTTTAATTCTTTCATTCTACCTTGTTTTGAGTATTGTTCTCCTGTTTGGTCTTCAGCTGCTGATTCTCATCTTAATTTGTTGGACAGAAACTTACGGTCTATTAAATTTCTTATTCCTGATCTAGATACTAATCTCTGGCACCGTCGTTTAATTAGTTCATTATGCATGTTGCATAGGATTTTTCATAACTCTGACCATCCTTTACATTCAGATCTCCCTGGACAATTCTATCCTGTTCGTAATACTAGGCAGGCAGTTAATTCTAATAGCCAGGCCTTCTCCATCACGAGGCTCAATACTACGCAGTACTCCAGAAGTTTTATTCCAGCTGTTACCAAGTTGTGGAATGATCTTCCTAATCGGGTGGTTGAATCAGTAGAACTTCAAAAGTTCAAAGTTGGAGCAAATGCTTTTTTGTTGACCAGGCGGACATGAGTCTTTTTATAGTTTATTTATGACATATTTGTTTTTGATGCTGTTATTAGTTTATATATGACATGTCTGTTTTGACGTTGTTACTGTTTTTAGAATGCTTTATTGTTAATTTGTTCTCTTCATTTATTTATTTCCTTATTTCCTTTCCTCACTGGGCTATTTTTCCCTGTTGGAGCCCCTGGGCTTATAGCATCTTGCTTTTCCAACTAGGGTTGTAGCTTGGATAGTAATAATAATAATAATAATAATATGGGCCCAATTGTCATGAGGTTTAACAACTATCTTGGTTCCTTCCACAAGAGGACCACACAGGGCACTGATATGCTTGTAAGGGTCTGGGGAGACAACATTTCTCTTCTCTCAGGTACAGCTGTTACCCTACTTAAATGTCTCTCCGAGCTAACACACGCAGTTATTCTCTCATGACTTTTTATCGGCAAAATGTACCCACCTGCTTTTACTGTTATTGTATCTTTTCCCTCAAAATGCAAATTTGATTATTAGAGATAAAATCAATTCCTAAAATGCCCTAGATTCTTGGAATTCCCAAGGTGGGCACAACAAAAAGATCATGTGTAAACTTTACAGACCCCACCTTAAATTGGACGATTGTTGTATGGTTTATGTGTAGTTTATTTCCGCCTGGCGTGTCAGGAACAGTAGATGCCGCTGGCTGTAATGGATCTGAGGAGAATTTTATTTCAATCAGTGAAACGCTGGCTCCTGTGTCAATCAGCACTCGAATTTATTTATCTGGCAGGTCAACCGTCACTGCTAACATTCTTAGACAGCCATTACAAGATGTGGGGCACAGGTCAATGACCTCAGCTGCAATGCTGCTGCCCCTTAAGGCTGCGGGGGTGAGGTTGGGGGTACCGATGGAAGTCCCAGTGCCGCTCTGTCACGTCTCTCGTCACTGCTTCCTCGGCTACTGCTTGTGATGTCATGCGGGAGGGGGGTGGGGGGGTGCATCGAACTCCCTCGTCTCCCCCTTCCTCTGTTTCCTTTTCCTCGGATGTTGGGCGGGGGGAGGTGCGCGTGTGCCACAGCCCACCCGCCCTGGGCATTTTTTGCTGAGCACTCTCGAGATAGATGACCGTAGGTCTGACAAGTGTAACAACGGGGGTATCTTTGGGTGGGACACTCCACTCGTCGGTGCCCCTCACCCGCACACTGCCAACATTTAATATGCCCACTGCATTCTCCTATACCCTCCTTATGGGGTCGACTGCCTCTCATGGCTGCCAAGTTCTCAGAATCGGGCCCGTTATTCCCAGTCATTTTTTCTTCTGGCAAACTGTCTAAAATGTTTTGTATCGCACTCACTACGTCTGCTAACGAGCGATTGTTACCGAACAAATGACCACATAAATACGGGTTTACCAATCTGCGAATGTGTTTACGGGCAATTTCCTTTATATCACCTTCTGGGAGATTGGCACTCCGGATAGCAAATGAATCGCAATCCCGAAAAATGCGAGTTGCATAACTAAAAACGGATTCACCTTCCCATATTTTGGGTTTGTAATTTTCTTTTAGGTCTCCCTTTCTTGCATCAGGCAATGCATACTTCTCAATTAAACGTCTTTTTTTTAGTATAACTTCTTAAATTGTCTTGCGGCCAACACATTACCTCCATTGCAGGAGCATCTTTCAGCAATCTAATTACTCTAATGTCCTTTTCTCTTTCCGACCACCCATATGTAGCTACTTTGAAGTCTCTCAAAAACACTTCAATCGATTAAAACCCTTCGTTGGGTTGTTGATCATCAAAATGCCTAACACTTGTCTGGAGTTCTGGCAACTTTCGAACTACGAATTGCGTATCTTCACTCGGCTGTGCACGAGTACTTTCACTTGTGTGCGTTTGAACTTCGTCCATGTACGTTGGATATGGTGTGGTTGCACGCTGCTCCTGTTCTCGTTCCACCAACAGTCTGTTCATTAACTGTTGTAAGTTATCTAACTTATTTTCCAATTCTTGCATTCTAATTTCCTGTCTATATTCTTCATCCTCAACGCTTTATCCCACTGCTCCTTCGTTCTCATCTCCTGCAGCAGCAGTGTCTGTTATGTTAGTACTTGTGTATCTAGGCATCTTGAACTTTTATTTTACCGGCTCAAAGAACAACTTCCCTCACAGCATACAGAAACGACATTTTTTTACATTTGACACCAATATGACCCATGTAGACGGATAATGAAACGTCGGAATATGGGTTTTCTTCATTCATTACAAAAGGTTCGTTCATAAGTACACTGTACACAACTACCCTCTCAGGTGAGGGACTTGTCAACTCGAGCGCCCATAGGCAACTAAAATTCCCTTCGCTACCAAAATGCAACCATTGCAATTACATGCTAAGACATAGATTTTTGTGGAATACTTATGAATATTGAGTTTATTTGCCTTGATGTAAAACACACACATATGTACATGAATTAGGACATGTATATATATATATATATATATATATATATATATATATATATATATATATATATATATATATATATATATATATATATATATATATATATATACTCAGGAAGATCAGATGGAATTGGAAGAGAAGGGGTAGGAATGATGACGACACCAAGAGCAGAAAAAGTTATTAACCGTTTAGAGAGCTATAAATAGTAGATTATAACTAGCAAAGTCCAAATCAAAGCAGTGCAATAAGAGTATTATAGTTTGCTATGCCCCAGCAAATGATTCCCCTGTAGAAAGGAAAGATGAATACTATGAAAACCTGCAAAGGGTAATAGATGAGATCCCTGAGAGAGATATAAAAATTGGGGTAGGCGACTTCAATGCAAATTTGGTAGAAATAACCAAGGGATAGAGAATGTGATTGGTGTCGAGGGTCTTGGTGAATTTGCTAATGAAAATGGAGCACATTTTATAAGTTTCTGTTTAACATACAATCTTGTTATTGAAAGTACTCTTTTTCAACACAAGAACATCCACAAGTATGTATGAACTTCACCAAGTGGCATTTACAAAAATCAGATAGATCACATTACCATTAATAAAGTGAGAAAGAGGACTCTGAGAAATGTAAGAAGCTATAGAGTTGCCGATATTCGTAGTGATCACCAGCTCCTCATTTCCACTCTGAAATTAAAACTAAAAATAAACAACATGAAGATGAATAGAATATCTGAGTTTGATACAACTAAGCTTTTAGAAGAATAGCACAGAGAAATATTTTCAATTGAATAAAAAATCGATTTGCAATCTTAGAAACTTTAAGAGATACAGAACACACAATTAACGAAGAATGGCGTGATATAAGAACCTATATCAGTCAGTTGGTAGTGAAGTCTTGGGACAAACAGTTACAAGAAGAAAGCCATGGATATATAATTAAACTCTGGATACTATAAAAAGGAGACAAAGAGAGAAATTGATTGTTGAAAATTTTCGAGGAAGTGATGAAAATTACAAGGTAGAGCATGCTAAGTATTCCAGTATTGACTGCGAAGTCAAAAGAAACGCCAGGAATGACTGGTGAGAATATTTATACAGTAAAGCAGATGAGGCTGACAAAGCTATGAATTCCGAAAGTGGCTATGGTGTAAGAATCACTCATAGAATTATTAGTGAAATCTCGATTGGGGTGAAGAAGCAGCAGCATATACCCATCAAAAAGAGAGATGGTTCTGTTATAGCAACAGTAGATGATGAAAGGCAACGTTGGATGGAACAGTTTAGTGAGGTTATGAATAGGAGATACGAGGGGAATAATTTGATTGATGTACCTGAAGTTGATAAAGACCTTGTTGTGGTCATGAATAAATCCAGTGTGTTAAGTTGCAGCTATCCTTGAAAAAATAAACACATAGAATGACCCTGGATATGATGGAATAACTGCCGAGATGATAATGGCTGAAATTGAAGTGACTGTCAGACTACTTACAGGGTTATTTTATAGAATGTGGCATAAAGAGGCAACCTGATGAATGGGAATTAGGACAGTGGTGAACTGATTGCAATAATTACAGAGGTTTAACACTTACGTCAGTTGTTATGAAAATTTATAGTATGCTTATTCTAAAGAAACTGAGAAAAAATATTGATGAAAAGCTGAGAGATGAACAAGCAGGATTTAGAAAAGGTAGAAGTTGCACTGACCAAACTTTAATTTTAAGACATGTTGTACAGCAATGCGTTATTAAGGAATTCCTCTTAAATATGTAAATTTGATTAAGCCAGTTCATGAGCATAACAAGTGCAAAGTTAATGTTAATGGAGTCTCATCAAATGAATATCCAGTGAACAGCAGAGTACTCCTCACTGATTTTGTAATGCATAGAACAGTCAGAGATGGGGGGGGGGGGGGGCAAGGATTGGACTAGATCAGTGCTAGAAACTTAGCAGGCCTAGAGTACGCTGATGCTGCTGTTTTTGCTAGCAGAACACCACAGTATTTGCAATGCTTGCTTACCAGAATGCATAAAATATCACACGAGGTTGGGCTGAAGATAAATATAAGAAAGACAGATGAGGAGATTTGAGTATGCATTGGAAGATGAAATATCATTCGAAGGAGAACGGATGAGTGAGGTAGAATCATTTAAGTATTTAGGAACTATGATCTCCATTACAGGGTCTGTAGAATTAGACTTTAGTGAACGATTGAAAAAAGAAAATCAGACAATGGCTAGGTTAAGTAAAATTTGGAAATCAAATCGCCAGCAGTTACATATAAAAACCAGACTATATATCAGTTTAGTGAGATCGGTGTTAATCTATGGACAGGAATCATGTTATGACGATGGAACAATCTCCAATAGATTTAGAAGATTTGAGTAAAAAGCCCTCATGTGGATATTGGGAGTTCAATTGCAGAACAGGATTAGAAATTAAACTATAAGAGAGATTACTTGAGTTCCATATGTGGATGAGATCATGAAGAGGGGTAGATGTAGATCATTTGGGCATGCTCTCCACACTCCCCAAGAGAGATTAGTTCACCAAAGGTTCTGCTGGGCTCCACAAGGAACTAGAAGAGTTGGAAGCCCAGGCTGAGGACTATGAAGCGCGAAGTAGGCGATTATTATTATTATTATTATTATCATTATTATTATTATTATTATTATTATTATTATTATTATTATTATTATTATTATTATTACTATTATTATCCTCTAAGCTACAACCCTAGTTGAAAAAATGAAATATTTTAAGAACTGTAACAACATTAAAACAAATGTGTGCCCTAGTGAACCTTAAAGCAAAAGATCAGACTATACAGTGTATGTGTAGGCAAAGGGAAAGAACCATAACCAAATACAAGATTCCAATATAGTACTGTTTGGCCAGTCAAAGGACCCCATAACTCTCTGGCCCCTTCACGTCAATAGGCGTAGGAGGGAATGATTATATATATATATATATATATATATATATATATATATATATATATATATATATATATATATATATATATATATATATATATGTATATATATATATATATATATATATATATATATATATATATATATATATATGTATGTATACACACACATATATATACATATATATATATATATATATATATATATATATATATATATATATATATATATATATATATATATATATATGTGTGTGTGTGTGTGTGTGTGTGTGCGTGTGTGTCTATATATATATATATATACATATATATATATATATATATATATATATATATATATATATATATATATATATATATATATATATATATATATATATAATGTATGTATATATATATATATATATATATATATATATATATATATATATATATATATATATATATATATATATATATATTATATACATATATATAAATATATATATATATATATATATATATATATATATATATATATATATATATATATATATATATATATATATATATATGTGAGGATAGCTCCCTGGTCTGTGCACTAAAAATATATTTTTATATGGCTCGTTACTGGGAACCAAACATGATATATATACTACAATTGACAAGTTAATCAACCTCTCGAATTCCCAACTCCTTTGTTTGCTTTTACCTTAAAACTGTTACACTTTAAAACATTAATACACGAACTCCCAGACAGCAATATATAAAACACAGAATATCCAAAGGTCTCTTAAGCACACTCAAAACTAAACTGGGTTATTACTCTCAAGTACAGTATTATCAAGACATATTTAAACTTACTGTGGTTCTTAACAGGATACGAGCAGAATCTATATCTAAATAATGATGATGGAAATAATACACTCTCTACAAAAATAAATATATTTTATATAAATTACAACACTCTTAAAGAATTTACACAATAATAAAATAATTCACTCGAAAAAATTAACTCTGAACAAAACTTAGATTGAGACATAAATGTTACGATCTGAAAATTATATAACAACTTGACTTTATATCTGTATAAACATTAGTCCAAGAAAAGAAATAATGCAATCAAAATTATACAAAAGCTTGAAACAAATCCGAATAATAAAATGTTTAAGTCTGACTCTTAATGAATAATAGATAACCAGATAACGTTACAAAACCTATCCTTCCTACAGGGCCATTTACAAAAAAACTTTATACAATGCCCACACTCACCTGAATATAATGAATCCAAAAATCACTGTATCTTTTCGACTCCAGATTTACCTTAGGGCACAGAGTCACTTAGGACAGGACACACTAAAATGTACTGAACAATTTCAGCAATACACAGTAGAGAATTTTCCAAACCATATTTTACTGAGCCCTCTCTCACAAACATGACGCAATTCATCATGAAATATAAAAGAACATTACCTAAGCCCTTATTCATATCTTGCTCGAATCCCACAACTCTCTCAAATAGAATGTAAGACTTTGTAACAAACATACGTGAAATAAAAGTTAATTCTTAAAAATTAGCGTAAAATTACGTATACTAACTTGAATAAAGAATACAATGAAATTCACGACGAAAGTCTTACGTAATTTACATAAAATACTTACATCTGCATGAGAAGAGCTCATTTTACGGGCTATTTAATTCATGTCTTCAATGCATATATGAAAACAAGATAAAATATGAATAAAATCATTAAGAAACTACGGTATTTACTCTACAATAGACTAGCTTTGTAAGATAGCTCCCCCCCCAAAAAAAAGATTATTTATTTCGACCATGAATCCATTGATTCAGCCTAAGATAAATAATCTGTAACCACATTATCTTTACCTGATATATGTTTCATATTAATACAATACGGTTGCAAACATAATGACCACCTAGTTATCCTTTGATTGTTATTTTTCATCTTATTTACAAAAGTTAAAGGATTATGATCGGAATATACTGTAATCTCTTCATTTTGTGGTTGATTCACGTAGACCTTGAACTTGTTTATCGCCGTGACTAGCGCTAGTAGTTCCTTTTCAACTGTCGAGTAGACTCGCTGATTTTTCTTTACATTCGACGACATGAAGCAAACAGGACGAAGAATTCCTTGCTCGTCTTCTTGCAATAAGACCGCTCCAATCCCGTTATCTAATGCATCCTCTTGGATAAGGAATTTCTTTTTGAAATCAGGAGCTCGCACAATTGGCTTCAAAATTAATATGACCTTTACCCTGTTGAAGGATTCCTGGTACTCGCTTGTTCATGCAAATTTTCTCTTGGGGCTTGTCAAATCTGTCAAGAGAGTGACTGCAGCCAAAACGTTTGGCCAAAAATATCGGTGGAATCCTGCCATCACTAAAAAGCATTGTAATTGCTTCCTCGTTGTGAGGGGTGATGCTTTCTTTATTCCCTCTACGCTAGCCGCCACCGTGGTGATTCATCCTCTTCCTACTTCATATCCCAAGTACCGAACTGTTGCCTCTCCAAATTTACTCCTGTCCAGGTTAATCGTCAGATATGCTCCTCGCAGCTTTTGAAATACCTTCTTCAGGATTTGGAGATGTTCTTCCCAGGTCGATGAATATACCACAATATCAGCAAGATATAAGCCTACTCCTTCTATCGATACTAGAAGGTTATCCATCACTCGTTGAAAGGTAAAATAGCATGACGGTATATGGATATAACCCAAATCGAGTTATGAAAGCTGATAACAATTTTGCGTTGTCATCCAAAGGAATTTGATAGTAGCCCTTTAACAAGTCAATCCTGGAGACGAACCTTGCTTGTCCGATATTGTTGAGTAGTTGGTCTATAAGCGGCACTGGATAATTATTGGCTACACATCGAGTTTAAGTTTCGGTAGTCCATACACATCTTAAAAGTTCCGTCTGGTTTTTTCACGAGCAAGCACGGAGAACTGTAAGGGCTAGAAGTTTATTCGGCTAATGTATTTTGTAACAAATAGTCCACTTCTTTTCAGTCAATAGACGCGTTGTTTAAATGGTCTTTCCGTTGTTTTGAGGTGTATCTCTTGCTTCATCAGGTTGATTCGTTTCAGGATGTCTGAGATAATTTTAGGGAAACTTCCAATTAATCTGCTTAATTCCTCTTGCTCCTGGTTCAGATTAGTTAATGTCTATTCCAAATTCCGAATGATACACGAATTATTCCCTTTGCTTACTAACCCTACCTCATATCCAACGTCGTCTTCCGTGGATGGTATGGTTTGCGCCATACATACTCTTGAAGCTTCGGTCTCATTTTCGCTCAAGTAGGGTTTCAATAGGTTGATTTTTCCTTCGTCCTGGGGTTTCGATAATGTAGGCTAGGTCACTGATCTTCTCCAAAATCTTGAATGGTCCTTGAAACTTTTTGGTGAGTGGGAATCTCCTTATCGGCAGGAAAACTAATACCTGTTGTCCTATCAAAAACTGTCTGTCCTTACTTTTCATATCGAACCTTTTCTTCATTTTTTCTTGAACTGTCTCGATGTTTCCTAGAGATAATTTCCTTATCTCGTTGATCCTTTTCCTCAAATTCTCAACCTATTCTCCAACCGTTTCCTCTTGATTCTTATATTTTTCTGCTTACATTTTAATCGGTCCTCGTACTTCTCATCCACATACCATTTCTTTCGGGCTACATTCCATGCTTTCT
>NC_090735.1:84709434-84716934 GCF_036898095.1 Palaemon carinicauda | reverse complement strand
TATTCATCTATTTAGCAAATGTATATTGTATTCTATGTTTGTCAGTAGGCTACTGAGATACAAACAGTGTACAGACAAAAGTATCAACAGAGCTATATATATATATATATATATATATATATATATATATATATATATATATATATATATATATATATATATATATATATACATATATATAGATATATATATATATATATATATATATATATATATATATATATATATATATATATATATATATATATATATATATATATATATATATATATACATATATATATATATATATATATATATATATATATATGTATATATATATATATATATATATATATATATATATATATATATATATATATATATATATATAGAGAGAGAGAGAGAGAGAGAGAGAGAGAGAGAGAGAGAGAGAGAGAGAGAGAGAGAGAGAGAGAGAGAGAGAGAGATTTTTATAGAATGGTAAATCGATGGATTTACCATTTTGTGAATTTGTATAGAATGTTGGCAGATATACAGTCGTTAACAACAACGCTGAAGGTTATGAAGATATGTAAACTGAACAGACTCTTTTTTTCTCAGCTGGTAGCGTAGCAATTATCGATATAATCCTCTTAGGGGCATAGTTAACTCAAAACAAAAGAAAAGCGATGGGGATGGGAAAGAAGAGAATATTTCTGCCGACTTATCACTCCTATTAGCGTGGAATAAGTCAAGTCATACGCACCAAAAGGAGAATCAGAAAAAAATTTAGTATTATAAGATTAATAAATACAATTTTCTCATGGTAGTAACATAATCCTCTTAAGAGCGTAGTTAACTCAAAACAAAAGAAAAGCTATAGGAATGTGAAAGAAGAGAATATTTATGCCGACGTATCACTCGTATTATCGTGGAATAAGTAAAGTCCTACGCACCAAAAGGAGAATCAGACAAAAATTTAGTAATATAAGATTAATAAATACAACTTTCTCATGGTAGTAACATAATTCCAAACTATACTTCCCTCCCCAAAATGAATTTTTGTTAAATATAAGGCACACACACTATTAACGTCATACAATTTTTTATTTTATTTTATTTTATCATAGTTAATTGGAAATCATTCATCATCAACCTCTTTCTTAAAAAGGTACAATACAATGGTTAGCTTCTGTCATTTAAGAGCTTAATTTGCTTTTGTGGATAAGCCGATTAGGTTCATCACTCAGAAGATAATATGTCCACAGTATTCTGTAAAAAAAACCTTGGTTCAACGGCCCGATAACTTTCGTACGGGTATAGTTTAATGATTGTTTGTAGTGGGAAAGACTGTTGGTATATATTTTTTCTATAGCTATGTTAGGGCAATGGTGAATGTCTTGTGCGAGTGCTTTTTCTATTTGACTGCAGCAGGAGGCAGTTGTGTCCCGAATGCTGGATTATTTCTTCTTTTGTTCATCGACCATCTTTGAAGTGATTTTTTTTTATGAGTCGTAACTCCTTTGGACTCCTTTTCGAAATTGCTTGTATGCGGATTTATGATTTTTGACCCTGCTAGTATTAGGATTTGGAACTGACTGCTTGAAGGAATTTTCTCTGGATGATGATGATGCTGACGCATTAACCACCAAGAGTCTGATTTTCCCTAGATTGCATCACCACTTAATGAAAGTGCTTGTGTAGTGGGAAAGGTTACCGTTTGCCACCGAGACTGTTCGCCTCAATTGGATAAGTGCCTGTGTCCTTATATATAAACATACTTCATAGATATTGGTTGTGGTCTATTGTAGTTTAAAGTTTTGTGGGGCTTTCTTATTTATTTTGAATGTGGCTATTTTTCTATGTTGAATGTTACGTTTAGGGGTTTGAACAATGTTGTTTGTTATAATTGTACTTTTAAGAATTATGGTTTAATGATAAATTAGGTTATCTAAATGTTGTTGTTTATCGTTTTAAGATTTTAGTTTGTAAGATATTTAGTTGCAAGGCTATGATTTGTTTCTGTCCCTTGTGTTCAATAGTCCATTTGACGTAAAGTAAGGGGAAAGTTTGTGTTGTAGGACAATTTGTCTGTTAGTGATTCAAGGGTGTGGGGTTTGTAGTTGCAACATCCTGTCACATTATTTTGGAGCCCGAACAGGGACTGCCGATGTGGGATTGATGACTAGACTATAGAACAAGGGGCAGAATAGGATTAGGAATTAGATGTAAAACAGATAAAAATGGAAGAACAGTTACAGGTTTTAAAGGAGGAATTGTGGTTGTTTAAGGAGCGAGAGGAGAAGTGGTCAGTTGAGAAGTTGTTGTTAGAGAATACGAGATTGAGTTGTGAGAATGAGGAGATGCGAAAGGAACTGAAAGTGTTTAAGAGAACTGTAGAGAGAGTGGAAGAGGGTGTTGAGATAAGGATGCGAGAGAAGGAGGACCGAATGGAAGCTATGATGGGTCAAGTAATGGAAATGATGAAAACATTCATGGGTGTAGGTGCAGTCGCAGGAGTGGCTTCTGGTTCGGGTAAAGGGTTCATAGTGGTGGAGAAGGCTAGGGTGGTGATAATGGGGAAGGTACTGATAGTGATATTGAATGTAAAGAGATTAGGCCTAGTAAGGATGGACCGAAAGGTGATAGGAAGAATGAGAAGAAAGTTGAAAGTAATGTAAAGAGGAAAAAGAAGAGAGGTCAGGATGATAGTGAGAATGATCATGAATGGGTGAAGGTGGTAAGTAAAAAAAAGGTAAAAAGGGAATTATTAAAGATAGGAATTTGAGTGTAGAATTAGATTCATTTTATTCAAATGAGGAAGAAGGCAACACGAAGGGATTGAAGGTAGTAGTGAGAATGAAGTTGAAGTATGTAAGACTGTTTATGAGAGAGGTACCTAGGTGTGAAAGGTTTGAACATAACAGTAGGGATGTATATGATTTGTTTAGAGAATATTAAAGGTTTTGTCAGGCTAAGTTGGGTGATAGTAAGAGTTTGGGGTAGGGAGTTGGGAGGATACTTTTCTGGATATTTGTTGACGATGTATGGAGTGATAATGAGTGTAAGGGAGGTTGAGTATGAAAGTGTGAAGAAGAGAATAATTGAGCAGGTAAAATGTATGAAAGGTAGTGTTAAGTAGGCGTAAAAAAGGATTTTGATGAGGTACGATGGAGTGTGGGCGAATCAATATCGATGTATGTATATCGGTTAGAAACTTTAGCTAGAAAGAAGTATGGGACGAAGGAATAAATTAAAATAAGGAACTAATGAAGAAGCTTTTGCGTACGGTACCAGAGAATGTGTTTGAGTTTGTTAATTTGAAACGGAAGGAGAAAATGAGGTGGACGAGAGAGAGATTAATATGGGATGATATTTTAGAGGTAGTTGAGGGTTACGAGTTGGATATGTGTATGAAAGAAAGTAAATCTGTGAGTGTAAGAACTGGAATGGAGGAATATGTGCCAGAATTTGGTAGTTTTAGAGATACTGTTATGAGAGGGCCAATGAGGGTAGCTGATAATGTAGTAGATAATAGTGTTAGGGCGAGTAATATAGGAATAGGCCTACCCATGCAGACAAATGAAGGGTTTAGACAAGGAAATCGGGTTTGGAGAGATAGGAGTGCTGGTCTAGTCTAGCTGAAATAATAATGAGAATAGCAAATGCAAGCATTGATGAATGTAGTTTCCTTAATCTGAGAAAATGGCTATAGTCCCACCAGTTCTGAAAAATGCACTGTAATACCAGGAATCAAGCTCTTATAGACGTATTTCGAATCTATCCTTTGTTTCAAAAGTGCTTGAATATGTAATTCTTGACAACCAATCTGCTTACAGAAAACTATACTCTACAGAGACAGCCATCTGCTCTGTTGTAAATGATATACTGGAAATGATGGATGAAAATAAATGTGGTATTTTAATATTGCTCGATCACAGTGCTGCTTTTGATACAGTTGTGCATGAACTGCTACTAATTGATCTACGGTCCATCGGCGTTGAAGATCAACCCTTCGAATACCTAAAAGACTACTTAGTTGGTAGAAATTACTGTGTACAAATTGGAAACTCTTATTCATCATACGAACCCTTAAACAGAGGGGTACCCCAGGGGAGTGTACTTGGCCCAATCTTATTCTGCATCCATACTTTTGGTCTATCAAAAATACTACAAAGTCAGGGCGTGAAGTTCAAACTATTTGCAGATGACACACAATTTTACTTTTCCATAAATGATATAGAGAGCACTACTCAAACTCTAAACCAAACCCATGATAGTGTCAGAGAATGGATGACATTTAAACGACTAAAATTCAATGAGAACAAAACTGAATTCTTGGTCGTGGGTAAGAGAAACATCGTGAGAAACTGGGGTGATATTCAAATGAACATAAATAATGACTCAGTGCCGATATCTGGTAAATTCGAGATCTAGGTGTATTTCTTGACTGTAACCTGTCTCTAAATGCCCAAATAAATAAAGTAATAAAAACTGCTGAATATCATCTAAGAAATATTGTGTTTATAAAAAAGTACCTGGACGGAAACTCTGTAAAGAAACTTGTAATAAACTGTGTTATTACCAGGATTGACTACTGCAACTCTATCTATTACAATTTACCAAAAGTGTTACTTAAGTAATTACAAAACATGATAAACAGAAGAGTAACACTGATAAAAGGTGTCCCACCTAGAGAAAGGATCACCCCCATACTAATTGATTTACACTGGCTACCGATTAAAGCGAGAATTGAATTTAAAATATGTACAATAACCCACCAAGTTATCAGAACCGGTCGTCCAAAATACTTAAGAGAATTGCTACATATTACGCAGCCAACAAATTGCGTCGACATGAGAATAGTTACAGATGGCTTCAAACTGTTGGAACCTAGATATATGTCTACTTTAGGCTCCAGACCCTCTAAATATGTGGCTCCAAGACTATATAATAAGCTCCCACGAAACATTCAAATGATTGAAGACATTAAGGCTTTCAAGAGGAAACTGAAGACTTTCGTATTTCAACAGTCTTACAACAGTGACGATTTAACAGTAAATGAACAACACGCGATATGAAACGTTAAATACTCTGAACCAACAATGTAAAACGACAGCGGAGATCCTGTAAAGAGTGTGGTTCTCCTGCTGTATGGGACCAGAAAAGCAACCATCAAAGTAAAGTAAAGTAAAGTAGTGTGCCGCGAGGTATATCAAGTAGTGGTATATGTGAAGAGAGGTGTTATAAGTGTGGGAAGGTATAATATAAAAAGAACGAGTGTAGATGGGCATTTGGAGCATGTTTCGGGTGTGGAGAGACAGGACATCGTATTAGTGAGTGTAAGAAATTGAAATTGGTTAAGTGTTATCGGTGTGGTACGACTGGGCATGTAGCAATTGGATGTAGGAGTAATCTTACAAATATGATTTGTGGCAACTGGGGTAAGGATAGGCATTATGCGAGGATGTGCCAGGAGCATCGTGCTAAGTGTACTGAATGTGGTGTAGATGGGCATATAGCTAAGGTTTGTAGGAAGAAGGGATTAAGTCAGCCAGGATGTTTGGGAAACTAGTTAGTAAGAGGGTTCAGCTGGGTAAATTCTCCTGTGTGTGTGGAAGGAATAGGATCAATGTTCGTGAGAATGGGATGAATAAATGGCTGAAAATTAACAAGTATCAACCCAGTATGTGTGAGACATTAGGTTTAGAAGTTAAGTAATTGGTGTTAGTCGAGTATAGAAGGAAAAAGAAGTGGTTGGAAAATTTAGTGGGGATAATAGACAGGAAAAATTTGTAGGTACTGGTGGGAATCACAATAGGCAGGGCAAGGGTGGTAATGTACTGGTGAGTATGGAAGATAAGTGTATTAATACAGATGAAACTTGGATGAGTACAACTGATACCTATAGTGTGTGTGGTTTTTCGTTAGATGAGGTAAAAGAAAGTATGACGAACGCGAAAATGAGAGATAGGAGAATGATAAGTAGTATGAATGATTCTTTTGTTCAAGTAGAAAATGGTGTCTATGTAATGAATGAATTGTTGACAGAAATAAGTGGGATTTTAGGGCCAGATGAAATTGAGGTAGATGGAATAGTGCATGATATATTAGATGAGAGGAACATGGACGGGAATCGTAATAGTATAATGGACGACAGTGATATGGAAGAAGTGAATGAGAGTCCATTCAGTACAGGTATATGAAGGCCCAATTCATCGAAGCCGAGGCCCTGTTCCCGATTGCGACTGGGCAATGAAAAAAGGAGAAAAAAAAAAATAGGTAAATATTGGGAGAGGATTTGGCAAAGTAAGGGGGAAGGAATGTGGAGGATCAATTTTCTGTTTTTTTATTTGCTTTGGGTTTGTCAAACAGAGAGAGAGAGAGAGAGAGAGAGAGAGAGAGAGAGAGTGAGAGTCCGCACACACCACTGAGCAAGAGGTAGTTAGTGTAATGATTGTTTGTAGTAGGAAAGACTGTTGGTATAATTGAGGTTGTTTGTTTACTTTTTTTTATAGCTAGGTTAGGGTGGTGGTGAATGTCTTGGGCGACTGATATTCTATTTGACTGCAGCAGGAGTCAGTTGTGTTCCGAATGCTGGATTATTTTTCCTGTTCATCGACCAGCTTGGAAGTGATATTTTTTTTTATAAGAGCGGTAATTCCTCCTTTAGACTCCTTTTGAAAATTGCTTGTATGAGGATTTATGATTTTTGATCCTGGTAATATCAGGGCTTGGAACTGACTTCTCTTTTTTGAAGGAATTTTCTCTGAATTATGAGGATGATGACAACGCATTAACCACCAAGAGTCTGATTTTCCCTAGATTGCTTCACCACTTTAGAAAAGTGTTTTGTGTAGTGGGAAAGGTTACCGTTTGCTATCGCGCTGTGGCAGTGTGCCATTAATTAAGACTGTTCGGCTCATTTGGACGATTGTCTGTGTCCTCATATATACATATACTTCATAGATATTGGTTGTGGTCGATTCAAGTTATAGGTTTTGTTTTTTGTTTTTTATTTGTTTTGAATTTAGCGATTTGTCTATAGTGAATGTTACTTTTAGGTGTTTGATCAATGTTGTTTGTTATAATTGTAGTTTTAAGAATTAATGGTTTAAGAATAAATTATAATAGTAGTTAAGTTATTTGAATGTTGTTAATTATAGTACTAAGTGTTTCAGTTTGTAAGAAATATAGTCGTAAGGTTATGACTTGTTTCTATCCCTTCTGTTCAATAGTCCAGTTGGCGTAAAGTAAGGGGAAAGTTTGTGCTGTGGGACAATTTGTCTGTTTGAGTGATTCAAGGGTGTGGGTTTGTTGTTGCAACATCCCGCCACATTATATTGTGAAAGGGTAATGTTTGAAAATGACAATGGGGATCGTTACTATAACAAACAGTATCTCATCAGATGTAAAGACCTGGTTAACTGTCAAATCTCGAGCCTTCATAACATTCGTTTGTCTTTATAATAGATTCCTTAAATTTGTCTTCTTTTCCCTAATTTTTCGTTTTCTGAAAACTCCCATTGATTTTCTTTA
>NC_090735.1:84701934-84704434 GCF_036898095.1 Palaemon carinicauda | reverse complement strand
ATGTGCAATGGAAGATGAAATATTGGAAGGAGGAAGGATCAAAGAGGTAGAATTATTTAATTATTCAGGAACTATGATCTCTAATACAGAGTCTTTGGAAATGAAGTTCAGTTGAAAATTTAAAAAAAAAGCAAATCAGACAATGGCTAGGTTAAATCAAATTTGGAGAACAAATCGCCTGAAATTACACACATAAATCCGGCTATATATCAGTTTAGTAAGATCAGCGTTATTGTGTCGCCATGAGTTGTGGTATGACAATGAAACAATATCCACCAGATCCTGTATATTTTAGAACAAAGCCCTCAGAAGAATATTAGGAGTTAAATGACAGGGCAGGATTAGAAAAGAAACTATAAGAGATTACTTAAGTGCCATATGTGGATGAGATCAAGGTGAGGGGCAGATGGAGATGGTTAGGACATGCTCTTCGCACTCCCCAAGAGAGAATAGTCCACCAGACTTTCAACTGGACTCCTCAAGGCACTAAAAGAGTTAGAAGACCTAGACCTACATTGGTGAGGACTATGAAGCGTGTAGTAGGAAATGACAAATGGAGAAGAATTGATTTCAAAGCTTAAGATAGAGACGGCTGGTGAAATCTAACTGAGGCCCTTTGCGTTAATAGGTGCGGGAGATGATGATGATGATGATGATGAGGATGATGATGATGATATATAAATATACGCACACACACACACACACACACACACACACACACACACATATATATATATATATATATATATATATATATATATATATATATATATATGTGTGTGTGTGTGTGTGTGTGTGTGTGTATGTTTGATGATCACTACCAGGATTTTTAATACTAATAAAGCGGATGACAAAAGGTAAGCTTTCCGTGACAGGACTGTCACCAGCTCATTTTCTACTTATTGAAATTTTTAAGTTTATTAGTACGGCTGTAAAGTAAATGATAACTAATTTAGGACTCATATGTTTCATTCATTCATTCTTCAATTGTTAGGATAGGGAGCAAGTTGGCAAGGGCACCAGCCCCCCTTTGAGATACTACCGCTAGAGAGTTACTGGGTGTTTGACTTGCCAAACAGCATTACACTGAATCCCTCTCCCTGGTTACGGCTCATTTTTTCTTTGCTTACACATACAGCAAATAGTTTGGCCTATTCTTTTCACATTCTACTCTGTCTACCTACACCTGACGACACTGTGATTACCAAACAATTCTTCTTCGCTCAAGGGGTTAACTACTGCATTGTAATTGTTCAGAGGCTACTTTGCTCTTGGTAAGGATAGAAGAGACTCTTTAGCTATGGGAAGCAGCTCTTCTAGGAGAAGGACACTACAAAATCGAACCACTAGTCTCTAGTATTGGGTAGGGCCATAGCATTTATAAGATGGCGTTTCACTGTCTGAGGTTAGAGTTCTTTTGCTTGAAGGTACACTCAGACACACTATTCTATCTTATTTTTCTTTCCCTTGTTTTTTGAAGCCTTATTAGTTTATATATGAAAGGTCTAATTTAATGTTGTTACTGTCCTTAAAATATTTTATTTTGATTGTTCATTGCATCTCTTGTAGTTTGTTTATTTCCTTGTATCCTTTCCTTACTGGGCTATTTTTCCATGTTGGAGACCTTAGGATTACAGCAGCTTGCTTTTCCAAGTAGGGTTGTAGCCTAGCTTGTAATAATAATAATAATAATGATAATAATAATAATAATAATAATAATAATAATAATAATAATAATAATAATAATAATAATAACGAGAGGTTGCTGCAAAGGCAGATGGTAACCTACCGCGCACTTGTTCCATTCCGCAATTGTATACGAATTTTGAAAAGGTTGGTAGAGATCAGCAAATTCTAACTCCAAAAGAATGAGAGGGAGTAAAGAAAGAGTTTACTGTGGCTGTAAAGTCCTTATATAACTTTTAAGTGACCAGCAGATTTTATATATACATATACATACATATAAAGTACACACACACACACACACACACACACACACACACACACATATATATATATATATATATATATATATATATATATATATATATATATATATATATATATATATATATATATATATATATATATATATATATATATACTGCAAACATAGCAATAAAAGCATCTAAAAGCTTCCCCCATAAAATAAATTCAGCAACAGTAATGACAACAATCACCAACATTCTTCGTGCCAGAGCTACCACGCGGAATACAACAGCAACAGGAAGAGCACCACCCACAACAGCAAAAAGCTGACTTTTAAGAAAATCTAATCTCGTCCATTTTAGACGTAAACCAGTTCTCGAAATTTTTGAAAAGGACAGAAACTTTTATTCTATCTTTCAGGACTTTGTTATTTTTATTTATTACGTTATAGATTTATATTTTTATTCATTTACTTATTATCTGAGAAACATCTTTTTATTCATTTACTTATTATCTGAGAAACTTCTCTTTGAAATCCCAGCAAGGGAGTATCAGGCAGCCTGTAGGTAGC
>NC_090735.1:84674434-84696934 GCF_036898095.1 Palaemon carinicauda | reverse complement strand
AATAAGGGGGATGAAACACAAACCATAATAGAGATGAATGCATAGGGTTTAGTCACGAGTAACTCTAAAAGGAAAATAGAGTTCTTAGAAGAACTAACCCAAATTGAAAAAATAGATATATTAAATATAAGTGAAACATGGTATTCCCAAGAGACTGGCAGTGATGACCAGATAAAGGGTTTCCAAAGTTATAGATCAGACAAAAGAAATAGGAATCAAGGGGGAACCGCAATATATGGAAGAGACATAAATCAAGGAAAAGTCTGTAAAAAATACAGTAACACAGAATGTGAATTGATTGCGGTAGGATTTGAATTTGAAAAACTAATGAATATTGTAGTTTACAGACCCCCAAATACTAAGGAGTTTGACAAAATAATAGAAAAAGTAGATGATATATGTAGAAACCATAAAGGCTGGAATACACTCCTATCCGGAGATTTTAACTTTCCTTTCGTGGATTGGAAAAAACGGATAGAAGAAAGTGGTTGTATGTATACATATAAAAAAGAGAGTAATAGTAGCGCAGAAGATAAGAGGCAATTTGAAAAGCTTCAAGATATGCTATTAGAACATAATATGCAACATATAAGCCACATTCCAACAAGAAAGGAAAATGTCCTAGATCTAGTATTTGTGAATGAGGTGAATTATGTTAAAGAAATAATAGTGTATAACACTGGAATTTCAGACCACATCTTATAGAATTAATAGTCCATTCCAAAGCAAGTGATCGCAGAATCAATCAAAGCACAGAACGTTGGGAAGGATATGGAAAATATAATTTTTATAGTAAGAATATAAAATGGTCAGTAATAAATGAAGAACTGAATAAAGAATGGAAAAATGTATTTGTAAGTGATAATATACAGGTAAATACGGACATACTGTACAAAATACTGGAGAAAATTGTTGAAAAATATGTACAGAAAAAAAAAAAAACAATAAACAAAAGACATGCATACCAAGAGACAGAAGGATCTTATTTCAGAAAATTAGAAAGCGGAAGAAAAATCTTGCAAAAGAAAAAATGTGTGGAAAATGATGGAAATAAAATGTAAGATAGAAAATACAGAAGAAAAGATAAGATTTTACAGTCAAAACAAAATGAAAAAAAGGGGACTTAGAAGAAAGGACACTTCAAAATATATAAAAAAAACCCCAAAGTACTTTACTCCTATGCAAAAAATATGAATAAAGGGAGATTAGAAATAGGCCCTCTAAGAATTGAAGGACGGTTAACGAATGAAAAAAAGGAAATATGCAACATATTAACAGAAAAATATAAGAGTGAGGTCACGCCAAGAATTGCGAATGAGAATAATGAAACAGAAATGAGAGAAGAAAATGTTGAATATCTAACGGATATAGATATTAATGAAGTAGATATTGTCAAGGCTATAAACAAAATTAAAAATGGATCAGCAGCCGAACCAGAGGGAGTTCCAGCGATTTTGTTAAAAAAAAATTGCAAACACTATCGTGAAACTGCTTGCAATACTGCTAAGACAAAGAAAGTGTAGATATGAGCGAGATATATGTTAAACATAAATTAGCTTATATAACCCCTATCTTCAAAAGTGGATCAAGACTAGAGGCAAGCAATTATAGACTTGTTAGTCTAACATCACATATTATGAAAGTGTATGAGAGGGTAATAAAAAAGAAAATAATGGATCATTTGGTTAAAAATAATTTGTTTAATATAGGTCAACACGGTTTTGTGCCCGGAAAAAGTACACAAACCCAACTGATAGCACACTATGAAAACATACAAAAATATGATAAATGAAAAAGACACAGATGTGATCTATCTAGATTTTGCAAAAGCCTTTGACAAGGTAGACCATAATATATTAGAGAAAAAAATTAGAAAGCATAATATTGTGGGAAAGATAGGAAAATGGGTAAAAGAATTCCTGCAAAACAGAAAACAGATAGTGGTTGCAAATGACGAGAAAACGGATGAAGCTCAGGTAATATCTGGCATGCCACAAGGTACGGTATTAGCTGCACTGCTGTTTGTTATTATGATCTCAGACATAGACTGTGATGTTGAAAACTCTGTAGTGAGAAGTTTCGCCGATGACACAAGAATAAGTAGAGAAATTACTTGTGATGAAGATAGGAACTCACTACAAAGAGATCTAAACAAAATATATGAATGGGCGGAGATAAATAGGATGGTATTTAACTCCGATAAATTCGAATCAATGAATTATGGAAACAGAGATGGAATGGTAAATGCATACAAGGGACCTAATAACGAGACAATCACAAACAAGGAAGCAATTAAAGAACTTGGTGTAATGTTAAATAGGAATATGTTATGCAACGACCAAATAGCAACATTGTTGGCTAAATGTAAAGAAAAAATGGGAATGTTATTCAGACACTATAAAACAAGAAAAGCTGAACACATGATTATGCTTCACAAAACTTATGTACGTAGTACACTCAAGTACTGCAATGTGATATGTTATCCACACTACCAAAAGGATATTGCACAAATAGACAGTGTACAAAGGTCCTACACTGCTAGAATAGAAGAAGTTAAGGACTTTGACTACTGAGAAAAACTGCAATTTTTAAAACTATACAGTCTAGAAAGGAGAAGAGAACGCTACATGATAATACAAGCATGGAAACAAATAGAAGGAATTACTGAAAACATCATGTAGCTAAAAATATCAGAAAGAGCAAGCCGAGGTAGATTAATAGTGCCAAAAAATATACCAGGAAAACTAAGGAAGGCGCACAGGACATTAATCCACTACGCACCAGCATCGATAATGCAACGACTATTTAATGTGCTGCCAGCTCATCTAAGAAACATATCAGGAGTGAGCGTAGAACGGTTTAAGAATAAGCTCGATAGATACCTAAGATACATCCCAGACCATCCAAGACTGGAAGATGCAAAATACACCGGAAGATGCATTAGCAACTCTCTGGTGGATATACGAGGTGCCTAGCACTGAGGGACCTGGGGGAACCTAAACATAAAATAAGGCATTAAGGCAATAGAGATATACTAATGCGGTCATTATTAGTCAAGGTAAAAGAATCATCAGCCATGAAGGGCAGGAGAGCCAATCTATATGAAATAATACCACTTGATTACATAGGAGACTAGGACCTTTGACCAAAGGCTCATGTTTGAGCGAACATCTGTGTGTTGCCCATTTCCTGAAATATACTCGAGATATTTATTTCATAACTTTTTATAATTAGTTGCATTATATATTTACTTTTTTTACTTATTTGTATGTTATTCTATTCCAGCATTTTAAGTTTTTGTGATATATTTGAAATTTTGAATTTCATGTGGTTATTACTTTCATTATGTATTTATTTTAACTCCTTAATATAATAATAACACCTATAGTAGGAGAGACAAAAGAGAATTGGAAAATACACAATATTGTGACAAAAGTATACAATATACAAATCCAGATGCTTTTTCACTAAATTAGTGAACTGCATTATTATACGTCCCTTTAAATACCACCTGGTCCGAAGTTTCCAATATGTCAATCAGAAATGTGCCAGATGTAGCAGGTCGAACCTACCAATTAAAGATTTATTCTCCATAAAAGTACCATGTTTATGTCTGACCAACAAGCTATATACGTCTGACCTACATGCTACCGTCAGCAGGCCGTCAAACCCACAAAATCTGTACGCTTGCTCATGTACGGCCTTGAGCCCCGACTGTGATATGCATCCAGTAGGATACCGGGCAGTACGTGCGCCCCCACCCCGAAAAAGAAAAGAAAAAAAATCCTCTTACGGGAGAAAACGGGAGCCAGATACGTGAATGTATGATCCCAGCTTTATTTCACTCTGTATTTTCAGTCCTTAGGAAAAATCTCGCTGCCACAGTATTATGCAAACACGAATGAATCTACTACTTCTCATTCAAAGCGGAAATATTTCCTCTAGAATCTTCAGAATGATTTTTTTTTTTGGTTGCTGTGAGCCAAACTGAGACTGTCCATATTATGTCTATTGTTATCAATAAAAAAATCAATGAACCACCCCATCCCGCAACAAGAAAAAATAATCTCTAATTCGAATTCATTCAACATCAAACCAAATTTCCATGTGTACCGAATATTATAAAACACCAATTACAAACTTTGTGTCCTTTCCTCTTGCAATCTTTCTATTTCTTTAGGTAATCGAAACTTTCTATTTCTCCAATGGAGTTACAGATCGAACACTCATCTCTGTAAAGACTGAACTAACGGTGTAGTTTCGAAGGTCAGGATTATAGCTTAGCTTTACTTATGTTTTCTGGTAAGTGGGTAAAGTGGAGTGGTGGAATTCATCAGAATGCTTTCAAGTAATTTAGATTCAAGAATAAGTGATATTATTGTATCCACTATCACAATCGAAAGAATAAATAAATCCCACAGGGAAATATGATTAGTTCATGCATAGAAATAATCTTGGTGCATAATTTTTTAAATTTGGATATTTGATGTAGTATTGTTAAGAAATGCCAATGAAAATCATAGTAAACTTTCGTGAGCCAAAAATATTTAATGTACAGTAGATTGGAGTATAATTAGTTAAAACAATGGAAATCATATGAAAATATCCTGGAGAAATGGTAATAATGAACTAGGTTTTGTTGGGCATTAGAGAGTATGGATAAACAACATTGATATTCACAAATGTCATATACAGTAAGATTCGGCAAGAAATTCGAACAAGAAAAATAGATGGATATCCTCACATCTATTCATGCATCTTATGCATATCTTTTATACTGCAAGTTCAAAAGTCAATGATAATAAATCTATGTATTCGGCACATCATATACTAATATCTAAATCTATGCAGAATATTGCTGAGGTCGCCCCACTCCACCCTCTCTAAAAAGATGACAGGGATCTGGAAATACCGAAGGAGTAAGCAACAGGAGAGAGTGTGGCCACAAAACCCCGCAATAATAGCAGTTACCTTCCATCAAGTGAATATGAGGTATGATAGCTAGCTTTATATTACGGGGACATTTGAGGAGAAATAACCCCTGCTGTCTTCAAGGGATAACAAAGACCCAGCTGTATTAGCGAAGATTCCGTATGCTTCAGTGGATATACTATTTCTGTAATGTAACATTATTCATATTTCTATTCAAATAATCCTAAAAGACTCTTGAAGATTGTTTACTGCCTCGGTCTATGGACCATGCCATTATCGCCAATGACATTACAATTGAAAGGGTAATTGATACAAATTATAACGATAGGAAATAGATTTATCTATTCTGAACCACTCAAATCTTTTCTAATACTTTGTTCTCAATTCTTAATGTATACCACGCAGTATCAACCACCAACCTTATGGCTAGCACCCATTTTAAACGCTTCATAATATTGCATTTCATTTCTCTGTTTGAATTTATTTTCATCATTTATTTTCTTACCCGTTCCACTGGTTTCGTCATCCATCACTGTCACTCATTTGTAACCCTCTCTTCCGCTCATGAATAATTCGACCTTCGTCTGTTTATTTGTAAGTCATTCACACACTTTTTTTGTTGTTTTACTTCTTGCCTATGATAAAATTTCAGCAGTGTGCTTTGTCAAACAGTTTTACTCTGTTTTTAGTCCATATTTCATCTAACGCTTTTGGTCACCTGAATGCACAAATAAAGAATTTAAGGGAATTATTCACATTTTTATTGACACAAATGATTTAAACGCAGTTTTCATTTCTTTGGAAAACTAGAACCTTTTTTTTTTTTTGTCTTCGACTACTTGAAAAAAGAAAAAAAAAACGGAAAAATTACTTAAAGGTCTTTACTGTCTTGATATATGCATCTAAATAACAATTTTCTCTTCAGCAACTGAAAAAAACATATAACCTTAAAACTTCTATAAACACAATTTCACTGTATTTATAATTTGTGATGGCAGATTTCTAGATTCCTCATATATATAGAATTCAGCCTTTTCTTACATCTGCTTATATTAATTAATGATAAGTGATTATCAAATCTGTATTACAAGCATACATAAAATGTTTTTGCTAATGATGATTATTTAAGAAACTTCTATTGTTTTGTTGAATGCATATACTTTACATTATACTTCTTTAATAAAAAAAAAACGCATAAAGTGACACATGAATGTATCTTTATTCATTCTTTTTCAACACTTGATCAACTTAATGAGGATATTCAATGCTGCCATACCTGATGTCAATATTTTGCCCCTGAAGGACTTGATAACCAAAGTCTATGCCTTTATGGACAGCCACTTCACCACCTTCAATACCTCCATCAACGCCTCCATTCCTGACAAAGAGGACAACTATTCAACATTGACCGAAGCTGGCGTGAATGCAGTAGGACTCAGATGGCCACCCCATGACGTTCCGGAGCGGCGACAAAATCACCCATCACCCACTACTCGCTCACGCCATCAACGACCTTTACAGCTACTTGCTGACGCCAATCGGCCGCAGTTATGCTACTACCACATAATATTCGGAGTGCTGCGAAGAAATGCTTGAACGATTTTCAGTGGCCAAGAAATATGTAAGTAGTACATTGCTTGTGGCAGTGTCACTAATCTTTTCTTTTTACATAACACAGGTTCGGGCGTGCGATTTTTGGTAGACAAAGGTGCTTGCTGTTCTCTTTTGCTAGAGCCCCTCTCCAGGACACGACGTAGTCTTTCTAAAACTGCCGATGTCCGCCTGGTAGCTGTCTATTGATCTGCGATACCCACCTAAAGTTATGAGAACCTCATATTATCATTTAGAAGCATCAAATATCACTGGAAGTTTCTCGTTGCTGACATCATATTGCCAATCCTCAGGGTCGATATCCTCTTATATTACCACCTCCTGGATGATGTGTCTTAGCAATGGCTAGTCAACGCAGATTCTTATTTGTCTACACCTCTTTAACCTGGCCTCTCTGCCATTGCTCTTCACATCAGCGCACCTGCAGATACCTACAGCCACCTCCTTATGCCATACCTGGAAGTCTTCTGTCCAGCACTTTGCCAAACGCCGACGGCTCCCGCCAAACATGGTATTACCACCATATCAAGACAAGAGAGCCTTCAGTGTTTGCCAGATTCAGGCATCTGGCACCGATTCGCTTGGCAGCCACCAAACAAAGGTTCACTGAAATGGAAGAAAGGGATCTTAGCCCATAGTCGTCACCCTTACACACTATCTCGAAGAAAGATGGCTCCCTGCATCTGTATGAGGATTACAGGCATTTGAACATGCAGACAGAACTGGATTATTACCCTCTTCCAAACATCACTGACCTGACCTACTTACAAAAAAATGAAGGTTATCTCCACGCTCGACCTCCTGAAGGAGTATTATCAGTAGCCCATGATCCCAAAAGTCATCCCCAAGACCACCATCACCACCCCCTTTGGTACATACACCTTCAATTACTCCTCCTTCGGCTTCATAATGCTGGGGCCAGTTTTCAACACTTCATGGATGGCATCTAAGGGGATCTTCCCTTCTGTGTATGTTACATGGGTGATATACTTGTGTTCTCTTCATCCAAAGAGGCACACCTCCATTACCTACACATTGTGTTCTACTGCCTTCAACAGAACAGTCTTGTAGTCTGGTATGACAAGTGTATTTCTGGTGCCAGAGAAGTATTGTTCTTAGGACACCGCATCTCTCCTGAAGGAGTCCACTCCCTCCCTGAAAAGGTAGCAACCGTTCAGAACTCCCCCACACTATCGACCGTCAAAGCACTGCAAGAATTCTTGGGCATGATCAGTTAATATCACCATTTCCTGCCAGCCATCGCCGCCACTCTTTCTCCCCTCTATGCCTCCCTCAAGGGCAAGCCATAAGACCTAAGTGGGATCCCCTTCAAGAAGCAGCCTACTACAACACAAAAAATGCCCTATCAACCGATGCTATTCTCACCTTTCCCGTGCCACATGTCCCTCTCATTCTCTCTACCAATGCAAGCAATGTTGCTATTGCTTCAGTACTTGAGCAGGTTGTTGATGGCTTGTCCTGCCCATTGGCCTTCTTCAATAGAAAACTGTTGAAGGTGGGATCTGGCTAATCTACCTTCGACTGCGAATTTCTGGCGGTGCCCTTGGCTGTCTGTCACTTTTGCAACTTATTTGAAGGTACACCCTTTGTCATTTGTATGGACCACATTTCTCAGGTACACTTCTTCACTTGACAGCACGATGGCTGGTCCGCCTGTCAGCGACAGCATCTTTTTGCCATGGCTGAATACAATTGCATCCTTCAATACGTCCCCGGGAAAAAGAATTCCGTTGACGATGACCTGTCAAGAAACACATTGGCTGAAATTCACCTGGTATAGGACATCCTGCACATCCCTCTGTCGGGAAGATGTCCCTCTCGACAACTCCAATGCCCCCCTCCTCTGCTCCCCTGCGCCAAGAGGTGTTTGGTTTCATTCATGACCTTCCACATTCCTTGTGCCGATCAACTGCACAGCTACTAATTGTGAAATTTATTTTGCATGGCATTATTAAGGATGCTAAGGATTGTGTCAAAATCTGTACTTCATGCCAAACTTGAAACTACATTGAAACACAGATTCAAGAATTGGCACCTTTCCTCAACCTCATCGGCGTTTTACTCACATTCACACTGATGCAGTAGGTTCCCTACCCACATCACAAGGTCATTGTTACCTGCTTACCATCATCAACCACTTCACTTGTTGGCCTTAAGTCATTTTCATGGAAATGCAATGTCCTCCTCATTTGGTATCCCTGAGAATAGTACTTCTGACAGGGTACTACTTTCACCTTTCAATTGTGAACATCATTAGCGAATCTCCTGGGAATCACCCTACATTGGACAACCGCCTACAACCCTGCTGCCAAGGGAATGGTTGAACGTTTTTATCACACTCTCAAAGCAACTTTGATGTACCACTGCAAGGGCTCCAACTGGTTTACTTAGTTCCCCTAAGTCCTCCTGGGACTAAGGACCACTCTGCCTACAACCTCCTCCAACAATCTTCATCAATTATGTCACATTATGGGGAAATTTACTCCATACCATCAGGCTTACAAGCCCCCAGCTAAGCGGCACATACTAACAGATCTGCACTCAGCAAAGTTTAGTTGCATTCACCTCGCCTCTTAGTTAAAACCTAACTGCTTGCTCACACACCAGGTATTATTCTGTCTGCTTGTATTTTACCTTCATCTACAAAAACGTGGGGGTATACATAAAAGTAATATACAAACAATCACAAATAAATAACTGCTCATACACACAAATATATACACACACGCCCATTCACATGCACACACACGCACACACACACACACACACACATATATATATATATATATATATATTACAGCTGGTAAATTACATAATCTCCCGAGTTCCAAACCCACCTGTTTATTTTTACATAAATCTGTTACACTCGAAAAAAAAATTGATACCCGAGCTCTGAGAAAATTATATAACTCCCAGATGACAATATATAAAAACACTGAATATCCAAAGGTCGCATAAGTAAACTGAGTTATTAATTACTTAAACTATTCAAAACAACCTCCTACTTTGATTCTTAGTCAGGGATTACTAGAGAGCTCTGTAAGAAATACTCACTTTACAAAAATAAATATATACTATAAAAAAATTTAAAACATTAATACAAAAAAAAATTATTTCTAAAAGGAATCAATCCAACAATTGAATCTGAACAAAACCTTAGACTAAGACAAAAAAATATTACACTCTGAAAATTATAGGATCACTTATTTCACTAGAAATTAGATTTTATACAAATATATAATTTTGCTTCACTGTTTCAACCTAAACTCACAGGGCAAGTTACAAAAATTTGTATTAATCCATTATAAATAATAACACAACAAACTTGAAATATTATCCAAAGTTAGATTAACGTTTGTACACACTACACACAATATATGTTGGATAAAAAACTAATTCACTTTGGAGAGGGTATACACTTGAGGCACATGCGAAAGAGAATCTTGGCTCTTTCAAAGGGACAGGCTGGATCTCTTTTCCTGCTATGCATTCCTAGGGGTAAATATATATATATATATATATATATATATACATATATATATTGATTTAAAGCTTCTAGAGAATTCTGAATAGATTCTTCTGGTGGTGTGTAGGTCAAGGCTTAGCGGCGTAAGGTTACCAACGAGACAAATAGAACAGGGGGTCAAACCTTGCTTGTAAGGTATCCCTCTCTCAGCTAACTCCGCCCACCTACTTCCTCGAAACTATAAAAAGATAGAACTAACTCTGGGGTTTCCAAGAACATATTAAACATGTGGAAATATAACAAGATGCAATACATTGCGAAAACAAAGAATAAATTGCAGAAGCCATCGTTTTCAAACCGCATATGGTTCGTACAGCATACTCAGACAGTTAAATATGACTTTGTCAACAAAATACGTGAAATAAAAAGTCAATTCTCGAAAATAACGTAATTTTACATATGCTGACTTGATTAGCTCTACTAGTTCCTTTTCAATTATCGAGTAGGCTGGTTGATGTCTCTTCAGCTTCGACGACATAAAACAAACAGGGTGAAAAATTCCTTCCTCGTCTTCTTGCAATAAGACAGTTCCAATTCCTTTACCAGATGCATCCACTTGGATAAGGAATTTCTAGTTGAAATCAGGTGCTTGCAGCATCGGTTTTGAAGTTAATATAGCCTTTATCCTGTCGAAGGATTCCTGGCACTTGCTGGTCCATACAAATATTTTGTTGTGGCTAGTCAAATCCATCAACAGCAGAAAAATTCAGGCAAAATCGTGGGTAAAATCCTGCTATCCTTAAAAAATGTTTTAGTTGCTTCCTTCTTGTGGGTGGTGAGGCTTTCCTTATTTTTTCGACGTTAGCTGCTACCTGGGTGATTTGTCCTCTTATTACATCAAATTCCAAGTACCGAACTGTTGCCTTTCCAAATGGATCGTACAACATACTTAAACATATTACGTAAGACTTTGTGATAAAATACGTACGTTGAAATAAAAAGTTAATTCTAGAAAATAACGTAAATTTATAAACAAATGAACGGCTACAGTCTTATGTAATTTACATACAAATACTTTAACCTACAAGAGAGGAACTCACCTTACGAGCTGGCTATATACCTTTTAAATACACATAAAATACATGAATAGAATATTTACTCTACACTAGACCAGCTTTGTAAGTATGTATATATATATATGTATATATATATATATATATATATATATATATATATATATATATATGTGTATATATATATATATATATATGTCCTAATCCTTGCATGCAAAATATGTGTTTTATATATTGAGTTTAATGAACTTTTTAAGAGTACTACGAGTGTCATAAATTCAAGGGTGAGATCACTGAACTCTATCATAAGTGACGTGTCCCTAGAATCATAAGGTGATGTGTTTGACAGCATATTTCCATCACAGTGGAGAATTCCACAAAACCTAAGAATTCAGCATGTTTCGGGAGCAACATTGCATATTACTTGCAGAGGGTTAGTCAGTACCATTCGAGGGATCAGTAGACAAGGTACTGACCTGAGAGTATTGACTGTACACAGTATTCACGAACCTTTTTTTAATAAAGTGAAAAACTTATGTTCCGATGTCTCATTATTCGTTGACATGGGACATATTGGCGTCAGGTATACAAATACGTCTGCTTGTGTATACTGTGAGCGAAGTTGTTCTTTAAGCTGGTAAAATAAAAGTTCAAGATGCCTAGATACACAAGGACTAACGTAGCAGACTCTGCTAATGCGGGAGATGAACACGAAGGAAAGGTGAATCAGTTTTTAGTTTTGCAACTCGCATTTTTCGGTATTGTGATTCGTTTGCTACCTAGAGTGTTCATCTCTCAGAAGGTGATAAAAATGTAATTGCCCGTAAATATATTCGCAGATTAGACAGTTTATCAGAAGAAAAAAAGGACTGAGAATAACTACCCTGATTCTGAGAAGGTGGCAGCCATGAGAGGCACTCGCCAACCCCCAAAGCAGGAGAGGGGAAAACGCAGTCAGCAGGTGAGAAGAGTCTTCAGATGTTGGCAGTGTGGGGGAGAGGGGCACCGACAAGTGGAGTGCCCCTCCCAAGGATCCACCCGCTGTTACACTTGTCAGGCCTACGGTCGTTTATCTCGAGAGTGCCAAACAAAAAACGCTGAGGGCAGGCGGGCTCTGGCACATGCACACCACCCCCCGCCAAACATCTGAGGAAATCGATACAAAGGAAGGGGGAGACGAGAAAGATTGATGCCCCCGCCCCCCTCATGACATCAGAAACAGCAGCCGAGGCAGCGTTGAGAGTGACTACGACGGAATTGGTAGAGCAGGCACTGGGACTTCCATCGGTACCCCTGACCTCACCCCCACAGCACTAGGGACAGGAGCAGGGGGCAGCAGTATTGGAAGCGAGGTCTTTGGCACGTGCCCCATAAATCCTAATGGGCGGCTAGGAATGTTAACTGTCAGGATTGACCTACCAGATAAGTCCATTGGAGCACTGATCGACACTGGAGCCAGCGTTTCGCTGACTGAAAAAAGATTCTCCTCAAATCCACTATAGTCAACAGCATCCACCATCCTCGACACGCCAGGAGGAAAAAAACTACACGCAAGCCATACAATGATCGTTAACTTTAAGGTGGGATCTGTGAAGTTTATAAATGATTTTTTTTCTTCTTGCCCACTTTGGGAATTCCAGGAATTGAGGCTATATTAGGGATAGAATTTATCTTTAGTAAACAAATATGCATTTGCGGGGTAAAAGACAGAATAACAGTAAAAGCAGGAGGGTGCATTTTGCTGATAGAAAGTCATGAAAGATTAAGTGCTTGTGGGGGAAAGGAGGGACAATTAACTAAGGTAACAGCTGAACCTGAAAGAGAAGTATTGCCCCCCCCCCCCCACCAGACACTTACAAGCATATCAATGACCTCGTGTGAGCCACTTCTGGTAAAAACCAAGGTCGTTGTCAAACCCCATGATAATTGGGCATATGCAGTCTTAGAAGGCTTGCCAGAAATAAAAGAGAACAGAGCTGATATAACGGTAGTTAATTTGTCAAATAAAAGAGTTGTGTTAGGAAGTGATTCTGTGTGTGAATTAGAGTTATCTGAAATTGCTAAATAGGGAACCTTGGGAGCCATAATTCAAGCCCGCACAGACGAACGGACTCAGAACGTGATTATGCAAGCGCTACAACTATGTCTGCCATAATATCAACCTATAGTTGGTGACATAGTTAATAATTATTCCGATGTAATTGCACTTGCATACGAACCACCAGGGAGAATTGATCAATTTCTCTTTAGCATTGAAACTGGGCAGGCGGAGCCGGTCAGGTCAAGGCCTTATAAGGTACCCATTCATTTCCAGGGAGAGATAGAAAGGGAAATTCGTAAATTAAGGGAACAAGGGATAATCGAGGAGAGCAAATCCCCCAGGGCTTTTCCAATTGTAGCTGTTAGGAAAAAGGATGAATCGGTAAGATTGTTTGTTGATTATAGGAAGTTGAATGCAGTCATTAAGGATAATGCTTTTCCATTGCCCTCGATCAAAGAATTACTTGTGAATGTACGGGATAATAAATATCTTACAACTATTGACTTAAAGTCTGGATACTATCAAATACCCATTCAGGAAGACAGTAAATGTAAAATGGTATTTATAGCTAACGATCAACTATTTCAGTTCAATTTTCTTCCTTTCGGTGTCAAAAATGCTCCAAGTCATTTCTCTAGAGTAATGATGGCTGTTACGTCTCCCTTAATTGGCCATAATGTTCATGTTTATTTAGACGATATGATAATTATAGGGAAAACGGCTGAAAAACATAATAATAATATTCGTAAAGTATTAGAAGCATTGCGTAGTAATGGTATAAATAATCAATTTGTCAAAGTGCAAATATTTCTGTAAACAGGTAGAATTTTTAGGTTACTTAATAAGACCAAAATGTATTCAACCCTGCCCCAGTAAAATAGAAGCTATCAGAGATTTCCCAAGGCTCCGTACCCCTAAAGGTACGTGGGTTCCTTGGGCTTGCTGGGTATTACCGTAAATTCATAAGAGGTTTTGGAGAGATAGCAAGACCCTTAGATGCTTTAAAGAAACCAAAAGTGGTATAATGGGGGGCTGGAAGAGGAAAGGGCCTTTAACTATTGGAAAGCTGCCTTAACTAGCAATGACTTACTCGCATATCCTAGATTTGATCGCCCGGTTTTAGTGACAACAGATGTGAGTAGCTTAGCTGTTGGTAGCGTAATTTCTCAATAAGATGAGAAAGGTAGAAAGCGACCCATTTATTTTGCTTCCATGGCATTAAAGAGGGCAGAAAAGAATTATAATACATCCGATCGAGAAGCTTTGGCTATTCTTTGGGTTCTAGAGAGACATCGGTTCTTTATATAAGGTCAGTCGATTGAGTTGCAAAGTATATATATATATATATATATATGGATACGAGAGTTTGGTAAAAAACACTGGGGTCAGAATAATACACACTACAAAAATAAATATATTCTATGAAAAGATTACATTACTTTGAAAGAATTTACATAAAGATATAAATCACTTGAAATATTAAATCTGAACAAAACTTAGATTAAGACAAGAAAATTTTACACTAGGAAAATTATATAATCAATTGACTCAAAATATTAGATCTGAACACTAAGAAAAGAAAATATTACACTCTGAAAATTATACAATCCCTTGTTTCCCTGGCAATCAAATTTTACACAAATATTTAAGTTTATTTATTAATGAAAATAGTTAACCTGTAAAACTCTAATGATTAAACTCTTATAGAAATTACATAAAGTAACTGATAAAGTTACAAGTTTTTAGCTCACACGAAGTAATCGAACAGATAAGCCGAAATAAATACGCTTCACGTTTTCACATGAATATATATTACCAGCACGTACAAAAACACAATAAATTGGAAATCACCTTTAAGGTTTCCGTAACGTTTTAACACACTACACATGATATATGTTGGATAAAAACTTATACACTTTGGAGAGGACACACTCTGGAATATATATATATATATATATATGTACACACATATATATATATGTATATATATATATATATATATATGTACATATATATATATATATATATATCTACACACACACACACATATATATATATATATATATGTACATATATATACATATATATATATATATATATATTCCAACAACTCAACTCCTAGACTAGGAAGGTCATTCCATATTCTGGCCATAGCTGAAATGAACTTCTATAATAAAGTGTAGTGTTGAGCCTGTTAGAATTAACTGCATACTGTTAAAATTGACAGGATACTAAGTACTACGTACAGAATGATACAATCTGGGAAGATCTAAATGCAAACGACGGTCAGAATTATAAAAAAATCTTATGCAACATACATAAGGAATTAACTGACCTTCTATGCCAAAAATTAATATCTAGGTCAAGAATAATAAATTTAATAGTCGATAAATTTTTGTCCAACAAATTAATAGGAGAGACAGCAGCTGTAGACCACATAAGAGAACAATACTCGAAACTAGGTAGATTGAAAGAATCGAAACATTTCTTCTTGATAGATTGATCACCAATTTTTGTGCATTTAGATAACAGAGCGACTTTACTTCTCAAAAGTAATTTTGCAATCAAGAATCACACACAGAATTTTAAATGGGTGGCACAGAGTTTTCACTGGGCTAATATTCTATGTTGGAGCCCTTGGGCTTAATATCATCCTGCTTTTCCAAGTAGGGATGTTAGTAATATATATATATATATATATATACATATATAAACATATATATGTATATATATATATATATATATATACACAGTGGTACCTCTACATACGAATTTAATTCGTTCTACAACCAACTTCGGATGTAGAAAATGATCGGATGTAGAAATGAATTTTCCCATAAGAATACATGGTAATTCATTAAATTCGTTCCTCAGCCTAAAAACCCATAATAAATCCTTAATAAATGGCTACACATAATTACACATAACAATAAAATAACTGCATAATATGAAAGCAGCATGTAAAAAAGATAATTATAAAGAAATAATAAATAAAAAATGTGTTTTATTGCCACTTTACCTTAGAGACAGGCCAACGCAGGTGTAGGATTTGCTACGCCAGGAGACGGACGATCGGCGAGAAGGTAGACATGGTGTTAACATGTTCTTTAAATAAATACTCTCTCTCTCTCTCTCTCTCTCTCTCTCTCTCTCTCTTGTTCTTCTTCACTGTTAGTGTTAGAGACGTCTATTAATTTTTTCTGAGAGAGAGAGAGAGAGAGAGAGAGAGAGAGAGAGAGAGAGAGATTAAACAAAAATGAGAGATTAAACAAAAATGTGTTGTGTACATATGATTTTTAACAGCGTTAACGAGTTGAAAGACAGTCAAATGTAACTTTAAAAACAATATCAGCGAATCTGAATTCCTTTATTAACTAAAATAAATATTGATACAAACACACTCGTGTGCGTATGCGCAAACACACACACATGCACGAGAAGACACGATCGGCGAGGAGGTAGAGATGGTGACTGCGATAACATACCGTAACTTACACTACGGAAATTTTAATGTAACTTAGCTTATTTTCATTTTTTTTTATTTTTATATTTCATATTTTTTACATCTTTTTTCTTTTGAATTTTTATTTTCATCACTTTCAGTGACGAGTTACGGTGTTATCGCAGTCACCATCTCTACCTCCTCCCCGACCATTTTTGCTACGTGTGTGTGTTTGTGCATACGCACACGAGTGTGTTTGTATCAATATTTGTTTTAGTTAATAAAGGAATTCAGATTAGCTGCTATTACTTTCTTAGTTACATTTAATTGTTTTTCAACTCGTTGACGCTGTTAAAAATTATATGTACTCTAAACACATTTTTGTTTAATCTCTCTCTCTCTCTCTCTCTCTCTCTCTCTCTCTCTCTCTCTCGGAAAAAAATAATAGACGTATCTAACACTATAACAGCGAAGAAGAACGAGAGAGAGAGAGAGGGAGAGAGATTTTATTTAAAGAACATGTTAATGCTATGTTTAGAGAGAAACAGAAAAAGAGAGAAGTCTTATTTAAAAGAGCTTGTTAATGCTATCTTGGTTTTGTTTGCTTCACTTTTTTCTTTCTTTCTGTTCATCACTCTGGCCCTTCTCACAAATGATCGTTGCCAACAATCTCTTTGTCCTTTATCCGTATCAACAAAAGGCGTTCTACCTCTTCCAGGGTATTGCTACGATGTCTTGTAATAATGGTGATTCCCTTCGATGGTTATTTGCTTTAATGGCTGCCTTCAGCTTGATGATCCTCGAGATCATAGGCCTATTCCGGCCATATTGTTTAGCCATACAATATCACTCACATGCACACTGCTCTCATGTTTTTCTATAATTTCTTGCTTCAATTCTAATGAAAGAATTGCCTTCTTCCTGTACTGAAACTTGGCTTCTTAGGCACCATGATTATAGGTAAAATCAAAAAGGAAATGTGAGAAAAGGAAGAAAATAAGCACTGTTAATAACAGACCAAACAGAAGACAACCACTCGATACACACAAGAATAGAGAACTGAGCACTCGACGCTCAATGGCGTAATGTTTACTTCGTATGTCGAAATAAAATTCGGGTGTAGAGTAAAAAATTTGCTCGAATTTTACTTCGGATATTGGAAAATTCGGATGTAGATACGTTCGTGTGTAGAGGTTCCACTGTATATATATATATGTATATGTATATATACATATATATATATATATATATATATTCAAGTAAGCCATATATATTTTTGATATATTAATGTCTGGATTCTCTTAACAACCTCGGGATCACAGACCCAGGCGAAATCTCACAAAGACAAGAGCTTGGCTCCGGCCGGGAATCGAACCCTGGTCGGCAAGCTTATATAGACAGTGACTAACCCACTTGGCCACGAACAAAGTTCGTGGCCAAGTGGGTTAGTCACTGTCTATATAAGCTTGCCGACCAGGGTTCGATTCCCGGCCGGAGCCAAGCTCTTGTCTTTGTGAGATTTCGCCTGGGTCTGTGATCCCGAGGTTAAGAGAATCCAGACATTAATATATCAAAAATATATATGGCTTACTTGAATATGAAAAAACACGTAAAAATGTGCAAATTTTTATCATATATATATATATATATATACATGTATATATATGTATATATCTAAATATATATATATATATATATACACACACACACACATATATATATATATATATACACACACACACATATATATATATATATATATCTTACGAAACTTTTGTAGTGTAGAGTAAATACAATATTTTATTCATAATTTATTCATATATATATATATATATATCATTTGTCCATTGAAGAGATGAATAGCCAGCCCTTAAAATGAGCTCCTCTTGTGTAGGCGTAAATATATATGTAAATTATGTAAGACTTTCGTTTTTAATTTCATTGTATTCTTTTTTCATGTTAGTATATGTAAATTTACATTATTTTTAAGAATTAACTTTTTTATTTCACGTAATTTTGTTACAAAGTCTTATGTAAACTTTTAGAGAGTGTTATGTAACCATACACGATAGGAACAAGGGCTTATGAAATATTCTTCTATATTTTTCATGAGGTATTGTGTCATGTTTTGCGAGAGAATACACAGTGCCATGTGCTTTGGAGTTTGTGCAAAAAACCTAGTGATAGAATGTTATCTTTTTTCTCTATTTAGGTGACAAAGGGTGACCAGAGCTAGCTGACTGAGAGAGCAGTCCGGCGTGGCGTGAGTAAACATTCGAGAAAGTGATACTTGGTAACTCTGACACTTATACCAGGCCCCCCATACTTCCCAAATCTCTGGGAAGTTTCTGGAAGTAGCTAGGTTTCATATGTGTAAGGCAACATCAGGGTTAGATAGACAGATAAGAAAACATTTTATAGTGTCCAATTAGAGAGGAAGGAAACAATTAATAATATGCTTTGTTTGCCATTTTATGTCTGTTTTTTAGATGTTATACCCCTTTTAAAAAAAACTAGACATTGATGTAGTGTTTAAATATGATTGTACATTAAAAAACATGTTAATTAAGAATAGTTCTGGAAATGATAATAATGTAATATATAGCATTCCTTGTTCAGAATGTAACTTATTCTATGTCGGCCAAACGTCCAAAAGTATCCCAGTCAGATTAAAACAGCATCAGATGGCCATCTCCAAGGGTTCTCTTAATAATGCCTTGGCCTCCCACTGGTTAGAGTCAAGTCACAGAATTGAATGGTCAAAGGCAGAAAAAGTAATCCATGTAAATTACTATTTCCAAAGGAATATTGCTGAATCCTTTTTAATATCCTGTACTCAAGGTAGAAATTTGAATCTAAGCTCAGGTCTGTTTTCTGTTAATCCAGTATTATCCTTTTATCTAAAATCTGACTTCTGCGGAATTATTAAGAAACTGACAGCTGTTGGATCCCCTTCTCCTGTATAAATACGATGTCTTTGTATAATTATGTATTCTCATTGTTGGGTTTGATGATGTCCTGAGTGGATGAAAGTACTAACTCCAATCAAGTCTTCATTTTTCCTTTCGTGGCTATAATACATTTAATAGTCATCACGTGTCAGCTTTCGTGATTTCTACACACACGTACACACACACAGACACACACACACACATATATATATATATATATACACACACATATATATATATATATATATGCATATATATATATATATATATACATATATATATATATATATATATGAACGTGATAAATTTATCCCTAACACCTATGATATTTATTTGTTCAAATACACTGCAAATACGTTTTTATATGAAATTTGCTCTGCCACGGGAGACCCAAGGGGGAAATTCCTGTAATGTAAAATACTTCTGCCCGGTCTTTGCACTATCATAAAATGATAGCACACTCTGCAAAACCCAACTAATATAATAACTGCATCAAAAACATACACAAAATGTTCCTCAGCATCATGTAGAAACCAACTATATGCTCTGAGCCATTCAACTCTTTGCTCCTTGCAAATCATGGCCTTTCCTTACAATATAGCCAAGGACATTCTCATCCTTCCAATACTCACATCATGTTAATATTACAAAGCATTCATAACAGCAGCTTTAACGTTTTTTCACTTGTGTTCAACATTCCCAATTCACTTTTATTCTGGGTAATTGGCCTAGTAATTCATTTATGCATCCCAACCTTAGTCTCAATATACAGTCTCTTACAGATCTTTTGTTGCCAGTTGACTTCCTTCTTGACTTCGCCTATTCTGTAACTCTAGTACTCTATAGGAAATATATCTTCATCTTAACGTCATTTAACAAATTTGGTTGCAAATACCTATACGCATTATCTACTTCCATTCTTCTGCCATATACATTAACATTTATAGATCTATTATCCTGGTTTCCATGTATCCTTACATCGTACCTCCTACTCAATAAATTTCAAATGTTTTTACTATTCTCTGCTTCTTCTGTTCATTATTCTAAGTCAGTAATGTTTTATCCTTCTAAAAGCTTCTAATTTCACATCATCCATATTGAATTACTATAGAGATATAACATATTCGGTCATGAGACCCAATTTTACACCTTATGTAAAATACATATTCTAACACACATTGCACTTCTGTATAGAGAGATGTTTGCACTCAACAAATTATCTTCTATACTATAAATCAACGTCAACTCCTTTCATTACACATCTATCAATTCTATCTGAAACTCTTCATAAGTGTATGTACACTAAATAAATCTTTTGCCAGTTATCATCAATTTTATCACGTGACTATTTTGTAACAGATACCCGAGTCATACACCATTTTATTTTTGTTTAAAACCCCTGTGTCCTTGTATCAATACCTCTCCCATCCCCTTTACTTTATCAAAAAAAAAATCATGCCATACAATCTTCAAGTTAATACAACAAATGAAATGCCACTATAACTTTAGTGTCTGCTATCAGATTCATCTTGGACATATCGCTCATCCAATTACCTTACACAGCCAGGTCAGGAACTCAATCCCACTTTCACAACTGCTGGTGACTTCCCATTGCTCAACCTCTTCATTGGCTGTAAGGGTTGTGGTGGGCTATGTGGTAACGTCCCTGAATGGGGATCGCCAGATTGGGGTTCGAGTCCTGCTCAAACTTGTTATTTTTTTTTTCTTTTTTGGTCGTTGTAACCTCACCATATTTATTAGCTAAGGATGGGGTTTTTGGGGGATCCTATAGGTATATCTCTTGAGTCATCAGTAGCTATTGCCTGGCCCTCCTTGGTCTTAGCTTTGGTGGAGAGGGGGCTTGGGCGCTGATCATATGTAAACATGGTCAGTGCCAAGGGCATCGTCCTGCTTGATTGGGCAATGTCGCTGTCCCTTGCCTCTGCCATTCATGAACGGCCTTTAAACCTTTGAACAGACGTTTTCACATGGACTTGCCTTTGGTTTCATAAAGGGTCTCATTCAATAAATCTTCAAAATATTCATTCCAATAGCCCAGGACTGCATTTACTTAAGATACTATATCCATTTGCCGCCTTTTTTACTAGAGGCATTCCCTGCTGACCCAATTATATCATCCTGGAATATTCCTCACACAAGGTTCTTCCTCTGACTAGTCTTCAGCTATACGTAATTTTTTTTTTATACAACCATTTACGCCCATATATCTACTGTAGTACAATTTGGATTGAAAAAAAAAAAAAAAAAAAAAAACAAGAAAAAAAAACATGATCATATAGTATGTAGAGAGAGAGAGAGAGAGAGAGAGAGAGAGAGAGAGAGAGATGAAAATTCAAGTAACAATGATCTGATTTGGGTTTGACGGGAAACCTCTATAGGCGACAGGAGGATAGATAGAATCAAATTCAGAGCACGATATTCTATCCAGATTTGATGTAAGCCGAAAAAAATATAAAGGAATCACCATTACCTTCATATTGCATGCCAAGTGCATTGATTAGGTACATGCAATGATGTACAATTATTTCTTTATCGATACTGTTTCCTTCCGGGCGATATCTGATTTTGCTTGACTGTTGCATTTGGGTTATGCAGATGCTTGTAAATATGTACCACAGTTGTAAGATTTCACGATCAAAAGACAATAGAGTTTTAAAAAAACTTGTAAGACAGAGGAGGAATTCTTTACATTAGAGATTTTTTAAAGGTTTCCTTAAGAGATTGTGACCAGAGATGAACATGAATTACATTGTGCATATAAAATATCATGTTGAATTAAGGTTTTAGTCCGATACAGAATCATATAACTGGATAATCATTATCACTGACAGCAGTTATTATGTTCTATTCTTTCAACAAACTTTACAGCCTACTAAGAGAATTTTTATAAATAAAAAAATAGTCTATAAATAATACAGGAAAAAATCCACTGATGTTGAAAA
>NC_090735.1:84661934-84666934 GCF_036898095.1 Palaemon carinicauda | reverse complement strand
ATTGCGGACTCCTTGAAGGTGAACTGCCGACAGGTACCACTTCTTCTTTTCCGCCAATCGGAAGATGGCCAACATCACCTGGTTGAGAGGTGGTGACCTCGATCCTTGTCGATTCAAGTATCTCACAACTACCTCGCTGTCTATCACCAACCTTATGTGGATCGAGTAACGCCCGGAGACTTTCTTTAAGGTAAGGAGCACTGCCCTAGCTTCTAGAAAGTTTTATGTGAAAGGTCTTGAATAGCTTGGACCAAGTCCCCTGGACTTTTTTCCGATGAGAGTGACCTCCCCATCCCTCCTTCGAGGCGTCTGAGTGAATCGTCACCGACGGGGGAGGTGGCTGAAGAAGAACCGACTTCTTTAGATGTCTGGCTTGGGACCAAGGCCTGAGAAGAGTATTTAGCCGAAGCGGCTGGTCTTCTCAGATCTCCTCGCTCGTTTGATGCATAACTTCTCCAAACTCCGATTGCATCCTTTAGCTGTGCTCTTAGCACTAGGTCTGTCACCGAAGCAAACTGGAGAGAGCGCAGTACCCTCTCCTGCTCGTGTCTTGATATCCTTTCGGAATCTAGAAGTCTCTTGACAGAACCCGCTATCTCCTTCCTTTTCTTCGCCGGGGTGGAGAAACGGTGTGACAAAAGGTCCCAGTGGATTCCCAGCCACTGGAACTTTTGAGATGGAGAAAGTCGAGACTTTTTCTGTTGATCTTGAAGCCTAGGTACTCTAGGAACTGGATCACTTGACTGGAAGCTTGCAAGCATTCGGTCTCGGATGCTGCCCACACCAACCAGTCGTCCAGGTAGGCTACTACCTGAATTCCCTTTAGGCGTAATTGTTTGAGAGCTACGCTCGCAAGCTTCGTAAAAATCCTTGGGGCTATGTTTAGCCCGAATGGCATGGCTCCGAAGGCGTATAGTCTTCGTTTTAGCCTGAACCCTAGGTAGGGGGAGAGTCGATGGCTAATTGGAATGTGCCAATAGGCGTCTGACAAGTCTATAGAGACGGAATATGCCCTCTTGGGCAGTAAGGTCCTTATGTGTTGCAGTGTTAGCATTTTGAATTTGCAATTCACTATGAACTTGTTGAGTGGCGACAAGTCCAGAATGACTCTGAGCTTTTCCGAGTCTTTCTTGGGAACACAAAACAGCCTCCCTTAGAAATTGATGGGCTTCATCCTTCGGATCACCTTTTTTCTCCAACAGTTCTTGAACGTACTCCTCCATAACGGGGGTGGAGTGTTGGAAAAACCGAAGGCACGGGGGTGGAGTGCTGTACCAGCACCCGCCCAGTCCATTCTTGAGTAGGCTGTGGGCCCAGGGATCGAAGGTCCACCGATCCCGAAATTTCAGAAGTCTCCCTCTTACCGGTATCACCTCACTTGGACTGCCGTCCTGAGGTCTTGCCTTCCTGACCACGACCACCCCTGAATCCCCTTCCCCTTGAGGGGCGTCTAGACGAGCCTCTGGCTGCTCCTCTAGGCTTTGCTCGAAAGGAAGTAGACTGCCCTTCGAACGCTGGGGTGAATGACGTGGACTGTGTCGACACGGCGTGGGGTACCCACTGAAAAGTGGTCAGGGTTTGTGCCACGATCTGGGGCACTGGGGGCAATGGCAATTGCAGTTGCTGTTGCTGTCTAAGAGGCTTGTCTGGCCGAGACGGTAGCCTAGTCCTCATAGTCTTCCTCTTTGGTTGAGGACCCTCATCCGGGGAAGACTTTCTTTTGTTAGCCAGGCCCCACTTCTGGAGAAGGTTTCTATTCTCCAAGGCGGCCTTATCAACAACTTCTTTGACTAAGTCGGTAGGGAAAAGGTCTTTTCCCCAAATGTTGGAGGAGATTAGTTTCTTTGGCTCGTGCCTCACCGTAGCCGAGGTAAACACGAGCTCCCTACAAGCTCTCCTTGCCTTGACGAAGCCATAAAGGTCCTTCGTCACTGTGGCCAGATGAGACTTGGCCACTACCATGAACATTTCATGGACCTTGGGGTCACTTGCCATCGTCTCGAGAGTAGTCTGAAGAGACATTGAAGCAGTCAGTCTTTCTTTTGTATCGAACTCACTTCGCAAAAGAAAGTCAGACAGCTTAGGGAGGTCCTTGCCGAACTGACGTCCGGCAATATCAGCCTCCAACTTTCCAACTGAGAACGTAAGATGGACGTCCTTCTAGTCTTTGTGGTCCATAGGCAGGGCCAGCGACAAGGGTTTACACTCCTCTAGGGAGGGGCAAGACTTGCCGGCCTCGACTGCTTTTAGTACAGCCAGAAACCCTTTCTGTAAAAAGGGGAAGGCTCTAGTAGGCGAGGACACAAAGGAAGGGAGCTTCCTGTTCAATGCGGCTACCTTTGAGTTAGAGAAGCCCCTCTCTTTCATCGAGGATGAAAGTAGAGCTTGAGCCTTAGCATGGTCCATCACTATGACCTCCTTCGGCTCTGTCTCCTCCTTTGAAGCTGGTTCCTTCCTCAGCCGGACATAACAGTCCGGATATGATGCCTTGCTGGGCCAGAATTCCACCTCCTCCAGGGGAACTGAGCCCAGCTTATCCGAGATGACGATCTTTCCAGTCGTCATCGGCATGTGCTCAGCATACCTCCATGGGTTAGCATCTGAGCACAAGGGAAGGTCTTTCACATTGAGCTTTTTCTGGGGCCCATGTGATTCTGCAAGGCACTGCATTCGCAGTTCCATTGCAGCCGCCTTCTCCTGATTCTCCTTCTGCATTTGTTGGATCATTCCAACAATAGAAGAGAGGGCCTTTCCCAGCCCTACTGGGAGACCGGCCGATGTAGAGGGAATAGGCTCCGGAATCTGAGCCGGAGTAGCCGACACCTCGAGGACGTCTACCTCTACAACGTTTGGGGCTTGAACTTCATCCTGGGGTTCTGCCAGGAGGTCTTCCTCCTGACACCCGTCCACATCAGACATCCTGTCATCTAACTGGATGTCTTGCATCGCGACCGCGACTTCAGCATCCACCTGGATCTGAACTTAGGGGATCTCCTCTTGAGGCTGGGGAATCACTGCATCAGCTGATGCCTTAGGGAAAAGATACGCCCTCATCTTCTCACTTGGAAGATAAGGGCCAGAAGTGTTCTTTTGGAAGCACCTTACCCAGGTACGAAGCTTCTTCCTAGCTATATCCATTGATTCCTCTGTCCTAGGGAAATTAAAGGTCTCAGTAATCAGGTTAGTGCGGACAGTACATACCTGAGGGTCCCAATACCGGAGATCATCCTTGGAGACAGCGTATGCTGCGTGTCTCCTACAAAACTCATGTCCGCAGAGGTTCTTGCTGCTGACGTTGCAGAAAGCACTTCCGCACTTCGGAGTGTCCTTCTGTAAAGAGAAGAAATTTCCATGAGTATCAAGTGAACTATGTATCACTGGATATGCATAGTATAGCATAACAATTCAGAAAGGAAAGACACACACTTGTGTTTCCCTCACAACCCATTGTTGCAGCCTTCCAGATAATAAAATCAAAATGGTTTATCTCTTCTAGAGTAACCAATGCAAGGTTTCCAGAGGAAACAGGTGGAGCTCACACCTAAGCAATGATTTTAAAATCCTGGATAATAGACAGGAAAGAACTCAGCTTCCTATCTGTAGGGCAACAGCAAAGGGATGTGCAAGAAAACACAATAGTGTTAGAAGACACAGTGCTGTACCAACACCCTTACCATAGTTTTCTTCTTACTGTATATGTTATACTGAAGAATACTAGTACAGTATAGGGGGATGTGTGCCGGCCTGCCTTTGCCGGCCGGCACACACCACAACTAGCTTTAAAGTATACTACTTAACAGCTATAAGGCGGCAGCACTCTGGTTTAAATGCATGTGCCGGTCGGCAGCAACTGCCGGCCGGTAACAGCCAATGTTGGCCGGCAATGGCTGCCGGCTAGCAACTACACAAGGTAGTACCCAGCTGCCGGCCACATTCTTGGTGACCGGCAGACAAGGGCTGACATAAGCCGGCCGGCAAAGGTACAAGACCGATGCCAGCCGGCAGCAAAAGAACCAGAGGACTACACCTGCCCGGCTGCCGGCCTCATAGGCCGGCCTCATAGGCCGGCAGCCGGGTCAGGTACAGCACTAGAAGAAAATAGAATGGATGCCGGGATAAGAGTGTACGCAACCTCCAAGCCCGGCAACCGAAAGAGTGCATATAAGGAAGGGGAGAAACTAATTCAGGCTTCCTGACCAATGCCGTCTGGCTCTGCCGGCAGGCATGGATGAGGGACCAAGAGAGGTCCGGGCAGCACTCGAAAACATAAGACCCTTGCCGGCCAGCAGCTCTGCCGGCCGGCAAGGGGCTGAGTCAATTCCACATCCTAACCTATACTAGGTCCAGATGTAGAACGACGTACAGTACAGTAATGGCTTGGCCATTACGAAGAAAGAGGGGGAAGGGACAAGAGGGTCCTGCCAACCTTGCTTTAGTGACAGATCACCCGCAGCCAAGAAACTTATCTTAGCCTAAGGGAGATCTAAGGGGGAAGGCCAGCAATACTTGCCAGCTCCCAGAGCACCAAAGCAAGGAAGGCGTTGCTACTCCCAAGGAAAGAACTTATCCTCCCCCGAGAACAGCAACAAGGACTAGTCTGGTAGATCACAAAAGAAGGAATCATATCCACAGAAACCTTCGGTAGTGACCTAAGGGAGCTAAGCTCCCTTTGTCTGTGTTAGGTCAGCGAGGGGGACTCAGCCCCAAGCCAGAAAACACAGACTCAGACTAAAAGACTCTGTTGTTCTGTCCTTCTTGAACCATAACTACAGGAACAGGAAGGTACAGTAACACCCTAGTATAGTTTTATCGAAAATAAATTCGGAAAAAACCACTTAGGGATAGCCCAAGGCTTAAACAGAGGGAAAGGGATTGCATACCTTCTCCGAAGAAAAGAAAGCAACCGGGGAGTATGATAAAGTATACTAAGGCTCCATAAGCAACTAGCCTAGGCACCAAGAGAATCGATTACCTAAATCACCGAAACTCACTCGTATACT
>NC_090735.1:84614434-84651934 GCF_036898095.1 Palaemon carinicauda | reverse complement strand
ATATATATATATATATATATATATATATATATATATATATATATATATATATATATATACCCATATATATATATATATATTTGAGTGCGTGTATGTGTGTGTGTGTGGGTGTGTTTGAAAAGCATACGTATTGGACAATCTCACTCTCACCACCTACATCTTCAGGGTGTAATAAGCCATTAAGTCGAGTGGTGAGTCGTGGATTGCCGATTTACCACCCACTAGTCGCCTCAGATGTAAACGGAAACAAGCTCATGCTGACGTAAAAAAAAATAATAAATGAGTTCAGGATAGAAAACTCACCTTTGAGAGAAGAAGAATCGGTTATAACCATTAACCACACCCTTAAGGTAAATAGATTGGGATATGAATAGAAACCTCACTCCCAAAATAAGAAAAATCAGGTTATGGCTAGCAAGCTCACCCTGAAGGTAAATGAATTAGGATATTGATGGAAACTTCACTTTCAAGGTAAGAAAAATCGGATTATAACTATCAACCACACCTTTAAGGTAAATAAATTTGGTTATGGATAGTAACTTCCAAGGTAAGAAAAATCAGATTATGGCTAGCATCATCACCCTTAAGACAAATATATTGAGTTATAGATAAAAACCTCACTTTCAAGGTAAGAAAATCGGGTTATGGCCAGCAACCTCACCCTTAAGGTAAAAAAAAAATGAGTTACAGATAAAAATTTTACCTTCAAGTTAAGGTAAATCAGGCTATGGGTAGCAACCTCAACCTTAAGGTAAAAAAGGAATAGGTTAAGGGATGAGCAGAAAAGTAATTGTGGTTAGAAACCTCATGCTTAAGGTAAGATGGTAAGTTTTGGGTAACAACATCACTTTTAAGTTTAGAAAAATCGGGACATGACTAGCAGCCTCACCCCAAAGATTAAATAAAATCAGGTTATGGCTAGCAACTTCACCCTTAAGATAAAAAAAAAGTGGGTTATGGACAGAAGGTGTACTTTCAAGGTAAGAAAAATAATCGGCTTATGGTTAGCAATTTCAACCTTTAGGTGAATGAATTGGGTTATGGATAGAAACCTCACCTTCAATATAAAATAAATCAGTTTATAGGTAGCAACCTTACCCTTAAGGTGAAAAGTAAGTTATGGCTAGCAATCTCATTCTTCAGGTAAAAAGAAAAAAAGTGTTATGAATGGAAACCTCACCTTCAAGATCAAAAAAGGAATTTTGGATAGAAACCTCACCTTTAAGGTTAAAAATGGGCTGTGGATAGTAAACCTCACCTTACAGTAAAACTATCAGGTTATGGGTAGAAACCTCACTCTTAAGGTAAAAATTTGGATATGATTAGCAACCTCAGACTTAAGGTAAAAAATAAATGCGTTATGAATACAGTAGAAACCTTACCCTTAAGGTAAATAAGGGCTTGTGATAGGTATCTCCCCCTTAATGTGAATGAAATTACTATGAATAGAAACCCCACCCTTAAGGTAAAAAATGGTGTTTTGGATAGAAACTTCACCTTTATGGCGAAAAAGAGGTTAAGGATAGAGACTTCACCCGTAAGGTAGAAAAAAAAAATGTTGATAGAAACCTCACTCATAAGGTAAAAAGAGATGTTGTTGATAGAATCCCAGCCCTTATGGTAAGAAAGGGATTGTGAATAGAAACTTCACCCTCAAGATAGAAAAAAAATGGTTGTGGGTAGCAACGTCACCTTTAAGGTAAGGAAAATCGTTTCATAGTTAGCAATCTCACCTTGAGGTAAAAAAAGAAAAAATAAATAAAAAAACAGGTTATAGCTAGGAACGTCACCTTTAAGGTAAAAAAGGGTTTATGGATAGAAACCTCACCCTTAAAGTAAAAGAAAGGGGTTGTGGATAGAAACCTCAGCCTTAAGATAAAAAAAAAAATGGGCTTTGGCAACCAACCTCACCCTAAAGGTAAAAAAAAATCAGGGTATGGCTAGCAGCCTCACTCTCAAGGTAAAAATTGGGTATGGAGAGCACCCTTAATCTTATGGTAAAGAAATTATGTTATGAATAGAAACCTCACCCGAAAGGTAAAAGAGGGGTTATGGATTGAAACCTCACCCTTAAATAAAAAAAAAAATGGGTTGTGGATAGAAACCTTACCCTTGAGGTAAGAAAAAAAAATGGACTATGGCTTGAAATTTCTCCTTAAAGGTAAAGAAGGATTTGTGGATAGAAACCAAAGATAAAACCCTCACCCTTGAGGTAAGATGGGGTTGTAGATAGAAATCTCATCCTTAATGTAAGAATAGGGGATATGGATAGAAACCTCAACCTTAAGGTAAAAAAAACGGGGTTATGGACAGAAACCTCACGCTTTAGGTAAAAAAATGATTATGTATACAAACATCACCGTTTAGGTAAAAGAGTGGGTGTGGATAGAAACGTCACTCTTAGGGTAAAAAAAAAATGGGGTTGTAGATATAAAGTTCACCCTAAAGGTAGAAAACGGGGCTGTAGATAGAAATCTCCATTTAAGGTAAAAAAATAGGTTATGGCTAGCAACATCATCTTTAAGGTAGGAAAAATCGGGACATGGCAAACAACCTCACCCTTAAGATTAAAAATTCAGGTTATGAGTAGCAATCTCACCCTTGAGGTAAAAAAAATCAGGTTATGTCTAGAAACCTCACTCTTATGGTAAACATTGGGATATCGCTAGCAATGTCACCCTTAAGGTAAAAAAATTGTGTTGTAAATAGAAACCTCACCCTTGAGGTAAAAAAAAAATGGCTATGGCTAGCAACTTCACCCTTGAGGTAAAAAAATGGTTATGGTTAGCAATATCACCTGTAAGGTGAGAAAAATCGCGTTACGGCTAGCAACATCACCTTTTAGGTAAGAAAAACCAGATTATGGCTAGCAACCTCACTCTTAAGGTAAAAATTTGGGTATGGCTAGAAACCTCATCGTTAAGGTAAAATTGGTGAATTGTTGGCAACCTCACCTTTATGGTAAAAAAATCAGGTTATGGGTAACAACATCATCCTTAAAATAAAAAAAAAAAAATAGATTATAGCTGGTAACTACACTCTTGAGGTAAAAATCGGAATATGGCTAACAACCTCACCCTTAAGGTAAAAAAAAAAATCAGGTTATGGCTGGCCACCTCACCCTTAAAGTGAAAAAAATGAGTTTATGTAGCAAAATTATGGGTATGGTTAGCAATCTTACCCGTAAGGATTAGAATATCGGTATATGGGTTGCAACTTCACGGGCAGGGCTAACAAGCTTACCCTTAAGGTAAAGAAATTGAGTTATGGGTAGCACCCTCATAGGTACGGCTAGCAACCTCACCCTTGAGGTAAAGAAATTGGGTTATGGGTAGCACCCTCCTGGGTATGGCTAGCAACTCACCCTTATAGTAAAGAAATTGGGTTATGGGTAGCACCCTTATGGGTATGGCTAGTAACCTCACCCTTGAGATGAAGAAACATGGGTATGGCTAGCTAGCTCAGCCTTAAGGCAGAGAAATTGAGTTATGGGTAGCACCTTCGTGGGTGTGGTAGCAACCTCGGCCTTAAGGTAAAGAAATTGGGTTATTTGTAGCATCCTCTTGGGTATGGCTAGCAACCTAACAATTAATTTTAAAAAAATCTGGTTATGGCTAGAAATCTAGCCCTTGAATACTTGCTGCCTATCTGATGCTATTCCTTTCAAAGAAGTTCGAAGAATGAATATCCAGAGTACAATGACGTCATCAGTTAGCACAGACACTATAGTCCTTCAAATAACAATTATCATTATACCTTGCCCTGCCCTTTCTCCCCGTCCTTCTCTCACCAAATAATATTAAGAGTAAAATGCATAGTTGTTTGAAGTCCAGAATTTCTATAAAAATTCTGTATTGGAAGTCCGGAACGTCTCATATAATTTTGAATTTATTTATATTTATGATGATGATGCGGTTATTATTCATATGCTATTTATACTCGAAGGAATGAGCATACACACAGTATAAGCTTCCATACACACATTCCAATATATATCTGAACTGTAGATCCTATTTACATGAAATAGATTAGGTACTAAAACTCATCAGGTAACGTTAAAAAAGTTTATACAGTTTGCACACAAAAATATACATTCAACTAGACATTCGTATATATATATATATATATATATATATATATATATATATATATATATATATATATATATATATATATATATATATATATATATATATATATATATATATATATATATATATATATATAAATATCACGTGTGCTTGTGATATATGTTCATATATATATATATATATATATATATATATATATAGATATATATATATATATATATATATATATATATATATATATATATATATATATATATATATTCAATTATATATATATATATATATATATATATATATATATATATATATTCAATTATATATATATATATATATATATATATATATATATATATATATATTCAATTATATATATGTATATATATATATATATATATATATATATACATATATACATATATATATATATATATATATATATATATATATATATATATATATATATATATATATATATATATATATATATATATATACATATATATATATATATATATATATATATATATATATATATATATATATATATATATATATATATATATATATATATATATATATATATGTATATATATATATATATATATATATATATATATATATATATATATATATATATATATATATATATATATATATATATGTATATATATTCATATTTACATATATATATATATGTATATATATATATATATATATATATATATATATATATATATATATATATATATATATATATATATATATATATATTTATACACACACACACGCGCGCACACACACACACACGCGCACACACACACACACACACACACACACACATATATATATATATATATATATATATATATATATATATATATATATATATATATATATATATATATATTTATATATATATGTGTGTGGGTGTGTGTGGGTGTGTGTGTGTGGGTGTGGGTGTGGGTGTGTGTGGGTGTGTGTGTGTGGGTGTGGGTGTGGGTGTGTATGAAAACATACGTATTGGACAATCTCACTCTCACCACCTACATTTTCAGGGTGCAATCAGACATTAAGTCGATTGGTGAGTCGTGGATTGATGCCGATTTACCCCCACTAGTCGCCTCAGATGTAAACGGAAACAAGTTCATGCTGACGTAAAAAAAAAAAAAAAAAAAAAAAAAAAAAAAAAAAAAAAAAAAAAAAAAAAAAAAAAAAAAATGAGTTATGGATAGAATACTCACCTTTGAGAGAACAAGAATCGGGTTATAACCATTAACCACACCCTTAAGGTAAATAGATTGGATTATGGATAGAAACCTCACTTGGAAGATAAGAAAAATCAGGTTATGGCTGGCAAGCTCAACCTTAAGGTAAATAAATTAGGATACTGATGGAAACTTCACTTTCAAGGTAAGAAAAATTGGATTATAAATATCAACCACACCTTTAAGGTAAATAAATTTGGTTATGGATAGAAACATCCAAGGTAAGAAAAATCAGGTTATGGCTAGCATCCTCACCCTTAAGACAAATAAATTGGGTTATAGATAGAAACCTTATTTTCAAGGTAAGAAAAATCAGGTCATGGCTAGCAGCCTCAGTTTTAAGGTGAATAAATTAGGGTATTGATAGAAACTTTTCTTTCAAGATTAAAAAAATAAGGTTATGGCCAGGAACCTCACCCTTAAGGTAAATAAATTTAGTTACGGATAGAAATTTCACCTTTAAGGTAAAGAAAATCAGGCTCTGAGTAGCAACTTCAACCTTAAGTAAAACAGTAATGGGTTATGGCATGAGTAGAAAAGTGATTGTGGTTAGAAACCTCACGCTTAAGGTAAGAAGGTAAGTTTTGGTTAATAATATCCCCTTTAAGTATAGAAAAATCGAGACATGAATAGCAGCCTCGCCCTAAAGATAAAAAAAAAAATCAGGTTATGGCTAGCAATCTCACCCTTAAGGTAAAAAATAAAAAAAGAATGGGTTATGGACAGAAGCTCTACTCTCAAGGTAAGAAAAATAATCGGCTTATGGTTAGTTACTTCAACCTTTAGGTGAATGAATTGGGTTATGGTTAGAAACCTCACCTTCAATATAAGAAAAATCCGGTTATGGGTAGCAACCTCACCCTTAAGGTGAAGGATAAGTTCTGGCTAGCAATCTCATTCTTTAGGTAAACAGAAAAAAGATGTGTTATGAATGGAAACCTCACCTTCAAGATCAAAAAAGGAATTTTGGATAGAAACCTCACCTTTAAGGTTAAAAATGGATTATGCATAGAATACCTCACCTTAAAGTAAAAGAATCAGGTTATGGGTAGAAACCTCACTCTTAAGGTAAAAAATTTGGATATGGTTAGCAACCTCAGCCTTAACGTAAAAAATTTTTTTGTTTGGAATAGAAACCTTACCCTTAAGGTAAACAAGGGCTTGTGGATAGGTATCTCACCCTTATGTAAAAAAAAAAAAAAAAAAAAAAAAATAAATTATTAATAGAAACTCCACCCTTAAGATAAAACGTGGTTGCGGATAGAAACCTCACCTTTAAGGCGAAGAAGGGGTTGTAAATGGATACATCACCCATAAGGTAGCCAAAAAAAAAAAAGGTTGTTGATAGAAACCTCACTCTTAAGTTGAAAAGAAATGTTGTTGATAGTATCCCAACTCTTATGGTAAAAAAGGGGTTGTGAATAGAAACTTCACTCTCATGATAAAAAAAAAGAAAAAAATAATTAGTTGCGGGTAGTAACATCACCTTTATGGTAAGGAAAGTCGTGTCATAGTTAGCAACCTCACCCTTAAGGAAAAAAAAAGAAAAATCAATAAATAAAAAACAGGTTACAGCTAGCAATGCCACCTTTAAGGTAAAAAAGGGTTTATGGATAGAAACCCCACCCTTAAAGTAAAAAAAGGGGATGTGGATAGATACCTCACACTTAAGATAAAAAAAAAATGGGCTTTGGCAACCAACATCACCCTAATGGTAAAAAAATTATATTTTGAATAGAAACCTCACACGGAAGGTAAAAGAAGGGTTGTGGATAAAAACGTCACCCTTCAGGTAAAATAAAAATAAAGATGGGCTATGGCTAGAAACCTCTTTAAGGTAAAGAAGGAGTTCTGGATCATAACCCCAGATAAAACCCTCACCCTTTTAGGTAAGGAAGGGGTTCTGAATAGAATCCTCACTCTTGATGTAAAAGTAGGGGATATGGATAGAAACCTCACCCCTATGATAAAAAACTGGGTTGTGGATAGAAACCTCACGCTTTAGGTTAATAAATTATTATGTATACAAACATCACCGTTTAGGCAAACAAGTGGTTGTGGATAGAAATGTCACCCTTAGGGTAAGAAAAAATGGGGTTGTAGATATAAAGCTCACCCAAAAGGTAGAAAACGCGGTTGTGGATAGAAATCTCCCCTTGAAAGTGAAAAAATAGGTTATAGCTAGCAATATCATCTTTATGGTAGGAAAATTCGGGACATGGCAAACAACATCACCCTTAAGATTAAAAATTCAGGTTATGAGTAGCAAACTCACCCTTAAGGTAAAAAAAAAATGTGTTGTAAATAGAAACCTCACCCTTGAGGTAGAAAAATTGAACGGTAAATGTTGATTATTGTTTTAGTATTATCAAAGTTTAAAAGTTTCTGTAAATTCCAAGCTTTATATCATGAAACCTTTTCAATTTTTACATTTTAGAGATTTCTCCGTAGAAAAGCCTGCTTTTTTTTTTTTTTTCAATGGTTACCCTTTTCCAGTTTTCATCTTATCTACTGCACTATATTTTATAGAAACAATTTACCTTGCAAATTAAAACTTCACCTATATATACACACACACACACACACACACACACATATATATATATATATATATATATATATATATATATATATATATATATATATATATATGTGTGTGTGTATATATATATATATATATATATATATATATATATATATATATATATATATATATATATATATATATATATATATATATATATATATATATATATATATATATATATATATATATATATGTATATATATATGTATATATATATATATATATATATATATATATATATATATATATATATATATATATATATATATAGACAGAGGAGTGTTCATAGCAGTACACCGCGATGAACTTTACACAAAATACCTGCAAGAATGCTCTATACCTACACTTTGAAAAAACTTTATCATTTCACTAATTCACAAAAGGAGAACACAAAAAATCTGGACAAATTGTCCTGCAATAAGTTTACTCTCTCTAATATATAGAATATTTGCAAAGATCATATTAAGCTAAATAGAAAGACCGCTAAGCTTTCACCAACTAAGAGAGCAGGCAGGCTTTAGAAGCGGTATTCAAAAACTGATCATTTCCATATAATTAACCAGCTAACTGAAAATTCTCACAGTCTAAGACAAACTGCTATGTATGGATCTTTTAGACTGACTACTAGAAAGCTTTAGATCCTGTCAAAACTTCAGCAGCAATGAAAGATAAGAAATAGAGGAATCTACAGTATATGAAAATTACTTCAAACTTAAATATACATGTAGTGAAAAAATTCCTATTGAAAAGGAGTTACACAAGGAGACCACATCTTTCCTAAATTATTCACAACATGTCGAGAAGAAGTTTTCAAGAATTTAGATTAGGGAAATGGAGGATTTAACAATAATGAGGAATACCTTCATAAGTTAACATTTGCAGATGAAATAGTTCTATTTAGTAGATCAGGGGAGGAATTGCAAAAGGTGATAGAAGATATGAATAGCGTAAGAAGAAATTTGGGCCTGAAAATGAATATAGATAAAACTAAGATAACATTTAATAAAAATACAGAGAACAAATAAGGGATATGAAAGAACCCCTAGAGATAGTTAATGAATATACGAACTTGAAAGAAGGATAAGCATGGGATGGAGAGCTTTTGGTAAAGAAAATGATATTATGAAAAGTAAAATGCCATTCTTTCTAAAAAGAAAAGTATTTCATGAGATGGTTCTACCAGTAATATCTTATGCATCCGAAACTCAGAACCTTATAAAAGACTTAGAACATAAACTTGTTACAACTCAAGAGCTATGGAAAGAATAATGATAGTATTTACACTAAGCGACAGAAAAACAGCAACATGGATACTAGAGTAAACTAAAGTAGGGGACATCATTCTAAAAACATGTAAAAAAAAAGAAATAAACATTGGCAGAACATATAATGAAAATGACATATAATAGATGGACATTAAGAATAACAAACCAGGTCCCTAGAGATCTTAAAAGAAGCAAGGGAAGCAAATAAAGACAATGGACTGCCAACAAAATAAAATTTGTTGGTATAGAACAGAGAAAGACCAAATGGCTGAGGCCTTTGTCCTCAAGTGGACTCGTAACGGCTGATGGCATATATATATGCATATATATACATATATATATATATATATATATATATATATATATATATATATATATATATATATATATATATATATATATATATATATATATATATATATATATATATATATATATATATGGCTGGCAAATTACATAACGTCCCGAGTTCCAAACACACCTGTTTATTTGTACATAAATCTGTTATAATTGAAAAATACTCGAGCTCTGAGAAATTATGCAACTTCCAGACGGCAATATATAAAAACACTGAATATCCAAAGGTCTCTTACGTACACTCAAAACAAAACTGGAACATTACTTTACTCAAACTGTTCAAAACAAACTCTTACTTCGATTCTACGTCAGGGATATGAGCAAGGTCTATAAGAAATATTGGTGATTAAAATAATACACACTTTGCAAAAATGAATATATTCTATAACAAATTACAACATTTATACAGAAAATTACCACTAAAAAAAATCAATCAAAATTTTATATGTTACCAAAACCTTAGTCTAAAAAAAGATATTTATGAAAATTACACAATCACCTATTTCACTGGAAATTAATCTATAGAAATATTCAATCTTGATAATTAATGACAATATTTAACCTTTAACACTCTAATGATTAATGTCCTAAAGAAATTGACTTGTTTTTAACTCACACGAGGGTTCCGAACAGATAGCAATATAAATACACTTCACTAGGCCAGTTGCAAATATTTATATTAAACAAGTACTTATATTTATACAATACCTTGGAAATATTATTCAATAAATTTATCAACGATTGGACACACTACACACGATATATGTTTAATAAAAAGTTATTCACTTTCGAGAGGGCACACACCTGAGGCACTTAAGAGGAGAGGGCGGACGAACATGGCTTTTACAAAGAGACAGGCTGGATCTCTTCTGCTGCTTACGATTTCCTAGGGGCACATATATATTGATGTAAAAACTTCTAGATACGCCCATATATATATATATATATATATATATATATATATATATATATATATATATATATATATATATATATATATATATATATATATATATATATATATATATATATATATATATATATATATATATATATATATATGATAAATTTTGCACATCTAGATGAGCTTTTCATATCTAAATAGCCATATATTTTTTATACATTACTGTCTGGTTTCGCTTAGCGACCTTGGGATCAGAGCCCCAAGCAAAATCACACGAAGACTATAGCTTCTGACCGGCCGGGAGTCGTACCCAGGTCCAGGAAACTTGTATGTGCAGTGATATACCACATGGCTAAGTGGTATGTCATTGTACATACAAGTTTCCTGGACCATGTTTTGACTTCCGGGCAGTCAGAAGCTATTGTTTTTGTGTGATTTCGCCTGGGGCGCTGATCCTGATGTCGTTAAGAGAATCCAGACAGTAATGTATAAAAAATATATGGCTTTTTTTAGTATATATATATATATATATATATATATATATATATATATATATATATATATATATATATATATATATATATATATATATGTATATATATATAATTATATATATATATATAAATATATATATATATATATATATATATATATATATATATATATATATATATATATATATATATATATATATATATATATATATATATATATATGTAAGGAAACCCACTAATTCAAAACATAGTGAATTTTTTTTTTCTTTTTTTTTTTTTTTTTGTTGAACACGCTGACATAAGTCTCTATCTATAGTTTATTTATGAAATATTTGTTTTAATGTTGATACTGTTCTTAAAATATCTTATTTAAATTGGTCATTACTCCTCATATACTTTATTTATTTCCTTATTATCTTACCCCACTGGTCTATTTCTCCTTGTTGGAGCCCCTAGGCATATATTATTCTGATTTTCCAACTAGGGTTATAGCTTAGCTAGTAATAATAATAATAATAATAATAATAATAATAATAATAATAATAATAATAATAATAATAATAATAATAATAATAGAATGACTATTATTCCTTTTGTGATCAATATAATGCTGGCAAGGTAGAATGGTTACGACTATATAGTAATTGGTCTTGTTTAGTAGCGAATCTCTTTTTAGCACTCATCTAGAGATGTTCTCTTCAAATAAAAAATTGCAAGTTAAATGGTCATAAGAAACTACTCTCTTCCATGAAATATAACCTTCATATATTTACAAGCAACAACCGCAGAGTTGAAGGAAATAATATGCAAATGATGAATGAAGTTATTATTCATATCATCAGTGACCATAACTCTCTGTCCTTGTGTATACTGTAAATATATATATATATATATATATATATATATATATATATATATATATATATATATATATATATATATATATATATATATATATATATATATATATATATATATATACACACACACACGCACACACACACACACATATATATATATATATATATATATATATATATATATATATATATATATATATATATATATATATATATATATATATATATATGATTTCAGATTAACTATCGATCGAGAATAAAGACATAAGGGGATTTTTTTTTTTGAATGGGTATGTATGATTCATTATGATAAGAAAATAAACTTAATCCACTTGCCCATTGAAGGGATTAAGACTTCATATTGACCTCACTCTACATATTTGATTTTGACACTAATACTGTGACTAACAATGATTTTCCATCAAATGCTGAATTACATATATTTTGACTTTGGAGCAAGAGGACCTTCGTAGGAAAACTTGTAAAAAGCAAAATGACTTAAAGAATAAACCTGAAAATAAAGATAACTTTGTAAATAAATACTTTTCTTAAACCCACTTGCCAAGTTTAATAGTCAAACCTTTTTTTTGAAAACCCTAAGTTTAACAGTATTTCTTTTTCTTAAAAAAAGTGTGTGTGTGTGGAGAGGGGGGTGTCATAATCCCCCGCCTCCTGGATCCGCTAGTGTTCTGATCATTCAAACGTATGCACCCAAAATATCCCATACGAAAGAGGAAATAGGAACCTTTTATGAAGATCGGGAGGTATCTGTGAAAAAGCATAAGACTCAATTTACATTTGCTTTGGTGGATTGCAATGTAGGTCAAGCGAAGAGACGGGAATCAGCAGTAGGTAAATTTGGAATAGGCATAGATAATGACAAAGGAGACATACTTGTAGAATTTGCTGAAAGAACCAGTCTTAAAATAATAAACACCTTTTTTATATACAAAGGAACATGAAAAACATACAAGGAGAATCCCAAATGAAGAAAGGAAAACTGAAATAGATTTTGTTCGTGGTGAAAAAGTTAATTTAGTTAAAGATCTAACAGTGTTAAACAAGTTAAAGCCTAGTGACCATAGAAAGCAGATATTTTTTTAGCTCTAATGAAAGACAGAGAAAAATTAATTTTAAGAAAGAAAATAAACATTCTTGTAATAAGAGAAAATTCTAACGACTTTAGTTTAGCAATACAAAGTAGGTACTTTCATTTACACAAGGAAATGGAAACATGTAAAGAAGAAATGAACAGTGTTATATGTATGTTAAATTTATGTTTATTGCATTAAAAAATTGTGAAAATGTCTTATTTTTTCATACATGTTGATGTAAAAATAAAATAATTCATCTTATATCATATATGTTAATGTAAAAATAAAACAATTAACTTTTATATATGTTGATATATTTGTCAATCGAAAATATCGATGTGTTCTTCTACTTCGGTGCCCGTTGTCTGACGGGCGAGAGCTACACAGTGCAAGATGATTAGAGAATGGGTTCGTTGCGTGGCGCCATGTTGCGTTACGGGTGTGCTAGTCTCGGACTCTTCTAGTGCATCACGAATATTCGGGATTATTGGTCCAGCGTATATATAGGACAGGTGACGAACGGGAGAAGGCAGAGAGGCAAGAGAGACTTGACTGAACACTGCTCGTTACACCCTCTGTGACTATGGAGTTTAGTGACTTCGCACAACTATAAAGTATTTTGAAGAAGACAAAGAAGATTGAAACATCCGTCATCAGACAAAATCATTGATGCTTCGTGTCAACATTTTATATCTGAAACTACTCAACGTCATCCGTCCCTCGCTGTATAGAAGTTTGGAAAGTCAACTTGTCCTACTTCGTAACAACTTTGTATACTTATCCATTAGTTTTGGTGTGCCGTGAGTATTCGGTGGATTTTGGTGTAGTCATGTAAATATTTATGTTAAATCTTATATATAGTTATATGCTCGGTTTGCTGGCTATTATTTTCACATTGCTTAACAGCAATATGAAAATATTAGCCAGCAAACCGAAAATAAAACTGTTTAGCTATTGTTTCATAAACTTTTTGAGTAAATTTTGCATAACCTACGTCGCATACAGTAATTGAACCTAACAGAATTGGTGGCATATATCCAGGATCTGAATTGTTATCCTGTTTGTAATTCAAACACTGTGAAGAAAATCTTTGTGAACAGTATAAAATAATCAGCAAATAAGTCAGAGTTTAATGCAGCTGAGGTTTTTTTGACGAATTTTATGAGGATCCGCAAGTTGAGAAGTTAAGTGATCTTAAGAAATCTAGCTTAGTGAGCATAGGGAAAAATCTTGAGCTTAATGTTAGAAATTCAATGAAGAAAGAGGATGTTAAACATGTGTTAATTCAGCATTTGGTTGAAGACGATGTGTTACTTCAGGATGTGTTAGATGAGATTGATAGTGAATCATTGGTATTAGGTTGGTCGGCTATAGAACTTGAAAAAAACTTAGAATAGAGGCTAAACGTGAGAAATTAAAATTAGAAGCCGAGTTGAAACGTGAACAGTTAGAAGCAGAACGTGAGAGAAGAGAAACCGAGTTTGAACGTGAGCAATTACAAGCCGAGATCAAAGCCTCATGAGATTATTGCTCTTAAGCAGGCTAATTCTAGTGATTCTTATAAATCTGGGTCAGATATTTCTAGTCAAGATAGAGTTGTGCTTCCTTTTAATGAAAAGGATTTAGATGAATATTTTGTTTGTTTTGAAAGAAAGGCTAATTAATGTAAGTTGCCAGCAGAAAATTGGGCTTATATATTATCAGGAATTTTGTGTAGTAAGGCACAAAAGTTTATGCTCTTATTCCTGAGGGTAGAGTAGAGGATTATGAGTTCTTGAAAAATGCTATTTTACAAGCCTATGAATTAACTCCCGAAGCTTAAAGGATTAACTTTAGGAATTGTATAAAACAGGATAAACAAACATATGTAGACTTTAGTAGAGAACAATCAGATTGGTTGAATAAATGCTGTAAAGCAGCGGAGTGTAGGGATGATTTTGATAGATTAAGAGAAACTTAATTGAACAGTTTAAGAATCGTGTTTGTGAGAAGATAAAGGTTTACTTATATGAAAGCAAGTTATCTACCCTTCGTGAAACAACTTTATGTGCTGATGAATATGTACTGGTTCACAAAGAGTTTAGGTCTAATGATAAAAGTTTTAATAGGTTAAAATACTTTAGAGACACAGATAAGCATACTAATACTAATGATATAGATCGAAGGTCTAATTCTGATTCACATGTCAATTCTCAAAGCAGCAGTTTTAATAACAATTCTATTACTAGTAGTTGTGAAGTATGTAATTATTGTAAGAAACCAGGGCACATGGTGTCTGAATGTGTTAAGTTGAAAAGAAATAAAAGCTAAAACCGTGGCTCTTTTAACTCTCCAAAGTCTCGTTATGGTGTGTTACCAGTAGAGATTAACACTATAAATGACCACGTTTTTGACAGGAAGTCTGTTAATTCCAGTTTTTGTTACAGACATGTTGATAAGGTTTTCAGGCCATATACTGCTAAGGGGTTTGTTGCTGTTGATGTTTGTATCATGCGTGATACGGGTTGTGCCCAGTCACTTGTTTTGAGAGACGTTGTCCCTGAGACTGAGCATTCGTTTATTGGGAAATATGATCCCGTTCGTGGGGTTGGTGCCCATCTCAGTGTTCCCTTGCATCGCATGGATCTTCGTTGTGACAGGTTATTGTTGTTGGCGGGGTTTCCGAGTTGCCTATTAATGGCGTTAAATTTTTGCTTGATAATGACTTTGGTAGATGAGATTATTGATGTCTGACCGAAGATGGTTAACGCGGAGTTGGAGATTCTCAATCCTGAGTTGTCTACTATGTTTTCTTCGAGTGCTGAGCCTCATGAGAAGACTCAAGAGTTCTACCTGCAGAGCTGCCAATAATCTATAGGTTCGTGATAATGACTCCACTGTTTTGTCTTTTACCGACTTGCCTTGTGAAGACTCGTTGGTTTGTATTACTGTTTTCACTAACAATTGTTCTACTAACCAATCTCGTGAAGATACGTTAATTCCTGAGATATTTTTCTTAAACTGTTGACTGTTTTACTAACATATCTAGTAATGATGTGTTAGTTCCTGATAATGTTTCTGCTGTCAACTGTTCTACCAACCTGTCTCGAGAAGACGTTTTGGTTCTTAAAGTCATGTCTTTGGTCTGTATTGACTCTGTTCTGGCTGTTCTACTAACTTGCCTAATGAAGACATGTTAGTTTGTGCTGATTCTCTTTTTGAGAATTCTAATGATCTCTCTTTTGAAGGTAATTTTGCTTGTGATGATGTCTCATCCAATGATGATAACTTGTTAGAGATATTTTTGTTTTGATCAGTTTGATAATGATTTGTCTTATTCCAGACATGTGTCAGAAACAACAGATATTTTGTAATTTAATGAATATTGTAATCCGAAGATTGATTCAAAGTCGATTGTAATTGAAAAGTCTGACCAATCTGTTGTTCAGGTTATTAACCCTGTAAATCGAAGTGTTAATGTTCTTAGTCTCACTCACGAACCTATTACTGCTCATTGGAAAGTGAATACTAATTTGATCTATGATATAAGATATTTATTTTTACATGATATTGGGCAGGATGTGAATCATTTATGTTGTGCTTGCCCTGTGTGTTAAGCTATTGTGAAATCCTATCAGTCGTATCTGAAATACTCTCCAATGCATATTCCTGCGTTTGATGTATTATTTTGTTGAACCGATGTTAAACTGATGTTAAATCGAGGCCGAAAAGGGACATAGGTTAAATGCTACTTGTGAATTTTGTACCTGGTAAGAAGAAACCTTTTAGTTTTTATATTGATAATTTTCAATGATATTTTGTGATTGTCAAGTATGTCAAATTTTGAAGTTTCATTCAGAGTTTGTAATGCAAAATTGTATTTTATTTTCACTGAAACGAGATATTTATATTTGGAATCTTGTACGATGAGAATATTCTGTTTGCAATTGTGAAAATTTGTTGGTTGATGATCCCCATTCTTTTCGCTAGGTAGGGGGATTTGTTAAATGTATGTTAAATTTATGTATATTGTGTTACAAAATTTGTGAAAATGCCCTTTTTTATGTATGTTGATATAAAAATAAAATAATTAATTTTATATCATATATGCTAATGTAAAAATAAAACAATTCATTTTTAAGCATGTTGATATATTTGTCAATCGAAAATATCGATGTGTTCTACGAGAGTTCTCGATTCTACTGTACTTTGGCGCCAGTTGTCTGACGGGCGAGAGCTACACAGTGCAAGATGATTCGAGAATGAGTACGTCGCGTGGCGCCATGTTGCGTTACGGGTGTGTTAGTCCTGGAAGCTTCTAGTGCATCACGAATATTCCGGAGTATAAAATTTTGCTAATAGAAATAATGTAACACCTTAGCCAGTATCCAAAGGAGAAGTAAAGAAAGCATTAAAAGGCTTGAATAGTCACGAAAAAGCAGAAGAGAGCCTAATAATTGGTTTAATAATATATGGAAGAGATTTCACAGTAGTAAGACTCGCTGAGCTTTACACAAAATATCTACAAAAATGCTCTATACCTACAGCTTGGGAAACCTTCATCATTATACTAAAACACAAAATTCCGACCTATAAGTTTACTCTCAATAATATATAAAATATTCACAAAGATCGTATTAGGCCGAATAGAAAGACACCTAAACTTTAATCAATCAAGAGAGCAAACAGGGTTTAGAAGTGGGTATTCAACAAGTGACCATATCCATGCAATTATACAGCTAAAGGAAAATCAGCAATGACAAACCACAATGTATGGCATTTATAGATTATGGAAAAGCTTTTGCTTTGTTAAATCTTCAGTAGTAAGGAAATCCCTTCGAAGACAAGGAGTATACGAATCTCATGTTAGAACACTTGGAGAATTGTATACGGAAAGTACAGTAATCCTAAAACAACATGAAAATTGTGAGAAAATTTCGATTGATAAAGGAAATGTAAGAATTAACATCAATGGGGAATACCTTAAAAACTTAAGATGACACAGTATCATGGAAGGAATTGCTAAAGATGATAGAACATTTGAATAGAAGTGTAGGACTGAAAATGAATATGATTAAAACTAAGATAAATTTCAATGAAAATGCAGAGAAACTACAAATACGAGTTATTTACGAACCTCTAGAGGCTGATAATGATTATACATACTTAGGACAAACTGTAAATATTTCCCCAGGGACACGACACCGAAATTAAAAGAAGCATCAGCATGGGATGGAGAGCTTTTGATAAATAAAATGAGATTATGATGGTACTATTAACTTGCACATCAGAAACTTGAAGCCCTATTAAAGCCTTAGAACATAACACAGTTACAACTCGAAGAGCTATGGAAAGAATAGTGTTGGGAATAACACTAGGAAACAGAAAAAGAGCACCATAGATACGAGAGTAGACAAAAGTAGAGGATATTCTAACAACATGTAAGAAAAAGAAATGGACATGAGAAGGACATATAATGAGAATGATAGATAATAGATGGACATTACGAATAAGATAATGCATCCTTAGAGATTGCAAAAGAAGCAAGGGTAAGAAGAGAACACAATAGAATGATGAATTAAGAAAGTTTTTGGGTATGGTCTGGCAGAGAACGACCATAAACAGACGCAAGTGGAAGGGCATGTTTGAGGCCTTTATTCTGCAGTGTTCTGGTAACGACTGATGATGATGACGATAATGATATATATATATATATATATATATATATATATATATATATATATATATATATATATATATATATATATATATATATATATATATATATATATATATATATATATATATAGTATATGTATATATATATATATATATATATATATATATATATATATATATATATATATATATATATATATATATATATATATATATAGTATATGTATATATATATATATATATATATATATATATATATATATATATAAATATATGATAAATTTTGCACATTTTTACGTGTTTTTCATATTCAAATAAGCCATATATATTTTTGATATATTAATGTCTGGATTCTCTTAACAACCTCGGGATCACAGACCCAGGCGAAATCTCACAAAGACAAGAGCTTGGCTCCGGCCGGGAATCGAACCCTGGTCGGCAAGCTTATATAGACAGTGACTTAACCCAAGTGGGTTAAGTCACTGTCTATATAAGCTTGCCGACCAGGGTTCGATTCCCGGCCGGAGCCAAGCTCTTGTCTTTGTGAGATTTCGCCTGGGTCTGTGATCCCGAGGTTGTTAAGAGAATCCAGACATTAATATATCAAAAATATATATGGCTTATTTGAATATATATATATATATATATATATATATATATATATATATATATATATATATATATATATATATATATATATATATATATATATATATAGTATATGTATAAGCTTCAACATTTTATATAATGTATATATATGAAGCGTATGTAGGACTTGTAAGGAAGAAACATTTCAACTTTAGACAAAGTAGGGATTGTGTGAATGAAGTGTTCATTACGAAACCACACACATCCCTCCTCACCTCATTCACCCAGCAGATTTGCTGACGTCTTACACTCCTGATCCCCATTAATGGTGTGTTCATAGCTCTCTTGATTAGTTTCACCTTCTTCATTTTTATTACATGGACATAGTATCTCAGGTTAGCTTCCAAAATCTTATTTTTTATAGTACATACACCAAAGACTTCTCATATCTTAACTCTTCCTCCTTTCCAGCAGTGATATTCAAGCAATTCATCTTGCCATCTGAATATTCCCTTCTCTTTCCTCTTAAGTGCCCAATTATCTACCCCCTATAATATTACGGACCTGATAGCTGTCTTATCTATCTCAATTTTTAGTTTTGATGCCATTTTGTTGCCTACACCTACTCAGTTAGTTCAAATCATTTTTGGCATGCTTCACTCACTCTCTGTCTCACTGCATTGTACAGTTTCAAGACTGCACCATCCTCCACCTGACTATTATTTTTTCATGTTTTCCTCTACTAATAGTCATTAGTTCTATCTTTCCAATGTTCACCTTCAATCCTTGTCCTTTCTATGGGCTCCTTTCCATTCTAGAAACCTTTCTTACAGTTTTTCTTGTGTCTACTTTAATGACTAAATCACCAGCAAGCAGCAGTTCACTATATTCTTCGTTGTTCATTAATTACAATGATAAAGTTTCTAAGAAATGGACTTGGCAAATTCATATAAGTAGAGATGGCAAGACGAGAGAGCAGCAGAGTCACAGAATAAGTGAAGCACAAACTAAAAGGTGGCAAGATATGTGCAAAACATCTGTAACAAACTTGAACAATATTGTGGAACACAAGCTAGACTATAAGAAAAGAGGATTGAACCAGCCCTGCTTCATGTAAGTGAAGTATGGGTGGTTACTTTGTATAAAAGATTAGAAGATGAAGTTGTTCGGACGAACAGTTTGGTAGTATGTTCGATGTAAGAAGAACTGACAAGATGAGAAGTTTGGCGATACAAAATAGGGATAAAAACGTGCTATCATATGAGACGATCAGTAAAATCAGTGCATTACTCATAAATGTCCTTCAAAAGGGTGAAAAGAATGCCTAGAAAGAGTTCAATAGACTAGGCGACAGGCTTATTGAGAGGGAAGTACACGAATACATTTAAAATAGTAGTGAAAGAAACACTGCGGGTAGCGTGGTTCGACAGGCTGTCTGAAAAAGGATTTGAAATTCAGTCGGTTAAAAAATGAATGGGGTAGTGACGTGTGGTTTTTCTCAGGAGATTCTTCTGTAAGAGGGAGGAAATGGTATTTGTTTACAAGACCATGCTCTCCAAAACTATGCAGTCCTGAAGCTCTCCTCTTTTTGTACAGTAATTACGAGGTTTTTTAAATGCTGGGAAAGCAAAAAATAGCAAGAAAAGTTGCGCAAGTGGGGAGGGGTAGGGGTTGGTTGAGGAGGTACTAAATGACCTGGAACCGACATCGTCAACATAGTCAATCAAAGAGAAGTTGGTGACGTCAGCGGACATTTGGTATATATTCAAAATATATACTACATTCAGAATGGAGTAATTACTCAATAGTGTCACTATTTGTGAAATGTATATTTTATATTGGGTAAATATTTGATGATAAGTCTTATTAAAGTATTTTTTTTTAGAGCAACTATTTTGAAAACGACCAGTTTTCCCAGCCCACGTTTTGGCACACTAACGCCATCTATTGACCACTGCCTTAGGATGCCTGCCAATTTCTCGCCAATGAAAACAGTCATACGCTGCAAAAATAGTTATTCTCATAAAATGTTTCTTTAAAACAAATTGGATTTATTGTCAAGTATTTACCAATTTAGATATACAATTCACAAATAGTGACACTTTTGAGTAATTGATCCATTTTTTATTTAGTGTATATTTTGAATATACAGCAAACGTCCGCTGACGTCACGAACTTCTCTTTGATTGACTATGTTGATGATGTCGGTCTAAGGCATTTAGGACCTCGTCCACCAACCCCTCCCCCTCCCCCCTTGCGTAACGTATCTTGCAATTTTTTTCTTTCCCAGCATTTAAAGAACCTCCTAATTACTGTACGCAAAGAGGAGAGCTGGAGGAATGCATAATATTGGAGTAAATGGAGAGCGTGGTCTTGTAAACAAATAGTAAAGAAATAGATACATATACAGTCAACACACACACACCAGAATTGAATGTAGTTTTTCCTTTGGTATGCATGCTTTCTCTCAAGTAATTTTCCCTGAAGAATAATGCCGGAAAAAATATAAAGGCTTATGAGCCCGCATCAACTAGATTCAGCCCTTCACGTAATCCTAAAACCTGTAAAACATTGGTTGAGAGAGGCTGTCTGAATAATAACGTTGTAGATACGGTCAATCGAATTTCAACGGACAATTTTAAAGGAAGACGTTTGCCTATCTGAAAACCAATCTTTTGAATGTCAGCATTAATAAGATCCTGCTATTTTCTAATCAACCCATTCACGATGTATTTATAATGATGGCAAAACAAAAACCCAAGCGAAGTATAATTCTAGGTTTGATGGTACGCAAATTCTCAGCTTGTTAGAAACTGAGATGATTTGAATGTTGCGGATCTTTCATCATCCAAAATCATCGTTATGGGCAAGCATATTACCTGTAAATTACTATATTGTTATAATAGATAAAAAATACAATTAATACATTTCTGAGCATTGCCATATATATAGGTACGTAAGAATATATATATATATATATATATATATATATATATATATATATATATATATATATATATATATATATATATATATATAATGTGTGTGTGTGTGTGTGTGTGTGTGTGTGTGTATGTGTTACAGTCCTTTAGAGGAATTGTTCATTTTGCAAACTGCCAGGTCATTTTGGAAAATGACCAAAATATCTGTCAGTATGCAAAATGTCCAAATAATTGTGGTCATTTTGGAAAATGACCAGAAGTTTGGTCATTTTGCAAAATGACTATTAGTATCGTTGGTCATTTTGTTTAGTTACCCCAATAGCTGCTGGTCATAATGCAAAAATAAACAAATAGTAACTTAAAATTGATTTGGAAAAGTCTAAGTATTAATAAAGGTGTGTGTGTTTTTTTTATTCAACATTAAAAACTGTAGTGTGTGTTAGGGTGTCAGTTAGTTCCTCCGGAGGTTCGACCGAGGACGGAAATATTCATGCTCCTCTCATCACTCATTTGTTGCAAGTATATTGTACACAGAAAGCTTCACAATGGAAAGTAAGAAAAGTATTTTCCAAACAAAACTTCTAGAGTCTGAAGAAAAGAAAGCTACAAATAGTTCAAGTTTATTTCCCCGGGAAGAATACGAACGAGTAATTAGTCGCCTGAATGTACTTAAACAATCTAATCCTACGAAGACTAAGCAGGATTATCGTTTGTTACAAAAATATGAAATACTGGAGGTCACAATTGAGGGTACCACCGTGCAAAAGTTGCAGAAGAAAGGAATTCAGCTGCGATTCGTTTGTGCTGAAGATGTGTTTGATGTACTTCTAGCTATCCATCGCACAATTGGCCACGGAGGAAGAACTATTATGTGTAAGGCAACCAAAGAAAAATATGCAAATATTTCACGTGATCAGATAACGCTGTTCTTGCAGTATTGTGAGGAATGTCAGCTAAAGAAAAGTAGTGTGCGGAAGTGTGTGGTTGTCAAGCCACTCGTCTCGAACACCATGAATTCTCGAGCTCAGGTTAGTAACGAAACAAATAAACATTATTATTCACTAAGTTATTGTAGGCATTTCCTAGCCTTCCAATCTAACCTTAATATAATAAATTATATGCATGACCCTACTACTACTACTACTACTACTACTACTACTACTACTACTACTACTACTACTACTACTACTACTAATAATAATAATAATAATATTAATTCTGCTGACAATGATAATTATGATGATGTATTTGCATTACTTATAATTTTGTCTTGTACTGTGTCTTTGCATCTTGACTTGATTGATATGCAGAGTCAACCAGATGGGAAGTACCGTTTCATTTTCAATTACCAGGATCACTTGACCAAGATGATATGCCTTCGAGCCCTACAGACTAAGACTGCCGAGGAGGTAGCTTTTCACCTGGTTGACATTTTCTGTGATAAAGGAGCCCCTCATATTCTTCAATCTGACGATAGGAGAGAATTTTCAAATAAGGTAATCAAGGAAGTTCTGGCTATGTAGCCAGAATGTAAGCTAGTTCATGGGAAACCAAGATATTCTCAATCACAGGGTTCTGTGGAACGAGCAAACAGATATGTTGAAGCAATACTCGCTTGCTGGATGAAAGATAACAACACTACACAATGGTCAAATGGACTGCGCTTTGTTCAGTGGCAGAAAAACACGCGCTTCCATTCTGGAATTGGCAGTACACCATATGAAGCCATGTACGGAGAAAAGGCTCATCTTGGTATACCAGAAGAAGTAATGGAAGGCATGGAGACAGAGGAGCAGCTTGCAGAAGCACTTTGTTTAGTTAATGAAGAAGATCAAAATGTAGAACAGGGGAGAAGTACTGAGAGTTGTGCCATAAATTGCAACTCGTGTGGTCAAAACATTCCATGTCATCCTTCTGGTCAGTGTTGTTCAACTGTAAATGACAATGTTGATGACCCTGTGCTCTGTTGCCTATGCAATAGAAATCGTAGCATTCAGGCTGAACGAAGGGAATCGAAAATACAACAAGAGAAGCAAGCTAAAAAAATGAAGGATAAATCAGTACAACGTTTCAAGCCAGCCATTGCAGGGGACACTGTCATGGTTCCTATTCCACTTGTTGACCGGGGACGAGCGGAGTTTGCGAATGCAAAGGCAATTATAAGTGAGACAATGGATGGCGGAACTTACAAACTAGGAACAAAATATAGTTTACTTAAACAGGTGTACAGTCGGAATCAGTTCACTTTATGTGCTGAAATATTTATGTCACTCGAAGAGGTAATAAAGGATCGCGAAGTCAGTCTGCGAGAGGTAGCTATTGCAGACTCGATGGGACATGGCCAGGGGATCAATAAGTGTAGCTGCCCCCAGTCATGTCGGAACAAATGCTGTAAATGCTTCAAAAACGAAGTATTGTGCAACAGCAGATGTAAATGCAGCAACTCTTGTTCAAACAAGTCAGATAATGCTAATTTTGATAATTGTTGAAATAATTTTCAAGTTCAGTTTTAGTTCTTTCAATATTTTAATATACTTGTAACGTGTAATGTAAGTTTTTAATGTTGAACAGATAAAGCACACACCTTTATTAATACTTAGACTTTTCCTAATCAATTTTAAGTTACTATTTGTTTATTTTTGCATAATGACCAGCAGCCGTTGGGGTAACTTTACAAAATGACCAACGATACTAATGGTCATTTTGCAAAATGACCAAACTTCTGGTCATTTTCCAAAATAACCACAATTATTTGGGCATTTTGCATACTGACAGATATTTTGGTCATCTTCCAAAATGACCGAGCAGTTTGGAAAATGACAAATTCCTAAAAATGACCGTAACACACACACACACACACACACACACACACACACACACACACACACATATATATATATATATATATATATATATATATATATATATATATATATATATATATATATATATATATATAAATGGTACCATTGACGGTCACCCCATGAGATTTCCGAAGCGTGTGGGCCCACCTTAGCGTTTATCGCTCGGTGCCCCATTCACCATCGAATACCATAACCATTCACGGCTAGGGGCCTGACTTTAATGGTGATTATCACTGGATTGGGACATCATTGGATAGCGCAGCGAACATGCGCATGTCTCCACGTACAGGCTCGTACATATGCTTTACACACACACATACATACACACGCGCGCGCACACACACGTGAGCCTTACATGAAAACTCTATATGCACACATGGCCTCCCATATGGTTTTTGGCTATAATTCTGGATCCAAGTGACTGCTTAACCTGATTTAGCCTCTTCCAGTCTTACAGATGCTCTTATTACTAATGAGTTGGCGTGAAAGATAAGTTAAATAAGTGGGTAGATGAGAAGAGGTGGGAATTTTAAACAGAAGAGGGAAAGAAAAGAAAAGCTGAATCATGGAACCCTAATGCTCATCATCGCCATTTTCTCTTTCTTTCATAAAAAATATTTTCAAAACTTATTTTCTAAATTCAAAGGACATCATAATGAATTGAATTTCCTTGTGTTACTCACCGAAGATCATAAGAATACAACAATACTTTTATGATAAAAAAAAAAAATTAGTAGATAAATAGGTTAATAAAACTTAATAACTCCATTGAATAGAAGAAATCAAACTGAAACTAATGAAACAGTTATCAGAATGTCACAATCTTTCCTTAGTTATAGAAACTAAAGATATATTTTTTCATTGATAGTCAATTTGGCATAAGCAAATCATATTGGATACTGGAATTGAATTCTCATTATAGATTAAACTTATTTAAGTATTCCTATTCATTTAATTTCTACCATTCTATAATTATGACTTTGCGCGCTAAATGTCATGAGTGATTTTCTAGAAATTAATCACTAAGAGGTGAATAAGCATCTCCGGTTGTGAACATTCTTATTAGGGAAACAGGTAGAATATTATTTCAATAACTATCTAATTTAGAGAGAGAGAGAGAGAGAGAGAGAGAGAGAGAGAGAGAGAGAGAGAGAGAGAGAGAGAGAGAGAGAGAGAGAGAGAGAGATCGTCCAGGAAAACATTCTCTCTACTGCCTCTAAAAAGAAGCCAGTTCTTAGATTCCATCAGTCATTAACGACTATTGGATAAATTCGAACTAATAATAACTACTGCATGATGTTGCAGGGGCTGCGCACACACCACACATACATACACACACATACACACACACACACCACGATCATGCGAGCGCCAAGGCTCATGAATTACTGAGTGATAATCTCTGGCGATCTGCCTACGCTTGGCGGCACATAGCCATCTCACCATCGCCATGTTTGAGAGTAATATTGGTCTTGATCTCGGAGCGTTGATGAAGGGATCCGGTGGTCAACCGCCTCATTTGCCGTTATAAATATTCATCGCTGGGAGAGCGTGTTTTATGATCGATGAAAGTAAAGGTCACATTATAGTCAGGATCTCTCTCTCTCTCTCTCTCTCTCTCTCTCTCTCTCTCTCTCTCTCTCTCTCTCTCTCTCCACACTTTAAACTTTAAAGTGTTGTTGGTGACCCAGTTGGTGCTAGAAACACTGCTGTTGGTGCGGCAAGGTCATAGAGTATTTAGAAAATTATCTTTCCATTAATCGATCTATCTATCTAATAACAAGTAATATGAATACCAATTTCATCATGATAAGAACGATTACTTTGTTGATATTATAATCAAATTCTTAGAATTCTTTATTGGGAATTTTCCTTCCGTTATACAACAGTGAATTATTTATTCGGTGGTATCTATTCAAGGATTTTATCAAAATTCCTTTGTGTACGGCTACCGCTTATTAGTCAAAATGTTTATACATACAACTTAATGTGTATTATGGTAATCATTATGGTTCCAAGAAGGACCAAAATATGACATTTTATGATAAATTTATGATTTTGGAGGAATTGCAAATTATTAGTAGGCCTAACCCATGATTAGTACAATATTCAGTATATTGTTTTGTCTATATAAGAGGTTGAAATTTTATTTTTCAAAGACAAATTCATTATCTTTAATGATAGATTTATTAGAACTATTATTATTATTATTATTATTTTTTTTTTTTAATGAGGAGCCGACTTTAAGAATTGTCATGGATATACTTATTCTATTGCTCCTTTTATATTACGGTATTCCTATCATTTGTATTTCCCGTTTTGCCCAGTAAACTATTTGATATCATGCATAGTTACATTGTTATCGTATCTATAACACATCATACGAAATTTAAACTTTGTTAAGATTAGATAAATGATATCATAAGAAGGAGCGGTATGATTTCGTTCTTTTTTAACTGGGTTGTACGTACATTTTTATACTGTTTTAATTCATGAGTATTTTCAAGATCTGTTAGTACATGTTTTGCATTTAGATTAATCATCTTCAATTTAACTAACCAATGTATTTTGAATATGGAAAGAAGAAAACTGACCTAAACTGTCTATTGATATACTGTATATATCTCAACGCCAACCTCACGCACAAATATACTTATCTGTAACAGTCAAGTGAATTCTGGATTAGATGGAAGTTGGTTTCATATTTCCTCATTTTTAAAAATATTTTTTTTTAAACATTATTATGCTATATGCTTACCTGAAAAGTATTTAGCAAATAGAATGAGATTCACTGAAAAAAAAAAAAACGAAATTTTTAAAAAAGTAGAACTGATTAATGTTGTATGAAATTTCTCAATATGGTCGAGCTAAACACGTAAGTACAAATAAAACAACATTATATAAAAATGTGTATTAACAATTAAAAAGGATTGGGTGCATTTATCTTTCATAAAATACGGTTAATCGCTCAACATTGTGTGTCTGCGTACGCATGTCTGCAAAGGTACACGCACTTAACCATCTGCGATCCTTAGTATTTATGGCAAGTCACTTTTTGAGTCGGTAATCAAGTGTCACACTAAATCGCCCATTGAATTTTACTACCGCGTGGCATCTACCACGAAATAGGCTAGCCAAGACCTCCAGACTTATTGGCAGTATAAATTGTTGTAAGATCAATAATTGCTTGGATGAATTGCCTTCGCGTGATTTACGACCGATGACAAGCATGTGGGATCAACAGCTGTGTTTCCTTTAATAGACGCCTTCTCTTCCACCTCCTTTCTCCGCAATTTATTGATTCATTTTTTGAGGAATTAATGAAGTAGGACCTATTGTCATTCATATCTTGAAATGGATCTGTTGATGTGTGTTTCCAACCTGAGGGACTTAGTTGGACCATACATAAACTAGCAATTCTTCTATTTTATTAGTTCTTTTTACTTTTATAGAGTAAAAGATAATTTTATTCATACCTATGCCATGTATCAACTGTTCTGCGTATCTATGAAAAGGATACTCCTGCATGTTTTCTGAGACACACACACATCTACATATATATATATATATATATATATATATATATATATATATATATATATATATATATATATATATATATATATATATATATATATATATATATATATAAAGTTTGATGTCAGACCTTAAAATTTGTCTTAATTCTTGTCATACTACCCTAAATTCTTACATAATTGTCTTTGGAAAAGTCTATAACACAATACCTGGTTCAATCAGTTAATCAAAATTTGATTATGTCATTTTTTTATTCAATAATGAGGATTAAATATATATATATATATATATATATATATATATATATATATATATATATATATATATATATATATATATATATATATATATATATATATATATATATATATATATATATATATGTATTTGGTCAATAATTCATTTCCCTGTACAGCGAAAGGCTCTAGATAAAATAAATACCGCAATTACCATTTGAATTAATAATCTTTAAGCTACTAAACAGTGGATGAACCACCTTTGCAGTAAAACTTCAACAAAAATAGTTGCTTCTCCCACCCGACAGCTGTGCACCAATCGCTAGTCAGTGCACATACTGCACCGTTCAACCCGACCTAGTATCCAAGAGAGTGTAGATGTTTAGGGCAAAAGAAGGTTGGGCCAGTTAAAATGAACAGGGTGTGGTTAATTCATCTGATTTTATTTGTTTATACAGTGGTAATTAATACCAATCCTTATATTCAAACATATTTGTGCATCAATTATATTGGTATGTATACAAATATTTTTCAAAAACTACATTTTGGTCATTATCAAATACATCCTGTAGCTTTGAGTCCCTTGTCCAGTAAAACTTCCACAATATCAGTTTTTTCATAAACCAACACAGAATGCTTATATTGCACTTCCTGGATATCAAAGCCCTTATTTTACAATGAGACTTTCAAATTATACAGAAAAAAAAAATACTTTCTTTGCCTGCCGCTCCTACTTTCTAACACTTTTGAATGACGCACTTAATTTCTTGACCTATTGTCGTCTGTCCTTTACACATAAGCGAACCATTTCCAAATACCTTGATTCACCCTTACTCATGCACTAACCTTACTGATTCTACATATTTCCACAAATCTCTTTATACCATTTCTTATATTACGTAAATGTTTCCTATTAATAGCTTAAAGTTACTTCTTTCATTCAGGCACAACCTTCACAATTTACCACCTCGAGGGAGAGTTGTCTCATCAATACTTTCATATTTATCCCATTTGCTTTCCAGGGATAATTTAGGTCTTTATCCATTTTTTTTATAAATACCTAACTACTTTTCTTATATCTATTTTATGGCTCTAATTCTACCCATTTTTATCGTAATTTATCATCTATACTACCGGGTCACATTTACTGTCCTTTGGCTAACTTCACGAATAATTCCACCCATAATTATACTGAACAGCAATAGAAACAGAGCACACCCTTTACGCAAGTCTACTTTCACACCACACGAGTTACTGTAGGCTACTCCCGTTCTAACATTTATCATGATCGCTTCCATCATAAGACCTTCTAATGGCTCTTAACAACTTATACTCTGTATCATAAACTCTTGACAGTAACACACACACACACACACAGTCTCTCTCTCTCTCTCTCTCTCTCTCTCTCTCTCTCTCTCTCTCTCTCTCTCTCTCTCTCTCTCTCTGTATATATATATATATATATATATATATATATATATATATATATATATATATATATATATATATATACTTATATATATATATATATATATATATATATATATATATATATATATATATATATATATAAATATATATATAGGGTAAAAGAGAGAGAGAGAGAGAGAGAGAGAGAGAGAGAGAGAGAGAGAGAGAGAGAGAGAGAGAGAGAGAGAGAGAGAGCCTTACCTTACATTTTTGCCTTATTCTATATTTGGGTTCCCCCAGGTCCCTCAGTGTGAGGCACCTCGTATATCCACCAGAGAGTTGCTAATGCATCTTCCGGTGTATTTTGCATCTTCCAGTCTTGGATGGTCTGGGATGCATCTTAGGTATTTATCGAGCTTATTCTTAAACACATCTACGCTCACTCCTGATATGTTTCTTAGATGAGCTGGCAGCACATTAAATAGTCGTTGCATTATCGATGCTGGTGCGTAGTGGATTATTGTCCTGTGCGCCTTCCTTAGTTTTCCTGGTATATTTTTTGGCATTATTAATATATCTCGGCTTGCTCTTTCTGATATTTTTAGCTCCATGATGTTTTCAGTAATTCCTTCTATTTGCTTCCATGCTTGTATTATCATGTAGCGTTCTCTTCTCCTTTCTAGACTGTATAGTTTTAAAAATGGCAGTCTTTCCCAGTAGTCAAGGTCCTTAACTTCTTTTATTCTAGCAGTATAGGACCTATGTACACTCTCTATGTGTGCAATATCCTTTTGGTAGAGTGGATACCATATCACATTGCAGTACTCGAGTGTACTACGTACATAAGTTTTGTAAAGCATAATCATGTGTTCAGCTTTTCTTGTTTTAAAGTGTCTGAATAACATTCCCATTTTTGCTTTACATTTAGCCACCAGTGTTGCTATTTTGTCGTTGTATAACATATTCTTATTTAACATTACACCAAGGTCTTTAATTGCCTCCTTGTTTGTGATTGTCTCGTTATTAGGTCCCTTGTAAGCATTTGTAATAATTACATAATAAAATCCATGACCCAAGGGATCAATGGAGAAGTTAGGAGCGTGGGAACGTCAAGTCATAACAGGATGTGAAAGTCAAGACCAAGCTAAATCATTGCAATGTAACATTTTGTATAAAGAGTAAACACAACACAAGCATCCTGTGAGAAACAGTTGACTTATTTGATCTTTGGACGGAAACAGATGTGTTCCGGTAGTAATCTTGTGTAATCATATTTATGTAAAATGCTGAGATAACTAATGAAACGTTATCACCAAACTTGATATTTTTGGGAGTTCTTTTTCAATTGTCATATGGAATGGTCATCCGACCAAACCGTCCATACTCCTGTGATGGAGCTACTAATAAACTGTTTAAAAGTTAACTTACATAGACTTATTCAGAAGAAGTAACCTACAAGTCTAACAACTATATATCACATTGAAGAGACATGAGATAGAACGCTAATGTGTTTATAACAGTACCACAGCAACACATATACCATTCCTTCTCTGTTTTCATAATTTATTGATTTGAATTTATCAGAGTTAAATACCATCCTATTTATCTCCGCCCATTCATATATTTTTTTTAGATCTCTTTGTAGTGAGTTCCTATCTTCATCACAAGTAATTTCTTTATTTATTCTTGTATCATCTGCGAAATTTCTCACTACAGAGATTTAACATCACAGTCTATGTCTGAGATCATAATAACAAACAGCAGTGCAGCTAATACCGTACTTTGTGGTACGCCAGATATTACCTGAGCTTCATCTGATTTCTCGTAATTTGCAACCACTATCTGTTTTCTGTTTTGCAGGAATTCTTTTACCCATTTTCCTATCTTTCCCACAATATTGTGCTTTCTCATTTTTTTCTCTAATATATTATGGTCTACCTTGTCAAAGGCTTTTGCAAAATCTAGATAGATCACATCTGTGTCTTTTTCATTTATCATATTTTTGTATATGTTTTCATAGTGTGCTATCAGTTGGGTTTGTGTACTTTTTCCGGGCACAAAACCGTGTTGACCTATATTAAACAAATTATTTTTAACCAAATGGATCATTATTTTCTTTTTTATTACCCTCTCATACACTTTCATAATTTGTGATGTTAGACTAACAGGTCTATAATTGCTTGCCTCTAGTTTTTATCCACTTTTGAAAATAGGGGTTATATAAGCTAATTTATGTTTAACATATATCTCGCTCATATCTGCACTTTGTCTTAGCAGTATTGCAAGCGGCTTTGCGATAGTGTGTGCAGTTTTTTTTAACAAAATCGCTGGGACTCCATCTGGTCCGGCTGCTGATCCAATTTCAATTTTGTTTATAGCCTTGACAATATCTGCTTCATTAATATCTATATCCGTTAGATATTCAACATTTTCTCCTCTAATTTCTGTTTCATTATCTCATTTGTAATTCTTGGCGTGAACTCACTCTTATATTTTTCTGCTAATATGTTGCATATTTCCTTTTATTCATTTGTTAACCGTCCTTCAATTCTTAGAGGCCCTATTTCTAATCTTCCTTTATTCATCTCTTTTGCATAGGAGTAAAGTACTTTTTTTTTTTTTTTTTTTTGTATATTTCGAAGAGTCCTTTCTTCTAAGTCCCTTTTTTCATTTTTTTCGATTGTATAATCTTTTGTTCTGCATTTCCAATCTTACATTTTATTTCCATTATTTTCCACAAATTTTTCTCTTTTGCAAGATTTTTCTTCCATTTTCTAATTTTCTGATATAAGATCCTTCTGTCTCTTGGTATGCATGTTTTTGGTTTATTTTTTTTTTTTCGGTACATATTTTTCAAAAAAAGTTTTCCAGTGTTTTGTACAGAATATCCACATTTACCTGTATATTTTCAGTTACGAATACATTTTTCCATCCTTTGTTCAGTTCTTCATTTATTTCTGACCATTTTATATTCTTACTGTAAAAACTATATTTTCCATATCCTTCCCAACGTTTTGTGCTTTGATTAATTCTGTAATCACTTGCTTTGAAATGGACTATTAATTCTATGACATTGTGGTCTGAAATTCCCGTGTTATACACTTTTTTCTTTAACATAATTCACCTCATTCAAAAATACTAGATCTAGGACATTTTTCTTTCTTGTTGGAATGTGGTTTATTTGTTGCATATTATGTTCTAATAGCATATCTTGAAGCTTTTCAAATTGCTTCTTATCTTTTGCACTCCTATTATTCTCTTTTATATATGTATATATACAACCACTTTCTTCAATCCATTCTTTCCAATCCACGAAAGGAAAGTTAAATCCTCCGGATAGGAGTATATTCCAGTCTTTATGGTTTCTACATATATCATCTATTTTTTTTCTATTATTATGTCAAACTCCTTAGTATTTGGGGGTCTGTAAACTACAATATTCACTAGTTTTTCAAATTCAAATTCTTCCGCAATCAATTCACATTCTGTGTTGCTGTATTTTTCACAGACTTTTCCTTGATTTATGTCTCTTCCATATATTGCAGTTCCCCCTTGATTCCTATTTATTCTGTCTGATCTATATGTTTGGAAACCCTTTATCTAGTCAACACTGCCAGTCTCTTGGGAATACCATGTTTCACTTATATTTAATATATCTATTCTTTCAATTTGGGTTAGTTCTTCTAAGAACTCTATTTTCCTTTTAGAGTTACTCGTGACTAATCCTTGTGCATTCATCACTATTATGGTTTGTGTTTTATCCCCATTATTTAATATTGGTAATATTATGGATTCTCCCATGCTTCCTTCCTGTTCTGATATGATCTTTTCTTCATTTCCAGGAATTCTGCCATTAAAAAATCCAACTTTTCTATTATATTTGCTCTTTCGGCTTCATATTTATTTTTGTGTGTATACCTGCAATTATCCCCATATCTGCACCAACCTCTGGCATTATAGATGAATTCTTTGTAGTTGGGCTCTAAATGTGCATATTTGGGTTGAAAGGCATCATATCTTGGGGCCGTTGGTGCATAACGTGGTGTATACTCGGCCTGCTTTATTTTTTTTTCTTTTCTTTTTTGCTTTCATTTTTCTTTTCTGTTTGTTGAGTTTTCTTACTTTCATTCATGTTTGCAGGATGCATATATCGACATTTTTTGTTGTATTTGCATCCTTTTCCTTCATTTAAATTTTTTCATATTTTTGGATGTAGACCTCTGCATTCGTCTCCATATCCATCTAAATACGTACATTTACCATATATTTCATAATTATGGCATATCTTTGGATGCTTGTAGTAGCATCTTTCGCCAAATCTGCAATTCGATCTTTTCAGCAAATTGCAGACTATTTCTTTCTTTTCTTTTTTTTCTTGTTCTTGCTCTTCCCTAAAAGTATGTAGGTCTGGGTAGAGTGTCTTGGGTTTATTATTTGTTTCTATCTGATAATTTATTTCTTCTTAAGTATGTTTTTGGATGGCATCATAAGTTATATCAATGATTTCCTCTGCATCCTTACACATATCCTGTTCATTTTTCTCTTCTTCTTCTCCTTCTTCTTCTTCTTCTTCTTCTTCTTCTTCTTCTTCTTCTTCTTCTTCTTCTTCTTCTTCTTCTTCTTCTTCTTCTTCTTCTTCTTCTTCTTCTTCTTCTTCTTCTTCTTTATCTTCAACTATTTGGAGATTTAGTCTCGACTTAATTGTGTTTTCTATCTAGACTAAGCATGTTGAGCAGAATACCTTTGTGTCTCTATTTTTTATTTTTTGCTCTATTTCAGCACATGTAGGGTGTATTGGAACATGACAGGCATCTCATTTTCTATTCAGTTGTTGAGGATCATGATTGGAATACCATATCTGACATGTATTGCACCATTTTGGCATTCTTTTTCCCAATGCATCAATCAGCATATTCACCATATTGGTCTTCTTATTGTTCTTTGATGGAATGTGTTGATTGATGTAAACTTTCTTTATAAGTCTCTTTATCGACTGGATCTTCTTTGGAATTTCTTCTATTATTTTGATGATGTTTTCTGCAGATTTGGTCCAGTTTGTTGGAACATATTGTTTTAATATGTCTGCGAATATTTTTCCGTCACACTGGTTGGAGTTACTAGCGACCTTTGTTATGAGACGGTCGAGTTCTTGTTTCGCCAACTCATGGAATTTACTTTTGCTGACTGCAGCAGTGTCCCTCCAAGCTTTGCCTGTATTATAGAGCGCCATCTTGATCAGATTTTTAGTAATTCACAAGATAACTATCCTATGCAGACGTTTTATCCGACTTTTCTGACCTCAAACTAATTACCGACTATTCACGAAAACTTGTAGCTATATTGCACTGGATAGCCTTTTGTTATTCGCGTTAAATCAGGATATTTATAGGGTCGCACAAGTGTATTCACTCACCGGCATACAGAAACACTCAGAGAGAGAGAGAGAGAGAGAGAGAGAGAGAGAGAGAGAGAGAGAGAGAGAGAGAGAGAGAGAGAGAGAGAACACTTGAACCTGCAGGAAGCATCGAGCAATGTAACCTGATTAAAGGTTACTTTGCAAGCAATGGCAATAAACTGGATTCGGAATCTTGTAATGCTTGAGATAAAGTTAAATTTTAAAATCCAGTCAAAAATCACCAAAGGCAAAGCAGAGGAAGGCAAATTCGTGATCAAGTGGGGAAACATAAAACCAGAACAGCGGCAGCTACTTTCTGTGTTTTCTTTACATGGAGAGTTTATTTTAGACAGTTTGATGTTTTCTCTCTCAATCTTATAAAAAAGATAAATATGTGAAAATGCATTATGATGGTCTCCAGTTCCATTTGAAGATGAAGTCAATATTCAAAGCTTGTATAAAGAATTACAATGTTGAAAATGGTTATTGAAACTTGAACTTAACCTTAAAAGAGGCTAATACGAGCGGCAATGTTGGTTAGGTTACAAAAAACAGCAAGGCCTAAAAAAACACAGCAACAGCCCTTGTGGTATTAGACGTCTGTCACTACTTTCCACTCAATCAATCCTTTTCACTGATATCACGGCACACGCTACCCCCCTAACACCAGTTAAACATGACCTCAAATAAGAACTTGCTGGACCTCCTTTCCCTCACATAACTCAAAAGGATAACAAAAGTTTGCCACTTTTAAAGAAGCAATTGTTTTTATCCGGCTTAAACCCATTTAAAACATGTTTCTCTATTCATATAAATCTTATAGGAGACTGTCTTAGAAAGGTGTTAATTATTTGTGTCATTCTTCTACAGGTCTTGATAATCCCTACCGCTACTCCTGATCTCAGTAAAAGGTTGTTTTGATGCGTGCTCTATCGCTTCATTTAATCCACTCTTTTTTTCCCACTAATTTTTCTATCATTATTATTATTATTATTATTATTATTATTATTATTATTATTATTATTATTATTATTATTATTATTATTATTAGCACAGGTTGGAAAAGTAGTATGGTATAAGCCCGAGTGCTCCAGATAGGAAAGTAAATAAGTAAACAGAGTATGACTGACTGTACCCTCAAACAAGAGAACTCTAACCTAAGACAGTGGAAGGCCATGGTACAGAGGCTATGACACTACCTTAAGATTAGAGAACAAAGGTTTGATTTTGATTTGTCTTCCTAGAGGAGCTGCTCACCATAGCAAAAGAGTCTCTTCTATCCTTATCAAGTGCAAAGTAGCCACTGAATAATTACAAAGCAGTAGTTAATCCCTTGAATAAAGAATTTTTCATTCTTATGCAATGGTCTGTAAAATTTTAAAAATTTTGGCAAATGTTACGATTTCTTTTTAAATGATTATCTTAATTTCACAATGATTTTGTACATAAACTTAGGCTAACAATATATGATTTCTTCAAATCTATTTGTATTGATTTTCTAGTTAATGATACAAAGCTTATTTGAATATTTTATCTCGTTGCATTTCTCCTCAGGTTTATGCATACACTTCCAGAATTATTTTTGCAAATAAATATAAGCGGATGCAAAGGGATCTGATCCTGCAAAAGAAAAGAATTGGCATTTTAATCAATTCTTTCTCCTTTTTTCTAACAGGGTCTCCTACATCGCAATACATTTTCGCTGTTCGCCTTAATCATCTACAAATACATTCTCATTCCTTTCCACTATCATTCTTTGTCATTAGGTTTGATTTCCACCAAAATATTGCATAAACAAAGAGAAATACGCAGTGGAACGTCCATCTCTCATTATGTACACACAATTATTTACATACACGTGGGTAAGTAATATGATAATTTCTATATATATATATATATATATATATATATATATATATATATATATATATATATATATATATATATATATAT